>NW_024344371.1:557960-680666 GCF_902729225.1 Pteropus medius | reverse complement strand
AAGAAAGAAAGAAAGAAAGAAAGAAAGAAAGAAAGAAAGAAAGAAAGAAAGAAAGAGAAAACAGGAGTCTTAACAATTATGAATCAGAATCAACCAGGAGCCTCCAACCAATGTACAAAAGAAATTGAGAGCCAGTGAGGTTTCCTCGAACCCAGAGGGTAGCAGGCAGTTGGTACAGAAGATTGCCACCATTTACTTTTCCACCAGGAGCTGACATCAAAATATCTCAAAGGCAAAGCTTTGCTTTTGAGCTAGAGAATAAGAGAAGAGAAAAGGCCTGGGAGGTCCAGGGTGGCTACTACTTTAAATTGGAGTTAAGCTAACTTAACCATGGGAGGATCACCATTTTGGAAGGCCTAAGATCATATGATCTGGAGGAAAGACGGTGGAACTGGGAGACAGGAGAGCTGGCTTCTCCATCTGGTTCATTTATTCATTCGCTACAAATTTAGTGAGAGTCTACCTGATTCTAAGCACTGTGTTAAATTCTGGAAAACTTAAAATAACAATTAAAATAATAAAAACATAACAAAAAGTATATAACTTAATAACACCAATAAAACATTTTGAGTGATTAATTTATGTTAAGTACCATCCTAAGTAGTTCATATTTATCGAATACTTTAACTATTAGAACAATCTGTTGAGGTGGGTAGCGCTTTTATACCCATTTTTAAGATGAAGAAATAATGAGACAAACTATTTCTGCTCTAATGGAGCTTGTAGTCTAATAGTCATGTCTCCAATTAACAGAATGACTTTTGGTGACTTTTGGTGATAGCCATGAAATAATAGCTAAAAATGTTAAGAGCTTGCTCTGAACCAGACACAGCATCTCATCTAATCCTCACAATATGAGGTAATTACTACTATCATTCCCACTTTATAAAGGAAGAAACTAAGGTTCAGAGAAGCTAAGTAATTTTCCCAAGATGCCACATCAGGAATTTAAACCCAGGCAATCTGATTCCAGACGAAAATATAGCACGACTACAAATTAGGAGATCGAACCAAATCTTTGTGATCGCATCTCATTGGAATGTTCTATTACATTTCTAAAGTTCCCCGAATCTCATGGAGTATATGGCACAGGTACTTTATCTGAACCAGTTATGTACGCTAACAGACTACAAGGGGCAGGGGCAGGCAAGAAAAAGCCACAACCTAAGGACAAGTGTGACAGGGAACAAATCCATTCAACTCCCATGGACAATGGCAATAGAGAGCCAATGCGAGCTCTCCCATCTGTGGAAGGTGGTGCAGATGGTGCCCCATGCGGACACAGACCCAGCACTGCACGAGGGGGTTCAGTTCAGCTTGGAGACCTCAAGACGTAGGGAATAATTGACTCTGCAAGTGCAGAAATTTGTTTCAGCATAGAACCAGAATGCAACCTTTCCTGATCGAGCTGAACAGGAAAGGATTTAAATTGAGGTCCTGAACTGAAAGAAGAACACATTAATCATGCTCATTGCTGGAGTCAGAAATAAATTCATTTTTCCTGTAAGGAGAGTTATCAAAGCAGGAAATCAAGTCCACAGGTGAGGGAGGTGGTGAGGTGCCTGAGGGGAAGTGACAGAGGTGCCCTGGCAGACACTAGAACAAGTGCATCTCCAGACTCCATAGAATTTCATACAGAAAATAAGTCTCCATAAGTCGTGTGTCACCCTTTGGCTGATATAATGGATGACCCAAAATTTAATGGATGCTCCAAAATTTAAAAGCTTCAACTTGTCCAGAGCCAAAGTGATTTATTTATTCATTCAACAAATATTTAGTGAATGCCCGCTAAGCTCCAGGCTTACAGAATTTCGCGGTGAACCAAATTAAACTGACCCTGCTTTTCACAAGCATATTTCTAGATTCAGAAAATAATCAAAGAGGTTGATAACTATAGATAAACCAAGAGTTAAACAAGACAATTTTAGGTGATGATAAATGTCATGACCGGCACACACAGGATAATGTTAGACAGAGGCCGGTGATGGGCTTACCTTAAATACGGCGGTCAGGAAAGATCTCTATTATGAGGTGACATTGGATCTGAGACCTAAAGAATGGGAAGGAATCTTTGTAATGAGCTGGGGGAAAGAGTGCTAGGAAGAGGGAAGAGGCCTCTGAAGAAGAAGCAAGTTTTGCCTGTTCGAGGCCGCATGGCTGGTGAGCAATGGGAGGAGCACATAGGATGAGATGCCAGGGAAGAAGCCAGGGCAGGGCAGGACCACGCAGGGCTTTGCGTGTCATGCCGAGGAGGTAGGTTTTATTCTAAGAACCAACGAAGCTTTTTAAGCAAAGAAGTGACTTGAATTGCTTTATGAGAAAGAAAGATCACTTTGCTGCAGTGTGGAAAATGAGTTATAGGGGTTCCAGAATGGTGGCAGGGAGACCGATTAGAAGGCTATTGCAGTCATCCAAGCGGGGGATGATGGTGACTTGGATTAAGGTGGGGGCAGGGGAACTGGAAAAAAGTGGATGAATTTAAGAGCTATTCTGGAGATAAAACTGATGAGACTTGCTAATAAATTAGGTGTGGGGATGAGTCAGAGGGCATATTTGTGCCCTAATATCACAATTTTTCTGTACTTGAAGCTCTTCTTTATGATTTAGGTTCAATTTCACACAATAGAGGTCCCCAGGGCTGAAGCACAATTAACCAGTCTGAGTTTCTCTTGCTCTTCTCTCATGCTATTGACCATGACCAAAGACAGACCACAGGAGGGAGGAAAGAGAGCCAAGTGCCTGGATGACCCACCACCTGGACCTGCAAGCCTCCTAGCCTACTCAGCTTCTGGGTTGGCTTTGAGAAGAGAGCAGCACCTGGAGGAAGCCGACAATTTAAAGTGTTGGGCACAGAACACTGGAAGATGGCCTTGCCAACCATTTCCGATCTACCTCATCCTATCAATGAGGAATGAGCAATAAGATGAAGATGAGTGCATGGTGTGTGTGTGTGTGTGTGTGTGTGTGTGTGTGTGTGTGTGTGTGTGTGTGTGTGTAAGATGGAGTTAAAGCTGGGAAAGGAATGGAGAGCAGAGGCAGGCTATTGTCTCAGACAGAAAGGGTACTCCTTAGCTGCTTTGGATTAATGGAAAGAAAAATAACTACATCTAAATTTGGATGCCTCTGAACTTGTCACTGATTTGCAGCACAAATGGGAGGTGGGAGTGGTAAAAATTGGACCAAAACATTATTCTGTAGCTCAGGTTCACTCCCTCCTCAATATCACAAGTCCCCTCTCCACGCAGGCCCCTGCCATGATGAGGCCAGGCCTGGTCGTGGGCTGGAAGGAATCATGAAAATGCTGCCCCTTTGTACCCTAGTCAAAGCCAATCAGCCATAAGGAGAAGGAGCTGTAGGTCTTTACAAACTTTTCTTTAAAATAAAATATATGCCCAGAAATGGCTTGAATGATCTGCCCTGAAAAATCAGAGGAAATGAAGTAGACTCTCAGGTGGGAGGAAAGCAGGGTTGCTGAAGAGAATGGAAAGGCATGTTTCGTTTGGCCTGCATCGAAGGGAGCGAGCCAGCAAGGAGCGGTGCTCCTCCCACCGCTGAGACAGGGGCCTCCCTTCTCTCCAAGCACTTAATTCCTCCAAGTTTTGACAATTTAGTTAACCCCTTGCTTCTTTGTAAGTAAAAAGGGAAGGAGAAGACACATAATAAAACCTTAATCGCCTGAAGATAGGGAGTGAATCAAATGATCACCTGGGGTCATTTCAAAGGCTGGGGTCTGTGGCTCTGTACAGGAGGTGGTATCATGCCGTGGTCAAGAATGCAGAGTGGAAATTAGGTTTATGACCCAACCCTGCCATGCCCTGGCTAAGTAACCTTGGACAAGTCATTTATCATCTCTGTACCTTCATTTCCTAATTTGTAAAATGCAGATCATAGTAGGATTGTTGTAAGGACTGAATGAGTTTATATAAGTAAATGTCTTAGAAGAGTGCCTGGCACATGGTTATTGCTCCATAAATATTAGATGTGTTTTCTCTGAAAATCATGTTCCGTACCAATCACTCTATTATTTGGGCTCCGAAGAATTCAACACAAGGATCCTTAGGCTACCAGGGTGATCTGCAATCGTCCTGTCTATTTCCCTGCTTCCATGGAAACTTTATCTAAACTAACCCGGAAAGATGGGACTTAGGGCCACACAATATAATTTCAGGAAGCACCCTGAGGTGTCTGGTTTCCATGGCTACCATCACAGTTGGTGGGCTTGCTTGTGACCAGGAAGTCCCCTATGACTAGGAAAACTTGTGGGTACCACAGCCACCATAAATGAAGCCAACCTAAAAAATCAGGCATTTGGGCAAAAGATCAAAGTGAGGGACTGTTTTTAAACATCAGAAAGTGACCTCAAGAGCGAACTCAAGCTCTTGTCCCCGATCAATGTTCCAGGGACTCGTGAAGCAGAATAATCTCTTCCTAAACTTGTTTTACTTAGTAAGGCCAAAGATTCATTAATTAACCATTAGCCTCATTAAAAAGAAGAGACACGACTTCACAAAGCACTGGGGACCCATGGTTCTCAGAGCCAGGAGCAGAGGCTGACGGGAGAGGCAGGAAGACAACATTAACTTCAGGACCCGGCTTGGGGAGCTAGAGAGCACCCAGAAGTCTTCCCTTCCTTAATACAATGCTGAACGTTTCTCCAAAATATGAATAATAAATGGCATGTGGGTGAGTCCATCCTCTAACACACTCAGAGATCTTCCGCCATCTTATTCATTTCAGAACGAAGAGGCACCATCGCAAATGCCTTTCCTTATTTAATAAAAGGAAAACTGAGGTCTGCAAAAGCAAAACTGAACCAAGATTGCAAAGCAATAGAAAGACTTAAAATTGAACTCCACCGTGGAACTCCCAGCTACTCAGGCAGACTCTTATCTGATATTTTAAGCAAGGAAAAAAAGATATCTTCCCACAGAATCTTCTGGTTAACCCCCTTGCCTGACACAAAGGAGTGACAATGTTTTGGGAAGAATAAAGAAACCATTCCCTAGCCGGTCTCGCTGCTTCTAGTCCCTTCCTCTAAAATGCAGTACTGTTGGCAGAGTGATTTTTCTAAAACTTAAATCTGCTTATGTCATTCTCCTGATTAAATCCTTAAATGGCTCCCCATCGACTTTAGGATAAAACCCAAAGGCCCTGTAATAAGGCCATTCATTAACTAGCTCCCGCCTCCCACACTAGCTTCATCCCTTCCCGCCCCGCAACACACACACTCTACACTCCATCCATCCATCAGAAGCATCTACTGGCCCCCAATGGCCATACTCTCTCTGTTTTCTCTTTTCTCTGTGGTGCTGAACAGACTACACACTGCCCATCCATTCTTTTCATCTATCTTTTCCACTTTAATGCCTTCGTCGCCAGATATCACCTTGTCTAGGATGCCTTCCCTCACCTTCAGACTGAATGAGGCTCCCTGTCAGTTCTGTTGAAGGACACTGAGACCCCTCAACCAAGAGGGTTCACAACCTTTAAGTTATCCCTTTGCCAATCTGCCTGTGAGCACCCCCTAGGGCAGAGGCTGGGAATAGCCACGTTCAGATGCCCAGCCCCAGCAGAGTGCCTGGCTCCTGGTAGATGCCCGATAGTTAACAAATGCCTCTCTCTCACCTAAAGTCGGCCCTGTTCCTTTAGTAATTTTATATACAACTATATGGATATTGCATTACAACCTAGGAAAAAAAACATGGAAGCAGAATCAATTGTTAATTACTCTGAAAGTAATTATCACCTACTTTATCAGAGAAATAGAGTGGCATCAATAACCCACGTCAATAGATGATCCAGAAGTCATTTCTAGCTGGTTTGGAGTACATGATGTTGTGGTATAGATATGTGTGTGCACATGCATGTGTGTGTGTCCACATGCACATGTGTGTGTGTGTAGAGGAAAGGGGCATGTGCAGTTATGTGTAAGATTACTTTTATAATCTGGTCTTTGTTTTTGCTGATTGAGTATATGTGTCTATTCCCTGAGACAGACTCACTAACACAGAGTGGAGGGGAGAAAATGCCAAGAAGTTTAGAAAAAATGAATCTGGTATTGCAAATTTTCCAAAGACACACAGTCTACCAAATGGATAACTCATAATACCCCAGGAATTTAGCAATAAGCTATCAATATTCATGATTCTTTTATCATAATAACCCCTTATATTTGTGTTGCAGGCTAGAGTTTACAAAGCACTTTTACATTAAAGTACTCATTTGTTTCTGACAACATTCTGAAAGGAATGAAAAATATTTTACCTTGTTTTATCTTTAAATAATATAATAAGCAGCTATGTACCCACAGACAACACAAAACTTAGCACCTTGAGGAAAACTTGTACCAATCAGTGCTGTGATGTCCCACTCCATCCACACCCTCATCCCACACCCCACAACACAAGTTAGAGGAAATCATCAGCTTTCCTTTATGTGTATTTCTAAAAAGCATATTTTTATTTTAGATTTTTTAAACTTTGTGAAATGAGCATGGTGCAGCATAAGATCTTTGTGCCTTGCTTTTTTAAACTTCATATTGTATTGCTAAGTTTCATCCACATTGTTGCATAGGCTGTGGTCTATTCTTTTTGCCTGCTAGATAATATTCTATTATATGATTAACTATACCACAATTTACTCACCCCCTTCTCCCTCAGTGGGTACTTGAGTTGTTTACATTTTTACTATTGAACAGCACTGATGTGAAAATTCTTATGCATATATCCTGCTACACACGTGCAAAAGTATCTTTTCAGTAGTTGCATAGCAGTGAAATTGCAAAGTAATAGAGAAAGTGGATGTTTAACTTTACAAAATAATGTCACACTGCTTTATAAAATGGTCATACCAAGTTGCATGCCCACCAGCAAAATATAGGAGTATCCATCATCTCATATTTTCTTTATCAATAGAGTTAACCCAAATGACTAAGAGTGATAAAATGTGAGTCTCAAACTAAAATTCTTTGAGCCAAATCAGGCTACTTGCCTTGCAAAGTATTTTACTAGTTGTTGCTTTTTAAAATTTGAGTTTGAAAGCCTTTAGACAGACAGACACTCTTGTCTACTATATGCCCCAGTATTCCCTAATGTCTTATACATGGGCTAATTCACACATTTATATTGTTGTTTGGCCTCTGTAGGCATTTGAGTTTGAGAACCCTGTGATTCATAAAAATCTATTAATTTAGACTTATGAAAGAATAGTGAGTCCAAAAAACTGTGCTTTCTAAAAGAATGAAGGAAGAAATCAGTTGACTACCCTGCAGATTTTTGATAAATTATCCCTCAAAATTGAAACTGTGGATATTCTGCACCAAACACAGTGAGTTATAATCTAAGGAGTTAGTGGAATTCAAGTTCAAATGGCAGGCACAAATGGGATGGTACTTTTTATAGCCAAAGAAAATGAAGCATCATTGGCTTCCCCAAACTAATGAGTAGTGGAAAGCTAGGATTGGAATTTATGGCTGAACAACTGAATTCAAAACACATGCACAGTATACCATAGCACACTGCCTCCAAAATAGCACTAAGTGTCTCTTCTCTGTTGAGCAGTCACTAGCTTTATGGGGAGCACCTAATTTAACCCCCAACAGTGCTGCAAGGCAATTATAGCACTCGCTCTTGTTGTTTTGTAGAAACAGGAAATTTAGATCTGAAGAAGTTAAGACACTTGCCCAAGATCACTTACACCTAGGAAGTAAGTGAAAATACTAAATTATGAACATATTCTCTTCACTCTAACATCAACTTTTTATTCCATTCTGACCGAGCATCAAATTCATACCAAAGGCTCTAAGAAGATTCACTGCAAGCTGATATAATTTATTCTTCCTGGATATTCTCCTCACAACCAGGCACAAAAGTTGATGGTCCCAGAAGAGTCAAGTTTGGGAAAGGAGAGAATTATTTTACCTATACTAGTCTAGACTCTGAATACCTTCACAAAGGTCAGTATCGAACTGCACTTTGAGTAGAAGCATCTCTTTTGGAAACCTGCTAATATAGGAGGCACATGACACAACCTAGAGAAGAAAAGAGAAAAATGTTAGAAAAGTAGTCTTCCAAAGAAAAGTAACATTCTTTCTAGAAACAGTGACAGAAATTGAGAAGCCTCTTCATGAGGTTTTAATGTGATACCCTTCTTCTCAAAGCAGGTCTCGGAGTTTGCAAGAATAAACTGATGACCTTTGAAAATAAACTTGGAATTTTTCCTGTCCAGGTCTGGATCCTGATGATGGCTATATTGTAAAGACCAGGAGAATCCTCCCACTTCAGAATAATCCCTAAGAGAAGCCATTAATGGATCATTTACCAACAACAATTCTAACTCCATATCTGTTGAAAGAAAGAATGTTCCCAAAAGACTGAGATGTCATTAGCACGAGCAGCTCCAAGCTTTGACAGAAGCTGCCTCTGCCCTGGATGCTCCACCCAATCCTGCAGAAGGTTTGGGATGAGAACCACTTGCCTTCCTTCAGGCACAGAACTGGACACAGAAGATTCAATGATAAATAAGATAGACTTAGCCCTCAAAAATCTCACATTTTAACAGAGAAGGCATGTATACAAACAGGCACACATTGAGGTACCATGCACAATGACAGAAGCATGCAGCTGGGTCTGAAGAAAAGGGGAGCGTGATTAGTATTCCCAGTAGTGGAGAAAACCATACAGAAAAGGAGACTTAAGAGCTGAGTTAAGGATGCGTGTAATGCTCAGTTCTATCTATTGGATCTCAATCATGTTTCTAGAACTCTTTCTCTTGGATTAACTCGATGAAAAAAAAAATGGCAGAGTAGTTACCTCTTGTGTGGCAGAGAATTAACACTTTTGTAGAGCTGACATTCAATAGTCTTATTAAGACTAAAAAGAAAATATATCACCGTGAAAGGCATTAGTACAGAGTGTAGCCCTTTTCCTACAATACCTGAAGGAGATCTCTACCCAAGTGTTCTCCAGCTATCTGGATACCTGTGGAGACAGAGGATGAAATGCTGATCTTCAGCAGTAGCAACCTGCCTCTTCTCCTTCTCCTTATTATCCAGCAATAATAGCAACCTTTTCTATTATCTCAGCATCCACAAGTTCAAGCTGGAATCTCTATCTATCTCCTGTGTCCATCAGATAACCAGACAATTTTATCCCCTTCCCTCCCATCGAAGTCAAACAAAGCCAATCATTTCATCCTGATCTGTCCCTTTCCCCCACACTGTATGAAGCTAGCTACAGATGGCATGCACGGATTGGTGCTCCAAAACTCCCCATTGTCCACTCCCTTCCATCAAGCTGGTTCCTAAATCTGTGGATGCAGCAGACTTCAGAAGAGGAAGCGGCATGATCACACAGCATGAGCCTTGGCACAATGGAGTCTAGTCTGTGCCAGGGATATGACGCCCAAGTCTCAGCCGCTCGGATGCAGCCCTTGGAATGGCATCTGGTTGCCCCACTGCCCACGTGATGGGAGCCTGTTTCTCAAAGCCAGGTTTCTCTCTTTAACTCCACCTTGGATAGTAGGTAAAGAAATTCATGATCAAGCGGGAGAAAGGTGGAAAAAGTCATCAGGGAAAAAGTAGTTGAGGAGCTTGAAGGAAACACATCCTCGAACATCTCTTTCTCTGCTCATTAATTTTCCTGCATAAAGTTTCCAGTGGGGGTCTTGGACAAGACCAGCCAAGGGAGTGGAATAAAGGGTTCAGAGGGCTTTTCCCCCTTGGGAGTTTTTGTACTGCTCCCCCAAATCCTGCCCCTAGTCAACCTAGATTCCATCCCAGAGCACTTAACCATAGTAACACTCATTTATTATTTATTATGTTCTGAGCATTGTAAAAATGTTTATGCTCATTTTCTCATTTAATCTTCAAGCAAGACTGAAGACTGGTCTTATTTCCCCCCATTTTTCAGGAGGGAAAACAGAGTTATTAAAAATGTTGCCAAGGCCACACTGTTCTTAAGTGAAAAACCAAAATTCAAACCCAGATCTGTAGAATTGCAAAGACTTTACCCATGAAGGATCTTGTCCACCTCAACTAGCTGTCATAACAGAGCTTTGGCTTTTTGAAACACTACCTGAAGCTCTCTATCCCTAAGATATTTACATTTTAATAGCCTGTCTCTTAATGAGGCTTCAATGAGCAAAGAAATGAATTGCTTGTAATACTATTTGGGGCACCATAATATGTCACAGAAGAAATACATGAGGTCAGAGGTGTCTCAAATAACAGTATGTAGACTGTTGTCTATCTCAACGCCATATAATGAAGCCAGGCCCTTCTGAAGGACAGTTGAAGCTACCACTTTGCATTTATTCCATTAGGAACTGTGCTTATGAGGGGTTATAACCAAGAGAAATTTTGTTTGCATATAGAAAAGTCTTCCCAGTGAGGGAGCCTGTGGTATTTTCGTAGATGACTATAACACACACACACACACACACACACACACACACACACACACACATACACACACACACCTGCATATGCGCTACACACACACGCACACTCAGCGTGCACACTCAGCGTGGGAGGGATTCGATAAGGTGATTTCCCAGGAAAACTCTTGGCCTCAACTTGGAACCTTTAACTTTGACTTGGAATATTTCATTTTATTTCCCAGGATTTCCTAAAGGCACACATGTAGTTGACATTCTATCCTTTAAAGAACACGAGATAAGCAAAGCAAGAGACTTCCATCACATTTCTTTGAAATGAAAAACATTTTCCCACACTTGAGGCAAAAATGAGTTGTCCAGCCAATAACATTTGGGAATTTAATTACCACCCTCCTCCAGGCCTCCAGATCTCTCGACCCAAGCTGAGTTTCTGTCCTCCTGGACCAATCCTTATAGGAAATCATTTCCTGACAGACTACCAAACACAACTCCTTGAAAGCAAACAGCAGACTCAAAGACCTTTATTTGTCTTAGTCTCTTTCCACCTGCTTTCTAGAGAGAGCTCATCCCCAGCGGAGGAAGACACAAGTGGTGGTGACCTGCTCCATTCCTGGGACTGGCAAAAGCTGGATGCCAGTTCCCTCTGTAGGTACTCCCTCTCCCCCACCCTTCCCTCCCAGAGTGCTCCTGTGGCTGCCCTTCAAGAAAGGGGGAGGAGAGAAGGGGACAGCTGCGAAAGGACAACTCATGCAAATATTCTATCAGTCGGGATCCCGCCACGTGCAAATCAACAATGAGAAGAAATTTAAATAGGGCTTCAACACATGAGATATGCATGCAGGTGAGCTAGATGAATACAAGTTTAGATATCCCAGGGTTGTTTTTCTGTGCCCTCTTCATCATTTTCACACAAGCAGGAAACCCTAAATATTCTGGTTCAATAAAGATATGTTTTCTGAGAAACGTTTTTCTATTAGTTACCCAAGGTATCTTTTTGTCATAGGGGCATTTGCGCTTAAAAAAGGATGTTCGAACTGGTCACTGCTTAACCTCAAAGTAAAACCAAAGTTCCTATTGTAGTATTCTACTAGCCCCTTCGCAATTTACTACCCCTCCCCCTCACTCTCTGACCTCATTTCTCGTTGAGGGCCCTCTTAGTTAGTTCCCTGCTCACTCCCCTCCACGCAAAATGGTCTCTTTACTGCATCTCCCATTTTAATCTTTGCCCTGACTATTCTTTTCGACTAGAATATTTCCCCAGAAATCTCCTTGGCTCACTCCCTTACTACATCAAGTCTTTGCTCAAATACCACCTTTCAAAAAGGCTATCCCTTTCCCTAAGCATCCTAATACAGATTTTTACCTTTTCCATACCGCTCCCCAAACCCCTGCTCTCCCCAAACTGCCTTAACCCTGTACTATTTTTCCATAGTGCCTGTCATTTCATAACATAACACATACTTTTATTGTTTATTATGTTTACTGTTTATTTCCCCTTATCTCATACCCTGCTAGAATGTATAAAAGCAGAGATTTTTGAGCTTTTTATCACCAATATAGCCCAACTGTCTAAGATAATGCCTTCTTCAGAATAGATGTTCAAGAAATGTTGACTGAATGAATGCTAAGTGAAAGGAATACACATTTAATGAAGGAATTTCAAATACTCTAGAACTGAATATTCACCTCTATCTGTGTCCCTGGCATTGGGTCCACCCAACAAGTGCAGAAGCTCCAAAGAACAAGCCTCCATACTTCAGTTGTATTCCTCTTGATATTAATCCTTAGTCCCCTTACATTTATTTTCCTTTTCACATTTCATGCGCTGTACCCAAACTTGAAGTGAATCGTCCCACCTTTTAACTTCTGGTTCATTTCTCATTGTAGATTTAAGGTGCCCATCAGGCTTTTCTTCTCACTCTCTGGGTCCCCTGGGGCTGCCCGCCACCCAGTTCTGCTTAGATGTTGGGCTCCTCTGCCTGGCCACAGCCCCACATGCACCCTGCTCGACTCAGAAATGCACTTCTAGGAAAACTTGGACCCTAAGAGGAAGTAACACTCTTGAATGTATCTTCGTTCACTGCTGTGAACAATATCAGAACACATTTAAATCAATAGTAACAAGATCTCAGCTCCATCAGGAAAGAAGTTTAATAAAGAGTATGACACATAATTATGCCTCTCCGTGTTTGGAATGTCAGAACAAACTTTGAATTTATACATCAATATGGTGAGAGCAAACATGTGAAAACCTGAAGCCACAGTGATGACAGTGTCCCCAAATTGCACATGTGTTTTACAGAAAATTTCACCTGGTCTAACTCTTTTTGACAGCGAAAATCAAATGATGCTTTACTTTTCAACGACTACTCAATCTCAAAGCCAGGCAGTCATTTTTTAAACTGTCAACAGCCATACCGCCAACTTTATAGCATGGAAACTCTGAGTGCTGCAGGCCGAGGTGAGGCTGATGTGCATGTGTTGTGTACCCTGCAGCCTCATTACATCCGTGAAACTTCGTTCTGCATTAATCTCTAACTCCTCCCAATGGAACCTGCCATTCCTCATTGCACAGGACACACCTGGTTTAAACTTCAAAGCTTTATTCTCTGCCCTCCTTTCTTACAATATAAAAATAACACCTACTATGTGTGCGACACTTTATAGATTTCAGGTACATTTACAACCATACCCTAAATTTACTCCCACATCAACACTGTAGAGTGGGTATCGTTGTCCACATGTTATAAAAGTAGCACCTGAAGTTCTGAAAATATAAAGGACTTGTGCAAGGCTGACAGCTGGGACATAGTGAGTTAAGTTGGAACTCAGGCCCTTGAATCCACAGCCAGGGCTCGGCCTTCTCATCCCTGCTGCCAGAATTAGTCACTGAGCGCTCAGTGCTCTTCAGCCCCCAAGTTAATGCTTCCGCAGATAAACTCTTTTCATGCTGCCGATGTGCTCTTCTTCATCCTAACTTCGTATCAGTACTCTCCATTTGTGGGTGTGCAATGCATATATTTCAGATTCAGACACCAAATGTGCATCCTCTGCTCCATCTCCTTTCCTCCTTTGTGCTTTTGCTCCACACCTTGACCATTGCATTTATTAAATTGTTTCACAGTTACTCGCTTGTGTATCTCTCTCTTTCTAAGGGCTCCTCCAAGACAGAGAAGACCTTTGCCGCCTCTATGATCCACACTCTATCTGGGTGCCTAAACTCGGTCTGTGTATGATAACTCTGAGGGCCTTCAATGCCAACTACTCAACTAGACATTACACTTCGGCAGGTGAGCCACAGGTGAGCACTTATTTGGCTCTCTGTCCAGGCTGATGGGACTAACAGGCCTGTCTGTGCAGAGCCTTCTGATTGATAGCATTCAAAACCCCAGATGGCTCAGGCCAAGCAAACATGGGATGGCTCCTCTCATTCATGATACATACTCTCATCTTCTCTGAAAGCCCCTCCAAAGAGAACGCATTACTAACGTGAGGTCATTTTCATTGCAAATTTATGGCTTTGACTAAACCATGGAGATGGGTTTCCATTGAGCCATGTACATACATTCTTTTGTCCAGCTCAAATAGAAACATGTGTTAGCTAGTTGGGGGCCATGAGTAACCCATTCTTGCCATGTAAAGGCATTTAAGTGAAAACAAGTAAACCTAATCATTAAAGGCAAGATGAATAGTGGTGTGGCCAGTTTTGCTCTTTGAGTAAAAAGGAAGTACAGCTGATATTACCTAGCTAATTACATTCAAATTCTCCTCCAGCCCGAAATCCCTGAATTAGTACGCTTGGGTGGAGATGGGTAGAAACTATGAAGTCAGTAGATGTAAGGCTTTGTTATTCTGGCTTCTGGGTTATCAAAGACTAGAAAATGTTTCCATGGTAAAATAAATAATCTGATAGTTACACAGAAGATATTTTTTTAAACATAAAATTGGACATATGGTTTGAGAAGTATGACGATACTTTGGAAAATATAAGAAAAAAAGCATTTAAAATTGGGGCTGTTCCTGAAAAAACTTTGGCATGTGGTCACCTTTACACAGTTCCCTTCCTGAAGACGAATATAGTATGCATCCTCCAGGATAAGCCAATTAACACAAATCACTAATTACAACCATAGGTAACCTATGGTCAGTATATGCATAAGAATTCATCAACATTGCTCAGTTGAGCCTCTTCTGTGACTCTCAGCAGCTAAGCTGGTCATTCAGAGGTCTCAGCATTCTTCAGGTAAGGGAGCCTTCATCTCTGCATGTCAGGATGTAACAAAACCCTGGCCAGTGCAGACCTTAGAGCAGACTCAGAGGCTAATCAAGTTAAAGGGGACATTAAACATTGTCTTCTCAGAGAGCTTACCCTGAGGGATTATCCATCTCTTTTTTGTACAATTTAGGCCAGGATAAAGTGACAGCTTTCCTTACTACCAAGGAAGAATTGCTTTGTTCTCATCTGCAAAGTGCATAGTTGGTCTTGCTCACCCCAATACACACATATACAGACCTCCATTGCAATCGATCAATCTCTCTCTCTCCCTCTCTCTCTCTCTCTCTCTCTCTCTCTCTCTTTCACACACACAGAAAAGAGAGAGAGACAGAGAGAGAGAGAGAGCGAGCAGGCTCCATTTGGTTGTAGCTCCTAGGAGGGATGTAAAATGGAGCCAAATTTGCATAGTATGCCAGACAAGCCCTCCGGCCTCTGAAACTTCACACCTGTCTCCTGCCAGGACCCAAAGTGCCATCTGCTTCTCCAGGAAAGCCAGACACAGAGCCCCTCTTTATGCCTTGGTAGATGATGAGAAAACCTGGCACAGAGAGACTTAATTACTCAAAAATAACTCCATGGTACGTAACATATAGTTACATGAGGATCCGAAGAAAAAGCCTTGGCAATGTTTTTACAAACATGCAAGATAATGGTTGGGGCATGCAAAAGGGAAACTATTTAAGGACTCAACCTAGTCCCAAAATATTTCCATCGCCAAGTCCTCTACACGTGAGGAATTCTGCGTGCGGTAGAACGTCTCACAAAAAAAGAATGTGAGCCATCCAGGCAGGATCATATTTTTCATCTACTTCATTCTGAATCTGAGAACTTCTTCTAAAAATTTTTCTACCACCTAACAATAAATAATTTTACTCAGTAATGCTACTTTTAAAATATAGTTCAATCTCCAGTTACGAGAGCAAAGCAGAGAAAAAGTCCCTCTACCAGGTCCACGGAGCAGTGTCTGAGCAGACACTAGCCCTGCATGAAACAGGGAGGTCCGAGGGAAGCAAGTTGCCTCACGGCATGATTTAAGCACAGGACTGACTATCTTGAGGCACAAGGGGAGACTAGGGCAGAGTTTGTCCACAGTGGCACTATTGGCCTTCAGGACTAGCTGCTTCGTCGCTGTGGTGAGCTTTTCTGTGCATTGTAGGATGTTTAGCAGCTTCCTTGGCCTCTACCCACTATATGCCAGTAGCACTCCCTCCCCCAGGGTGACAACCAAAAATATCTTCAGACATTGTCAAACATCCCCTGGGAGCAAAATCACCCCTTTTGAGAACTACCAGACTAGAGGATCTCTTGAAGTCTCGTCAAAGCCCATTATTGGGGTATGTGGTTGGCAGAGAGGGTTCTGACAGCGTAGTATATATCATAGAGAATGACATTGGCTGTTGATGAGTCTGTGTCTCCCACTTAACTAGCTTTTCGAGGACAGGAACCATTTCCATCCGAGCACTGCTGTCTCTCCAGCCCATGGCCCAGTGCCTGGCACAAGTCTTAAAGGAATGAATCAATGACTGAATGAATGGCAGGTTGGATCCCACTCTCCTTCCCCAATCCTACACTCCCTGTGCCAAATGCGATGTCTTTGTGTTGGTGGTGGGGACAGGGGTGGGGGGAATATCTTCAGAAAACTAATAAAATAAATGACTAAATAAATGGAACCTCTTGTCTAAAGAACACAGAGATAAGATAAATCATTTTGAGTCCTGGGAAAATTATCTCCACCACCCTGCCCCGGTTTCTCCGTTCAGCCAGAAAACACTTTAATTTATCTTGTGAAATTTTTCATCCGCTAGACGAACATTAAGTATTTCTTCTTCTTCTTCTTCTTCTTTTTTTTTTAATATTCTTCTCTTTACAAAGGTGGGTTGGCTCTCAGCTCATTGGAATAAAAGCTCCATTAGCCTCAATGCACGTAAGGCTTGTGAGGTTGGCCTGGATTCAGAGCCGACAGAAGGATAAAGAAATCTGACACTCATTCTTCACGTAATTAGAGTTGGTAAAATAAACTGTGTGCATTTCATTAAGGGAATGGATCCATCAGGCCCAGGACAGAGCGGGAATCCTATGCCCACAACACCAGACTTTTGTCTTGAATTAACCCCCCGCTGATAGAAAAGTTTCCTGGGGAGTCGCTGGGGAACATTCCAGAACCCCGCCCCCTATCCGTTCATGCTCTTAGTCTCCGGCTCCACATAATTGCTCAGCTGGCTCTAACCCACATGCGGTTGTCTTCTCACACATGACACATGTCCCCTGACTCCCCCCAGAGTCCTGGGCAGGGTGCTCTCCTCCCTCGGGAACAAGATGTTGTTTGCAAACACATGTCCAGGAACCCACCTTTGACCAAGAGGGTTTTGCTTTTCCACAGTTGTTGGTCGCCAAGATGGGAGTTGCACTGAGAAATCCACACTTCTGACCAGCCCTGTCACAAGTAGTGACACGAATCAGACCATCGATCGGAAATCGGCAGAATGATCTGTGTTGATGAAATAAAATTTCTTTGAAAAGGAAACAGCCCCTTCCTAAATTCAAATTATGGTTCTTAGCTATGGTAGCACCTATTCTAAAAATCTAATCCAACCAAACCCAGCTCAGCTTTCCAAAAGCCAAGGTCTTCGAACCTCCATTCTACATTGTCGGATTACTTGATGCTGCAGTCATAGCTCTGGGTGGTCTCTATTTCTGCCATAGTTCTCTACCCTACCTTCTCTTCGGCTAACTTAAAATCAGCATTAATTTCCTCTAATTGTTCTCTCGTCCCTCTTTACTTAGCAGACACTCCTATTTTTCTGATTATTTATCTGTAAAAGGAAGGTAGGTAGGGAAATACGGCTGGCTTGGAGAACAGATAAGCCAGCTCTTCACTGACCATGAAAGAACATCTCAAGCAAGAGGCAAAAAAGGTGCCAGAAGAATAGTACAGGGATGCTGAGAAGGGAAGACACTCTTCAAAACAGACAGGCTGAGGAAGAGGTTACGGAAGCAGGAGTTGTGTCACCCGGAGACGCAAGGGAGCAGCAGGCAGTCCTCCCTCAGCAAGTCCCTGCGGGGCGCTGATGTGCTGGTGAAGTACCGTCGTGCTCAGTCGCGGCCGAGTCAGGTTAAACAGCCAAGGCCACAGTATTCGCTAATGAGGGGGCTTCCCCGATGACAAAGTCTGTGACACACAACCTCCATCCTACGCGGGGGTCTTCACAATTAGGAGAGGCAGTCCTCTCTCCAAGGAAAACAGCACGAAGTTAGCCTGGATGTGTCCCGAAGAGCATTTTTAACTCTAGAAAACTATGACAATCGAGGGACAATAGCCAGGGCAGAATGTAGCACCAGAGCAGGCTGGGGATGGGGAAGTCCGGTGCTAGCAGGAGCCCGGCTCTGTCCAGTGGCTCAGCAATTTAACGCAGCCTGGAATTCCTCTGGCTTAAGCACGTCCTGAGAGGCTGGTATATCTCCCCAGAGTCCTGGCAGATACAGTGTGTGGCGTTTCCCTCTTTCATCTTCTCACATCTCATTGATAGTAGTGTGTGTGTATATGTGTGCACAAGTACGTTTCCTTGGCTCTTCGCCCCATGGGAAGGTTTCCAGAGATCTTTCCATGAGTATGGAAGCCTCAGCAGAGGCAGGGAGCAGACAGAGATGGAGTTGGGGGTTGGGCAACGTCTGTGCATGCCTGTGCCCTCCCTTCTCCATGAACTCAGCTATGTGGCATCCATGACGTCTCTGCCTTTAAGCTAGCTCACTGGGGAGTGTAGGGCGGCTCCTCTTCCCTGCTGTTCCTTGCACACCCTCCTCCCTCTCTCCCTCCTGCCGCCTTCTGTTCCCCGCTCTCCTTCTCCCCTCTGGTTTCTTCAGTTTCAATGAGTTTATTGGCATGACGAATGTTGCCAAAGCCAATAGCACTGAGTCTCAGTGTCTGGGGATGAATTTCACAGTGGGAAGGGGGTGGCCGGGGCCTCAGACCACATTCCCACTGTGGGTTTCTGCTTCAGTCTGAGATGGTGGCAGGCTGCCAGAGACCTCGTTCACTTGGGTTTCCAGTCTCAGCTGAATTCACCAGCCTTGTCTCCAGACAGGGAGAAAGTTCTTATTATGGCAGAGGTCATGTCTGGAGCCTCAGGTCGGGGAGGGGGGTTGTGCTTCATGCTTATGTTTTCAAGGAGTGGTTTATAAACAAACCCCTCACGGCCTTGTACAAACTGCGATGTTAAAACTCCAGCCTCCCACTGACACTGCAAATTCAGACTGGGGCCAGGGTGACAAAGACAGGCAGCTCTGGCCCAGGCATCCACAGGGTCCTTGATGGGTCTTTTGAACAAGTACAAGTCTTACCAGTTTCCATACTCACCCCCCTTCCCAACACACTCAAGAAGAACTATTTGGAAAATCTGAGATAAGCAAGAGAAAATGGATATTGTTACAACTAGAGCCTCAAACATCCATCTCAAATGAGTTCTAGCTAAGAAAGTCTCCTTCCTAATGAACGAGCCTTATGAGGCTTATCAAGTGTGCTCATCGTGCTCTCCCTCCTCCCCCCATTTCTTTCTTTCCTATTTTCTCAAACACACATGCGCACACACACACACATACACACACCTCGTCAGCACAGCAGACATTTCCCTCTAGGGCGCCTCGGCTGATGGAAATTTCTATTTGCAATGAAAATCAACTTTGGAAAACGTCACAGCAAGGGACTTTTTTCCTGGCTGCCCCAAGATTGATCTGGTCCATAGGATGCCCCAGATCATTGCATTCGGTAATTTCATTCTGCTTATGATCTATTCCTTATACGATCAATATGATAAATGCGAGGCAGAGCCAAGTGGGTTAGGCCCGACGCTGGTGAAGTGAGGAGGAGCGGGGAGCACTGGGCTGCCGTGCCGTGTGTCTCATGAAGCAGAAAAGCAATTCAGTCAGACTAAAGGCTACAGACAAGGCAGTATATTCTCCATGATAAATGCAAATGATGTGACTACATTTCCCCCAGCACAAATGGGGAGTGGGGGTGGAAGGCCCCGCTGCCTGGGATCACACCATTCCCTCAGGAGCGTAGAGGAAATTTGCACGAGGCAAGCATCTTGGGGGGTGAGAGCAGGGGCACTGGGAGGGAAGAATTGGAGTTTGTTTAAACAATCCGTGCTCATGGCAAGCCCCCTCTTTCCGACCGGCCGTGCCTCTGAGCATTGCCATTTTGAAAACAGACTATAACAGAAGCAGGCATCCACGAGCACAGAACCTCAGGGAAATACGGGACAGTGCACTGATCCATGAGAACCCCATCATCTTCTCTGAGAAGCAGAGTTCCCTTAGCTACAGGTCTTGTTAGGTAGCAATCAGTTTCACTGTCTGCATTATTATTTTGTGCCAGGGTCTTCTGTTTTCCCACGTGAACCAATGTCCATAGGTGTCCTTGGACAAGCCATTGAATTCTCTGCATCAAAGTTTCATTATCTGCTAAAGGGGATCAATTATATCTCTGCTGCTGCTGGAGACTATCTTTATGAGAGGGGAATGAAATAATTTAGGTAACATTGAAAAATATATAACATGCCCCAAGTGTGAGATATTGGTTGTGGCGGGCACAGCGAAGCCTCCAAAAGGAGAAAGAGAGGACACTGCCCTCTAAAAGTTTAGAGATTGGTGGGAAAGTTGGGTCAAATGCACGTAAAGGAGAAGCAAGATAAACTCACACTGAAAAAAAGATACAGACCAGGAGGTACAAACCCTGAGTTGTAAGCAGGGCTCTACCACCCCTCGTCACACGATTGTACAACTTCCTTCCCCACTCTGAGCCTCAGTTTCCCCAAAAGAACATGAGAGAATTGTGTAATGTCCAGGGCCACCCAAGGTCCTGATTTTTTATGACGATATGACAAATTAAGCCCTGATGTGGATACAGATGTTAAAGAGTGATCTGAACTCCCTCCCAGAGGACACAAAATAGAGCTAGATCTTAGAACAGGGGAGGAGCATCATGCTTTGGCAAAATGGAAGCACAGGGACATTCCAAATGTGCAAATCCACCTCTCTGAGCCCCCGAAATGCGAAGGAGCAATCTCAATCAAGCACGTTCAAACAGTGCAGGTAGCTGGAACCCAGAGAAGAGTAGAGAGAAAAGCAAAGAGCGTGGAAGATACCCCTGGCTTTCGAGCCCTTGTCTGGGATGAGGAGATGGGAAGGAAGGGTTGGACAGCGCTGTCTGGCTGGGTGGGCCCGTCACCCTGCTGCTGAGACACCTGACCGGCTGCTCCCTCTCTCTCTCGTCTGCACGAAAAGGACCTTAGCCTTCAGGATCTCTCTCCAGAGGTGTGCTCTGTCACCACAACACTGCTGTTTCTTGTGTCCTTTCAGGAAATTAAATTTGAAGTTGCGCAGCCCTGTTAGCATTTGATCCTTCGCAGACACTTTCTCCCTCCTGCTGTAGAAACCAGAGGCTAGCCAGGGAAGGTAGGTGAGGGCGGGGGTGTTGTGGGTGGAGCTGTCGTTATAAGATGGATTCCAGCAACTCTGCATTGGCCATTCTCTGTCTTCTCACACCTCCCTCTGCATGGAAGTCTAGTCTCTGCAGGTCTTTTCTATTTTCTCATCTAGCTGGCAGAGGCTGTGATGAGATCTTCATCGGGAATGTTGATTAAGTGGCCACTGCTCCAAGGGCAGGGCTGAGAACTGTGATCCAACTGATAACCAAGCCATTCATGGCCCTTGTGAAAATGGTTAGGACAATTCACCTGGACATTGCTATCTGCAAAAGGACCAGAAGAATCATGCTCTTAATACCCACTATGTCTACCAAATGTGTATCTTAGAATTTATTAAAGATGACCGTTTACTTGTTCACTCGGCATACTTTCACCCACTGGGAAAGAGAGTTCCAAAGCGCTAACGTATTGCATCCCTCCTCTACAGTTGAGATGGCTGAGGCCTGTCCATGATCAAACAAATGGTCATTAGAAGGCCCTCAGGTCCAGACCAGTGTGGGAGGTCCATGACTTTGGAAGGAGGTGGGAGCCTGAGTTGGCAGACGGTCATATGCAGCAGCTGAGCAGCACACAACTGTTTGAAATTGAAGAAAGAAATAAAACTTTAGAAATGGAAATTATTTATTTCAGTCCATGCTTTCTCATCTCTTCTCCATTCAAATATCTCAGCAAGTGTGAAGTTCAGAAGGGAGGGCAGAGTGATGTCAAGGATCAAAGGGCAAAGTCTACCCTCTTTGACCTTCATGAAATTAGTTGCCTAGAAGGAGCACATCAGGTTCTTTATCAGTGACTGAGGATCATCAGCAGAGCAAAAAAAAAAAAAGAAAAGAATATGGGCACATGTGTTGAGAAGCTGACACTAATGTGTTAAATTAAGAAAAAGCAGGTTATGACCTGCTGGAGGAGAAAGCACAAGCTGCCCACACGTTCAGCAGGTAACTCTCCCAATATCTGAGCTCCTGCTTTACAGAAGTGGAAACCCCGGGGTCATTTTCATTGAAGGCACAGCTCCAATATACTCACGCAAAGGAAGTAAAGTCATAAGTTTGTCACTTACAGATCCTAGAAACAGGGGGGTGGGGTTGGTGCGATGAGCTGGGAGGAGGGCAGCCCTCCATCCCAGGCTGCTGGTGACCAGGACATAGACAGCAGGGTATCAATCATCTGTTGCTCACAAGGTAGTTGGGATGGAAGTCACTAACTCTTAGTAGGTTCAACTTTAGGTGGTTATTTTAAAAAGTGCTCCAGGAAAAGCAAAGGAGAAACTTGGGGCAGAAATCTAAGTTCAGGTCCTTATCTAAGTGTCCAGGCTCTGGATATGGGCAGGGTGGTCACACTATAAAATACCAAGCAGAAACTCAAGATAGTGGTTTTTCATATCACCGTTTGCCATCCAAAAGAGGAGAAACATCATTCTTTCCCCAACCCTCTCCACATCTGAGTTCGCTTTCTATTGACGTTACTTTTAAGCATCTTTGAGTTCTCAGCCTTGAAGAGATTTCTGATTTGCTCTTTGCCAGCAGCCCAGGCTGCTCTTCTTTTGTTGGTAATGAGCTCAGTTCACGTGGAAAGCCAGAGTCCGCTTCTGAGAAACGTGGGCAAGTCCCAGGCAACACTTCTGCCAATGCCACTTGCCCAAGAATTCCTCTCAGGCCCCCAAGCCACTTAGACTCCACTCCCACCAGACCACTCTCAGTGCTCCAGAATAAGTCAAATACCAAAAGCCAATGGGAATATTCCAGTAGGAAGGCTTCCAAAATCATCAAAGACTTGAATTACCTTTCCATAATTGGGAAAGTCCACCAAATAGCAGAGAAATTATCTCTTTCTTTTTCCCCTGACTTGCCAATCGAAACACTGTCTGCTCCCAGTCTGAGGTATGTCATGAGACCTGTTCCCAACAAGCTCAACCCCAGTAATTGGAAGCAGCCCTGCCTCGCCTTTGGTCTTGGGTATTTTCATCGGTGGACTGTTAGAGCCAAGACATACATTTTGCCAAGGAAAACTTTCCTTTGAAACCTCCGTCTTATCCAAACAGAGTTGGAATTGACTTTTGGCAGCTCCAAAGATAGTTCTGAATTATGAAAAATAGTGCATATGTGTCTATCTATGAGATTGTCCCCAAAGTGAAAATAGCAGCCTTGCACTTGAACTCATCTTTCCTTCCTGTGAACTGACGAAGCCAATGTACCTGTAACAACTCCAGAGCCCGGCTATGTGGCCCTTTGAAGCCACCTGTCCAGTTCCTCTGACTGTGACTCCCAAATCCTTCTACACAAAGAGGCTTGTGAGGCGAAAGAAGAAGGAACATTTTAATAAAAGGGACTGTCTGCGCGGTAGAGAAATTATTTATATTCTTTAAGGAGAAGCAGTCAAATTCCAGCTCTCACAAGATTAGAGTCTGGGGAAGGTTTGGTCCAACTTGGAGGAACCGTAGTGTTGGAAACAGAACAATTGCAGGTGCTGTCTAACGCCTTGAGGAGGAGAGTGAGGCTTCACACCGGGAACTAGGTTTATACCCAGAAGCTGATAAAAACGTTTTGCAAATATCCAAACCAGTCATCTGACCTGGAAAACAGAAGGCTATGCCATCCCCAAAAAAGGCTTCTGCAGGGTAAAGGAGAAGCCCTTCTCCAGGAATCCCAGGCTCTGTGAATCCCCTGCCCTGTGCTGCCTCATCCTGGGTTACTGCTTTCTTTCCTAGTTGCCTTCACAGCTCCTGGAAGTGATGTATTGTCACACCACTCTCAGGACGATTGCTTTCGTGGAGAAGAAAACTACTTAGAATCATAGAATCTCGTAATTAGACATGACCTTAAAGCCATCAGTCAAATCGCCCATGTCATGCTAGAATGCCCGCATAACATTGTACATCACCAGTGAGAAGACAGTCACTGTCAACAGTACAGCTCAAGATGCAGGACTGCACAGGGCCACATCACCCCAAGTGGTAACCAGATACTAAGGCAGATAAACCGACTTTGTCGATGTAGGGGATGACTGGTGGCTAAGATCATGGGCTGAGAATGCCTGGAGTTAGACTTCCTGCATTCAAACCCTGGTTCCATCATTTACTCCTAGGTGACCTTAGGCAACTTACTTGACCTATCTGTGCCTCAGTTCCTTCTCTGTAAAATAGAGATAATGTTAATACCTACCTCATTTTGTATTTGTGAGATTAAAGTATAGCACCTAGAATATTTCAACCCCACCAAATCGACCAACTGAGATCCTCCTCATTTAAGAATTAATTTTTTATTATAAATAATTTTGTATATATACAAAAGCATAAATGTCAGTATAATGCACCTAATACATCAACATAGCATAATGAGTGTCTCACCTAGTTTCAACACCAATCAATCAATATATGGTCATTTTGCTTTATTTCCACTCTGCTCACTTTACCCTCACCTACGATTATTTTAAAGCAAGTCATTTACTCTTTAAATATTTCAGTAAGTATCTCTAAAAAGGGGGATTGTCTAAAAAGATTATAACCATAAAAGCATTATCTCACTCCCCCCAAAATATAAAAATGATTCTATAATACCAAATATCATTGTTCTCTCCCTCTCCCTCCCCACTCTGAAATGATATGGAAAAAAATCCACACCTTGATCTCTTTTCATTTGTAGGTTCCTCCCCTTCAATTCTTCTTTTTTACTATTTTCCCCTTGCGACCTTTTAGTCATGAGATTAGATCACTTGTTGCATAATGTTTCTGACAGTCTGCATTTTGCTGATTGCATATCATTTAACATGCTCCTCTGTCCCTCTGTATTTCCTGCAAATTGACAGTTAGATCTCCAGGTTTTATTAGTTCAGGTTCAATATTTTGACAAGATTATTTCATGGGTCATGGTAAGTAGTTCTATCAGGTGGTTGGCAATGTCTGTTCGGTTCTTTTGTTATCATGTTAGAAGTCTAAATTATCGTTGCCTAAATTTATTAACTTATTGTCAGTTTGGCAAATAAAATGCATTTGAATTTCAGATAAACAAATGATTATTTAATGTAAGTATATCTCAAATGTACTTATAAAAAGAAATTATTTGGTTTTTATCTGAAATTTATATTTAACTGGAGTCCTCTGTTTCTATTTGCTAAATCTGACAGCCCTAATTAGAGGCTGCAAAATGGTGACATTTTAATTCTACAATTTCTTCTTTATTTGTTAGCTGTAATACTTTTATAAAGAAAAACTTCCCCTCATCTATTCGACAGCCCTGAAATACAGATCATAGATGAGACGCAGAATAAATGCCTTAGTTTTTCTTTTATTTATCAATTTTAAAATAATGAGATATTTCCTTCAATGACCAATAGAGGTACCATTATGAACTCACAGATGTGAATATATTTGTTGTGAATTTCAATCTATGCAGTTAGAATCTTTTCTGGTACCTAAACTCTCCTATCTCTGATTAGTGAGAATGTATTCTAGTAGGCTTGAGTCCTTTTGACAAGACACTTAGTAGTGTTTGATATTTCGTTTGTTTTCTGGTATGACAAGATTTTCCAGGCTCATTCCATGTATTTCCTCCCCTCCATCTGGAATCAGACATATCTTTAAGAAATTGTGTTTCCTATTAAGAGAAAATGGTATTTAGAAAACATAATCTGAGAACTAGGGATTCTCTATGCTACTGAATTGTTTGTTATTTTTAGGTTTTGTTTGTTTGTTTGTTTGTTTTTGATAGAGCCATATATTTTTTTTTGATAGAGCCATGTATTTTTAAAAAGATAATAAAGATCATGAGTTCATAGTGATATTTTCCATACAAATGAAGAATCACAGGTTTTTCTTCACCTTGTCAATCTCACATCTGTGTTTCTTTTCTCTCATGATAAAAATCCTTTCTCTCGGTGACATTCATATCAATACCCACACACAACACATACCCATAAAACAATATATAACAAGTCTTCCAATGACATTATTTTGTTCAACATCATTTTGTTATAACATTGATGAGATGCTGTAGGAACTTCATTCTTGTTGGTAAAGCTGGTGTCATTATATTTGGTTTCGCTCGAAGTCACAGAACTTATCAATGACATTTAGTGAGACCTTCTTGTACACTACAACTTCAGAATAACAATACCAACACTACCACCAACAACATGATTGGTAAAAATAGCTTAAGGTTTGTATTTCTTTTTGATCTTAGGGTGTATCTCACTAGGGATACAAAAATATATATACTTTCCTTTTAAGTTACTTGAAATATTTTCTTGGTGTGGTTTTGCTCCAACTGGATATATATTTACATTCTTTTTCTCTTTCATTTTACTTTCTAAATTTTTAGGACTCACTTTGTAGTATTTTGTTTTAAAATTATGTAAAAATATTTACACAATTCCAATGACAAATTTATAAAATGTGGTATATTCAAAAAAGTCTAGTGCCTCTCCTAGTCTCTTCCACTCTATTTCCTCTCTCATTTTGAAGGTAAACATGCTATTTTTGTCATCTCTTTTTCAATGGCTTATCCTTCTATAATTACTTAAAGCAAATACAAGATATATCTGTACCCGCCTATTCTTCAAGGCTTAGCTCCAATATTATTCTTCTGAGTCTTCACCAAAAATAGAGTACTCACCAAATTAATTACAGGCAGAAGTACATCCTGCCTGACGATATATTAGTATGGTCACAGAAATTGTTTACAGCTAGCCTCCGTTCTGATTGGTCACTTCTCCATGAGAACAGTCGGTTGGTGCCTGAGTTTTATCTGACAACAGTTCATTGCATTCACATCTGCTTCCTTTGGTAGCAAAAGTCGCTAAGATTTCCTAGATAACCAAGACCAGACCAGCCCCTACATATTATTTATATTCCATACAGCCACGGCCTCAATGAAAATTTGTTGAATTGAACGTGCAAATCACTGCCTCTTAGCCCTGGATAAGCATCTAAATTACCCATCCAACATTTCAACTTTTTTAAAAGTACAGATTGCCAAGTTCTAACCCAAGACCCACTGAATTGAAATCTCCAAAAGTGATCACTAAGAATCTGAATTAAATAATAAAGCACGATTCTATTATATGAACAGTTTGAGAGCCATTGACCAACAGCCACTCTGTATAAAAGCCCAGACGGAGCACAGAGGGCACTTGCCATAAATGCGTCTTGGATTCTCTCCTCTGCTATTTGAGATGGCGTGATTTTGTGTCATCGAAGGAGAAGGAAAACTTAGCTGGTCATTTCATTTACCCTGATAATTTTCTTCAGAGAAAACTTTAAGAACTGAGGAGGGTGGGTTTATGATGCCTTTGAGAGAGAACTGGTTGCATAAAAAGGTTAACTACTTTTTAAGGTAACACAGCTTGTCAACACCTGCAATGAAACTGGCTTTGTGATCTTCTAGCCCAGGACTCTGTCACCATTAGCAAAACAGCTGTTTCCCTGTACCAATATTAGGATTACCCGAGGGCAGAAATGACACAAATCTCCCCAGCCCTCTAAGGGCACTTCTGTCCCCAGACAGGACTTGAGAACTGGAGGTGATCTTGGGGATCTAATTCAATCCCTAAGATGAGAAAACTACGGCCTGGGTCAGAAAGGCGGTGAAAGGCAGTGCTAGGACTAGAATCCATCATTCATTTCTGGTTAATCAGGCTTGTTACTTCCCTTGCTGCATCGTCTCACCCACTCTGTGGCCATCTCAACTAACAATGCATTGAAGCCTGGTGGTATGAATGAAGCGAAGTTAAAGTTGTTGACGTCTAGTCTTGGCCTAATATCACATTTCTGCAACTATGTTGAAGGCAAGAATCAGACCCTACTCCACTTAAATAAGCTTTAGTGACAAAAGCTATTGCCAGACCTTGTGTCCAGGTTATTATACCCAGTGTGAGCCAAGAGAAGGAGGAGGGAGTGGGCTGAGAAAGGATTATCTCCTCCTCATACAATAACGTTAAATGAGCTCTTTCATTTGATTTTTCTTGATCATCTAGGAGTGAAAAGAGGCCGTGGGTGGGTGGGGTGGCTGGAAGTAGAGGGCCCCCAGAAGGGGCAGCACAGTTGGCTTCTTCCAAGTCTGCCTTTTCACTCTTATCCCCAGAGCTCCGTAGGCCAGAAATAGTCTAATTGGTGTCCTGATGGAAAGAGATGGGCATTGAACTCTATAGAAATCAAGCTTAGGTTTTTCTTCCATTGTGCCAATCTACATAATCCTCACCATTCCCTGTCTCCTGCCCGCAGTTTGAACCAAAAGCAAAAACTGGAGGTGGTCCACTTGGTACATCTGGCTATTCTGGAAAGCTCCAGGGAGGAAGTCATCACAGTAATCGAATGCATCAGTTAAGCCCAGCATATCCTTTTCAATCACAGGCAGCATGCGCACGTGCGTGTGCGCACGCACACACACACACACACATACATGCACACGCACACACACACTAATATAATTGCCTGTCTCAATGTACTCTCCAGGGCTCACTCTGGCTTCCTTGGCTTCACAAGGTTGAGGTTATGGGGGATGAAGGAAACTAGAAGGGGTGGGCAAGCATGCTGTTGAACTTGAATGTGTGCCAGAGAAGGGAGGGGGTTAGGAGTTGAAGGGCTTTGAAGGCAAATGTCCCATAGGGATGCTAATTGTGAGTATTTTACTGTGATGATCTGGGTCCCTTTCTTTCACCAGGATGCACACAAAGCTGTGATGTGGGATGGGAGCCTCCCAGATGTTCACAATGTTGCCATTGAAAAAAGACATTAGTGGTAAAGCTTTCTGTCCAAGGCTTTTGGAGAAATCATCGCTTTCATTGGATTAAGGTTCAAAAGGAAAATTTGGGCTAGAACTTAAGAATTGTCCAGGCTAAAACTACTGTAAAACTATAACAGATAGCAGGAGTATTAGGAATATATTCTAGACCTCTTGAAATTTATAAAGTGGTAAATGCCTTAGCATTGGATGGTTACAAAGAGATAAAGAATGACCACTTACTGAGTTGATGTAGGAGATATTTTTATAGCAGATGTAGTGGGTTGAATTCTGTTCCCCAAAAGATATGTTTAAGGCCTAACCTTTGTACCTCTGATAATGTCGTCATATTTGGAAATAGAATCCTTGCCTGTGTAATCAAGTTAAGATGAGGTCACACTGCAATAGGGTAGGCCAAATCCAAACACGGACTTATAAGAAACACAAATACAAACACACACACACACACACACACACACACACACACACACACACGCACAAGCACACACACACAGAGGACACAAGCAAAGACAGAGGCTGAAAAAGAGTGATGTAGCTACCACATAAGGAATGCCAGAAGCTCAAAGAGGCAAAGAAGGATTCTTCCTTAGAGCCTTCAGAGGGAGCATGGCCCTGATGGGACCTTGATTTCTGACTTCTAGTCTCTAGCACTGTGAGGGAATAAATTGTTGTTTTAAACAGCCCAGTTCACGGTCTTTTGTTATGGCAGCCTAATACAGGGTGAGATTGAATGGCCTGGAGGGTCTCTTCCAACTGCAATAGGCTATCGTCCTAAATTTGTGGGGGTCTCTTTGTTGGGAGGTTATACAGAAAGTCTTTCTGGACTGATTTCCACACAATCCTGTAATGAGAGAAGGAGGCATGGCTGTAAAGGAGACATAGCGAACCGTAAAGGCCATTGTAGGTCCTGTAGAAGGAGCCTCAGCTGGTCTCTCCTTTCCTGGAGAAGGGGCTGGATTTTGTCTTACGACATCCTCTCACATGTGCACTCCCCTCACATGAAAAACAACTTTATACTCAATCTAAGGGACAGGAACCAGACCCCAGTCCCCAGGGCTGTCAAGTGGGATTCCTGACTCTGGAGCACCATTCAATCCCAAACAATTAAGATAATCCAATCAACATTGCAGACCACACACACTAATGCCATTAGAGGCAAAATCTCCCAGGGAGGTGAGGGAGGCGAAAGGGAGACAAAGCCTGACACAAAGCACAGTGGGCTCAGTCTCAAGGCCACTGTGTTTTCTAGACTGAGTTACCTGAGACAGATGATTCTGAAGTGATGCTAGCACCCTCAGGGGCAGATACCAGTGTCATCCTCCAAGGAAACCATGGCCAAAAGTAAAGATGGCATATGTCAAAGGACAAGGAATCGCTTCCAGGAGAGCCTGTGCGCGTCCGTGAACAGGGCATGGGGCCAGACTCAGTGGACCTCGCTTTGATCCCGCTCCTCCATGTATCAGCTGTTTCCCTTTGGGCAAAGCAGTTACTCTCCTAAACCTGAGCCACCTCTTCTGAAAACAGAGATAATTAGCCAACTTTCTATCTTTCTGTGTTGTTCTGAAGATCAAAATGTAATAGGAGCCAACCCTTTTTACTTTACAGAGGAAGAAAATGAGGCAAACTGTCTTTCCCGAGGCCACACCACCTGTTAGTGACAGGCAGGGGCTATCACAGAGTAACTGCCCTGTAAGTAGCAATTTTTCTTGTGCCAGACACTGTGCTTTATGAGACTCTAATTTAATTCTCATAACAACTCTATGATGTCCATATTCTTTTCCTATTTTTCCATTGAGGAGACTGAAGTCAGTGAGAGGTTAAGTAACTCTGCTGAGACCACGGAAGAATCAGTAGCAGAGCCAGAAACCAAACCTACTCTGAAATCTACACTCTTAGCAACTGCAGCTGAACCCAGCAATCGTGTTAGTCTATGTCTATCTGTGTTGGATATACATGAAAATTTTGCCAATGGTGACCAGTTATACCTATTCTTACATTTATTATTAATATCGAGTGTTAAATATTATTTCATTAAAGAGAAGCAAGCGTTAGTTTGACTTTGAAGCTCATCAAAAGCACAGAGGTGATTCATAAGTCCTGGGATGAGGTGGATATAAAATTGCAAAGCAATTTGGCATGTTCTTCTGTCAAAGGGTCTTTTCTGAGCTCATCCGTCAACAGAAAAGAGAGGATAATACCTTGTTTCAACAGGGCCAGTGGTGCTGGTGGCTGTCCCTGGTGATAGAACTGGGAGCAGTGAAACCAAAGGCATCTCTGATGTCTCGAAGGAGGGGATGTTTGCATCATCGTGCTCCTGTAGGAAAGCGACTCAAGTCAACAGAGCAGGGCGGGGTGGCTCCCGGTGTCAGCCTTAGACAGCAGCATAGATCATGAGTGCTTGCCAGTTCAGATCTGCAAGAGACCCCCACGTCAGAGCCAAGACCTTCCAAAGTTTGGCTCCACGATGTTTAGCCAGTTTTGACAGATTGGAGAAAAGTTGGAGTTACAGGGTATTGGTAAACGACTTTCATTTCCGATGTAAGGTGCTGGAGAAACACAGACATGGTCCCTGCCCATGTGGTATTTATAATCTGATGAGAACACCCAAGTGCTGAATTTAGGCACCTCGAATGGCAATGGGAGAGGTTAGAGGGGGTCAAGGAGGAATCAGCACAGCAGGGTGGAGAGGACCTTGGACTTGGAATTAAAACACCTGAGTTCCAGTATCTTCTCTGCCACTTAGTGGACATGTGATCTATACCTTACTGAACCTCTCTGAACATCCTTTATCATCTCTGAAGTAGATTTTTAAAATGGCAGATGCCATTAGTGAAAGTAATTCAGCAAACATTTCTGAAATGTCTTCTCTATGACAAGCTTACCATGGATAGGAACAAGTTTACAAATTTATTTACTTACTTATTTACTTATTTATTTATTTTGAGGATTATAACACCTTGATTTTTATTTTTTAATTTTGTTTTTTCTTTATTAAACTTGGTTGATAAAATCATATGGGTTTCAAGTGCACAATTCAATAATACGTCATATGGATATTGCATTGTGTGTTTCACTGCCTAAAGTCAAACCTCCTTTCGTCATCACATATTTGACCCCCTTAAACACGGTATGACCATAAATTGCCCTTAGGAAAGGTTGGGAAAGATATCATAGGAGAGATGAGTCTTAAGAAGGCCCAGAAGATGGTTCAGGCTCTGGGAAGTGAAGAAGGGGAACCACACGTTCCAGGGTTTACATGGGCAGAAGTTCAGGAGCACAATGAGCTTAGCGATTTCAAGAGACAGAGAGGGAACCAGTCTCCACTGGGCGGGTGGGTAGGATTTGCTTTGCTAGAACTAAGATTGAGCACAGAGGGTAAGGCGACATGAAAAACCTTGAAAGATGGCCTTTCAGTCCTCTGATATTATGGTTATGGGGTGTTATTTTTATTCAAGGGAAGAAAGAAAAAAAGAAATGCTCGCTGCTAACCCAAACATCAGGACATTCTGTTCCTCTGTGATTGTGCTTCGCGAAAATGCTCTCCAGCAAAAAAGAAAAAGAATGATTAAGGGAAAAAAAAAAACAACTAGAGCCACATTCATTGCAGCTCCACTGAAGGCACAGCAGGAGGAAGTCTCTGTGTTTGCCAAACTCCAGAAAGAGACACAATTGATGGGGGGCAGGGAGGGCGGAGGCGGGGTCCTGGCTTGTTTTATTCTCCCAAGAAGATATTGTAAATAATGGAGAGGTATAGTGCACGGAAGGGGAAATTACTCTGACAGGGCCCTTTTAGGGAAGAAAATGGAACTAAATACACGTTCCATTATTCCTGATCTTTCATTCAACTCCCCACTGACACGGGGCTCCCCGGAGCTGATGTTTCCCCTTTGCTGTCATAAGTAGTCATTGACCCGAGCCGATCATTTCAAAATAACGGCCTGCAATTCTTCCATTGTCGTGATTAACACGGGGTAATAATTATTAGCCACACTGAAAAGAGATCGGTTCCGGTGCCAGGCCGCTCAGGTTTTCCGAAGCCAGGCAAGTTCCCCCTCACTCCACCAGGGGGGGTGATGTCCCCGAGAGACCACAGAAGCCTTTTCTGCTCTTAGCTTCTCCGGGAGGCCAGGAGCTGGGCCTCTCACACCTTGGCCGGCTGGGATCTGCGGTCATCTCAGGACCTTATGGAACAACACAAAATAGGAATTCCACCAGAGAGGAGGCTGGAGGGCGAGGTGGGTGGGGGAAGAAGAGAGAAGGTAAATATAGCATACCCAATCATCCCAGACACTTGGCCTTTGAAATATCAGGAAATATTGTCAGCTGAATGGATGGAAGGGGCTGGAGCCACCCATGACTCAGAAAGATTCATAACTCCAGAGCTCTGAACAGAAGAGTTTATCAGAGGCAGGCAGAGAGAGAAATCATCCAACTTGAGACAATTCAAAGGCAAAATCCTATTTCTCAGCTCTGTCCCTGGATTGCACTCCCACGTTGATTTTTAAAGGCTTTTGTGTGTGTGTGTCCGATGTCCTTCCTCCATCTCCAAGGAGAGACTTGGAGTGATGACATTTCAGCAGTGCTGGGAGAGAGGAATGAATCCCGTGTAATTTCTACTTTTCATAGATGGGGAAACCAAGGCCCAAAGAAGGGAGGTGACTTGTGCCAGGCCAGGAAATATCAGAGGCAGGATTCGAACCCAGGCCTCCTGACACCTAAGCGGAGAATGGAAGAGGGAGGAGGTCCAACTTCTGTGTTCTGATGAAAATAACAGTCTTGTCATTCAAATGATTCTAAGTGAATAGAAGCCATTCCAGAAAAAACTTGCTGTGACTCCAAAGAGAAAGAGAAGGAAAGTCAGAAGAAAAAAGATAGAAACGGAATTACTCTTGTTGAGCTTTCCCTCCATTTCATACACTATCCAGAACAATGAACTTAACTTTAAACTATGAAGGGAAAGTGTGGACTTTCCTTTCTAGGAATTCAAAACTCAGAATACAAAAAACAATGTGAAAGCGTTTTGGTTTTCGTTTTTGTTTTTGCGGTGACTATTAATTGTTTCATGATGTTGGTGACCACGCAATTGATTCCCGCCTACCAAGAGCTTGTGCCTTTCTGGGTTTTTCTTTTTAGATCTTAGTAGCTCACACCCTGCCCTAAATTTACATCACTGAAGCAGGCCCTGGGGTTTGTACCTGGATGTCATCTATTTGATTTACTTAAGCAGTGTATTTATTTGTTTTTGCATGGGGTGATGGACTCTACTCTCTACCACCTCCTCTCAGAACAAGGCCCCAACCATCCCTACCCCCACCCCCGCAGGGCCCTGGACCAGCCCCCACCTCTCTGGCTTGAGGCCTCCCAGACTCACCCCAGCCGCTGCCCTGCACGGCCTCACCACAGACCAGAGACAGGCTCCTGGGGCCAGCCTTGCTTTCCCAAGCAGTCCCTATTCATCACTCTCACCCCACATGGGCTCCGGGCCCAGGGAGGGCCTGGCACTGTGTTAGGGACTGCAGATGTCAGTCAGGAAAGAGGAGTCAGGGCTGGGAGCCGGCAGAGGGAAAGCTAAATGTTTGTCCCTGAAGAGCCTGCACTTAGAGGCAGGAAGAAATTCTTCTACTATCATCTCCTCCTTTCTCTCTTAATTAGGAGGAGATGTAAGTTCAATTCTGTTGGGGTTTGTAGGGCACAGATGCAATCAAGAAGGAGGCAGACGCTAGCGTTTTGCTTACCCCGTTCCCTGTGGGTCCCCACAAAACCTGCTGCCATGCTCTCTCTAAGGGGCGGGCCGAAACACGGTGCACCCAATTATCCCATTATTTTGAAAGGCAGGTGTGGCCATGCATGTGGTAGTGTGCAAGGCAGAGGTGACATAAGCTAATGGAGATTTACATGTGTTGGCAACTTCTTTCCTCTGGGCCAACTCTCATTGTTAAACACACACATCCTGCAAAATAGGGGAGAATTGGGCTCATTAGTATGATTGTTTATAATAATCATGATAACAGTTGCAACATGCTCCCCTTTGTAAGGAAAAATGACTCTCCCGACCCTCCGTGGAACCGAGGCTCAGGGAGGCTCCCCTGGCCTCTGATGAATGTGGAGGGGCCCTCCGGCCGCAGGGGCATCCCGGGCACCTGCTGCTTGAGTGCAAAGAAGAGGGATGAGGCGCACTGCTTCCCGTTTCCTGGCGCTTGAAGTATGGACTCCCTCTCTTTCATCACTTTTCCCTCTTCAGAATGTTACTGGCGCAGGGGTCCTTGCCCCTCTCAAGAGAGAATCAAGAGAGTGGGCGAAACAGTTTTGCAGAGAGAAAGGTTTTATTAAAGCCAGAGCTCGATGCGCCAACTCGGAAAGAGAGTGGCCGTGGCTCCCCCAGGTTTACATGTACAGCATATTTTTGGGCGCTCAGAGGGTAGGGTCTGTCCCTCACCTGCCTCGGGTTTCGCCCCAACACAGGTGACGCATGCGCAGTGTAACTATATACCAGCACATGCGTCACAGAGTGCCAACTCCAGCCTGGATGTGCTTTGTGATTCCACACGGGAAGGCAGCTAGACAGAATCCTTTTGGGTCTGTACCATTTTCCATTAGGGATACAGGAGAGAAAGAGGGCTCCCGAAGTGATGGGAAGACGATGCAGCCACCCCTTAAATTAAGCAAAGAGGTTTTTCTAATGAGCCCAGCTATTTTTCTTTGAAAACTGCACAGGAGAATGAACCGCAGTTATAGCAGTCGAGAAGTGGGTTTGGCTCTGGTAGGAACTTCTAGATTTTAAGACAAGCTCCCCGTGCATTTGGATAATGCTTTCCAATTCACAGCCAGTATCTTATTTGATTCTTGTGAAGCAGAGTCTGCAAGGAAAAGGTTATTCTTTCCACTTTACAGATGAAGAAACTGAGGGACTGAGAGACTTAGCCAGGGATTACATGACCAAATGGGTAGTGTCTCCATTTTTGGAATCTTGTAGGAAAAAAATGAGGGAGGAAGGCCCTTTCTCAGACCCTCAGTGCTAGGCACAGAGCAGCAGCAAAATTCCTGAGCCTTCATCTTCCCCTTCCTTTCCAGGCCGAAAGCCCGGGTGAAACCAGGCGTCCCCCCTCTGCCCTGCGGCCTTCTCACCTGACAGGAGTGGATTCTTCTTGTTGTTCCAGGGACCCATTCGAGTAGCTTTTGGGCTTTTGGGGCTTCGTTCACTGGGCCTCACAGAGTGTAGTCTCCTCCCAGAGCAACGCCGGAGGTGGATGAAGGAAGGGAGGGGGCGTTAGGGAAAGAGGGCGAGGTATACAGAGACATAAGCTCCACTTGTGGGAGGTTTAGTGAGAAAGGAGTAAAATCCCGCCTTGTTTGATTTGGAGCCTTAACAGGCTTGCTACTGTTTAAAGTACACAGGAAAGTGGGATTTGTGAAGGGATGAGAGGGGAGGACAGGGAGGGGGATGTCTTTATGAATGGTGGTGGGAATCCTGGAGCAGGTGCCCTGCTGCTGTGTGTGTCCCGGGCCGCGGTCCTCCTTGCCCAGGCTGAGGCCCTCCACTCTGGCAGCCCAGCAGCCTCTCTCCCCATTCATGGGACTTGGCCCACACACTCCCATCTGGCCCATCAGACCAATCCCTTTGTTCCCGACAATGTGGGGGGTAGAGGAGACTGCTGCATCTGCACTGCGGCTGCCTGACAGTGTCTGCTGGAGAAGGTGAGGTACAGCATGGGAGACAGAAGGGCCCACCCACGAGGGGAATCCCAGGCTCAAGGGAAGTGAAAGATGACATGCATTGTAGAGCAGAGATAGATCGAGTTGGTGGCGGCATCCATAGTCTCAGCTTTGAGAGCCAGACGCAAGCCTAGTAACGGAGCGTGTACTACCAAAGGTCACGTGCTGACACTGGCCAGTCCACCCACCTCCAGACCACAAGTCCAGGCGCATAGCCTCCCAAGCCCAGCCTCCCAAGCCCAGCCCCCAGGCACCCTAAATATATGCAGGCACACACACTGGTAGGCAGCATTCCCATGCTAAGTACTGATGGCTTGCCACCCCTCCCCGCCCCCCACCTCTGAAAGCAAGCTAGCTTACTGCTGAAAGCCTGCCAAAGTATGGCCAGCTTCCAGCACCAAAAATACCTCCTGTGATCGGAGGGGCTACCGTACTGGCATCTATTTGTGGGGCCGGAGCTGTTGCAGCGACAGAGGACTCCCCAGGGGATGGGCTGGTTGCCCATTCGTGCCTATTCTCCCCAAAGTCTCAGACATGCTTCCAAGGGCCAAGGAGGCCTGCTCAGCCAGACTTGCCCTCTGCAGGAGAAATCCATACTCAGTCTCCCAGGAAAACTTCAGCTTCATTCTAGAGCGCTGTTTATCTGTTCTCTCCCACTTCTCTATCCTCTTCCATTTACTAAATCTTTCCGTTTAATGATATGAAGTCACCCATCTAGTGGCAAGCAAAGAAGAGGCCTAGGGCCTGAGATAACCATGTGACAGCCACAGATGACTTTGCAAGGTTCCAGGAGTACTGTGACTGGTGGAGATGAATGGGTTGGGGTGGAGGAGAACCCTGTTGAGTTGGTGAGGATTTTCCAGAGATGGTGATTTGGTATAAGATACACATGTCCCCATCCATCCATCCATCCATCTATCCATTTGATAAATACTTATTAAATACCCACTACTTGCCCAGAATTGGACTCAGCTGTGGCTGTCCCTCCTTCTGGAAACAAGGATGGACTGCAAGGCACTGGCATAGGCTTGATGAGTCCCCAGGGACTGTGGGTTTGGCATCAGCCGGACAGGATGAGGAAGAGGACATCAAGGGCCAGATAGATACCAGAAAGCTTGCGTCTCAGAAATACATAGACAGTCCTGGGGTAGGGAACCTATTGGATTATTAGCAAGATTTCTTAAAATATGTGTGAAAGAGATAATTATGTACTGTATATGATTCTATTAAAGGAAGAAATCTAATAAATTCTCTTTTAATAAATAATATTTGTGGAATAAAGGAACGAATGAATGACTACTCAGCGATCAAAGGGATGAGGTTATCTGAGCACCTTTAAAGACCAAGGCTCATGTATATTGCCTTGGAGGATGTTATATCTAAATGCAAACCACACACATGAGTTGTTCTTTTTTTGTTCCCAAGATATATTGTTTTAATTATGTGCTTAACTAAGAAGATCCATAATTTCTCTAGCCTATTAGGACTAAAAATATGAATAAACCTTTCCATTTAAAGATATCATTAAGTCTTCTAACATTTAAAAGTATATCTATTTTCATTCCCTCAACTGTCTGAAGATTAAAGGTGGAAATTCTAATCTTACAGATGGACAAACTGAGGCCCAGAGATGTTAAGGCTGCGTCATCCAGGGGACCTCCCAGTAGGCCAGGCGAGCGCTCTTCCCACTGTCGTGCAGACTGCAGGCACTGCCATACCTCACAGGACTCCGATCTCAGACCGTGTTCAATAGCAGTGTGAAAACTGGGTGACATTGTGTCACGCTGCCTTCAATATGTTCACTTGTCTGTCTTCTCTCTCTTCTTCCTTCTCTCTTTCTCTCCCTTTATTCAGGAAGGGAAAGGAAGGCTGGGGGTGAAGGGGGATGGGGCAATAGAGGAATCTGTTTCATTTTATCTCTCTTTGCTCTTCATTTCTTTCTGGACAATGGGGTGGGGAGGTGGTATGAGAAAATAATTTAAATTATATTATAGTTTTCCTAAGATGTGATTACATTGAGGCATAGGGAAAAGATGTGACCTATATCCAGGTCACACAACACTTGACCTGGATATAGGTCACATCTTTTCAGCTTCTAGTTTTATCAGTGAGAATTTCCAACTGTATCACTGCCTCTCTTGGGTGTAGCTGACCAGACTGATGCTCCATGTATTGAACACATGGGATAAATGTTGTTCCAAAATCTTCTTCAAATCATAATAGATTGTGGTTTAGATATGAAGGTAGACTAGACTGTCTAGATGGGGAGACAAGATCTACTTATACAGAGAAATTCATAATAATATAACATATTAATTGCCCGGAGGGGTGCCAACGAAAAATGCCAAAGTAGTTCAAAGAAAAGAAAAGGGATGGATCACGAAAAACAGCTTAGATTCTTTGTGGCTCCACAGGACACAACCAGAAATAACCAGTGAACGTCACAGGGAGACAAATTTCAGCTAATTACAATGAAGAAAGAACTTCTGAAGAATTAGCTAATTTCTGTAGATGAAGTAAAGCCCAGATTTCCCCCAATCTTATACTGAATGGACGATTGTGCAAGATGATGGGCGATTCTAAATTTCTTTTTCTTTTTCTTTTTCTTTTTTAAGGTCCCTACTGCTCTGAGAACTTCGTGCAACTCCCTTCAGGGTTTTGGAGTAAAAATATTTTTTTTTCTATTTTTACCACTGAAGACTGTGGCCACGAGAGGGCAGTAGAGGGAGCTTATCAGAATACTTGGACGTGTTGAGGAAACTCGCTGTGCTCTAATCGCCAGCAGGGACTACACAAACCCTGCGAACTCGCTGGGGTCTGGCTTGCGGGTCCCATTTGAAAAGCCGCGTCTGGAGGCTGCAGAGATATCGAGCCTCTTTATGGCGTGAAATCAATAGTCGTAAGGGCACGGAGGCATGGCCAATCAGGAATCCAGAAACCTCTCACTTTACGTTATTAAAATAAGTTATCTTACCGCCACCTCTCTGATTCCCCTGCCAGGCCGGCGCCCTGGGTTTGTGTATAGAAAGGTCCCCTCCTAATCTCAACGTTTGCCAGAAGCCCAGGATCCCCAACAGAGCTGGAAGCTTGAGATTCCGAGCAAGGCTCATCTTTTCATTATAAGAATAATAATTAATAACAGCAACTCCAAACCTCATTTGACAGCTTGTTGGCTTTCTGAAATTCACCAGCAGAAGAAATTTGCTCCCACAGATTCCGAGACCCCCACCCCCACCCCGTCAACCTCAACAGGCAAGGCCGATTCCTCCCCATTCTCCCCACACTCAAATTAAAGATGAAGAGGGAGGAGTGCAGGATGTGCGCGGTGACAGGTGATGCTAAGGATGGGGGAGCTCACATCCCCACTGGCCTCACCCCCTCTGCGTGGGTCCTGAGCTCTCCGCAGCGGGACTAAGCCGGCTGGGCTCCCCAGGCCTCCACACTAATCTCCAGGCCCCGGCAGGGTTTTCGTTGCCCCCTTGCCACTTAAGGCGGCCGGTGGGTCCGGGCTGAGCTGGGCGCAGGGCGGGCAGAGGGCCGGCCTCTCGATGCCAAACGTACTTCTCCTTTGTTGACAGCTGGCGGAGGAGGAAGTTGGGGTGGGCGGGGAGGGAGGGGCAGGGGGCCGGCGGCAGCGGGCGGTGCCAGCGGCGGGCGCGGCCCCAGCACGCGCGAGCGCGGCCGGCAGGGAAGGGGTTAAGGCGAGCGGCCTCTATGATAATGAGCTGCCTGGTAATATAGGGAGGGAGCCGGCGCGAAGGGCTTCGCAGCCGCCACCGCGGGAGCCGGAGCTGCCTGGCGGAGCGGCGTCCGCGCCAGCCTGGAGCGGGAGGGCGGCTGGGCGCAGTTGCTGGGAATCCTCCGGCCGGGAGGGCGAGCGATCCGGAGGGAGCCCCCGCGAGCCGCGGAGAGCGAACGCGCAGACCTCCCCGCAGACCCAGAAAGCCGGTTCCCGGAGGAAATGGGACTGTGAGCAAACCCGGAGCGAGAAGGGAAGGAAACGCCGGGATTGCTGATGTCAGAGGAGCCCGGAAAGTCGCGCTGGAAAAATCTGAAGACAGCCGGGGCTCTGCCGCTTTCCCCGGAGAGACGCCGCCGGACACCCCCACTCACCCCTCGGTGCCGCCCGGATCCCCCCGCGAGCCGGCGACAGCGCCCGGCGGGGCTGCTGCGGGGCGACGGGGGACGGAGGGGCGCGCGGACCGGAGACTGAGGGGCCACTTCAGGAATACAGATAAGTGGCTGGTGGCTTTGAGGCGGATTTTCACGAATTTGGACTCCATGTGGATGTGGTCGTCCCCGTGACTGCGAGCTGCGGGCCACGAGCGGGGCAGCGCGCCGCCCGCGGCGGCCGGCGGCGGAGGCGGACAGACTGGGGACGCAAGGACAGACGGACGTCGCCCAGCTGGGTAAGCGGCGCTGGAGTCGCCGGCGCCCTCGGTCCCTCCTCCCCAGATGCGCGCACTCCCCGCGGCGGCCCCTTCCGCGCCCGCCTCCCCGGGTCCCCGGCCCCCGGCTCCCGGGCTCGGCTGCGGCCGCGAGTCCCCGCTCGGGCTCGGCCACTTTCGCTGCCGGACCCGGAGCCGCTGCCCGCCAGGGCTTCCCCGCCCGCCGCCCGCTTCCCAGTCAGCGGCTGTTGGAAGCGGCGGCGCTCGGCGGCGCGCACCTGCAGGCGCTCTGCGGCTTTCGGGAGCCCTGGGGCGGCGGGGCTGTCCCGAGAGCTGGAGCCCAGCGCGGGCCTTGGTGGCACGAGCAAGAGAGGCCAAGGCCACTGAGGCCAGCGCTCGATTTGGGGGCGTTCACTCCTGTGCCGGAGTCCCTGGCGGCCGCTGGCTGTTCCTTCGGATTAGGGGACTCGGGAATGGAAGAGGAATCCACGGGCGCTGAACAGGGAGAAGTGCTCCGTGCCCCTCCGTGCGCCCTCGTGGTGCACACCCGTCAGCACCCTCCCCGGGTTTGAGCCACACAAGAGGGTTGGGGGCTGAGGTAGCTTGCCTGGGATCCAGGAGGCTTCTTATGAACCATTCTAGAATACTTCCTCCGTGGGTGCTTTCGTGCCCCACCCCACAAGTGGTGTAGGGATTTTAGAAAATTCTAGCCCTTTCGATCCATCCCACAGGTAGTCTATAAATGTTCATCATGAGCTGGATGGCCAAAGAGAAAGTCACCAAAAACTGCCATTCCAGATGCAATGTCCACCTGTTTGGCATGACCGTTGCCCCAGGAGGAGCGACCTACTCAAACTCAGGTCCGGAGAAATAGAGATGGGGCGGGGTGGGGGGTGTAAAAGACTTGGGGTTCTAGGTCAGTTAAAGGTCTAGAAATGAAAGCCCCCTGAGGTGGGCATTGGAAATATGGCCAGGTCTCGTGTAGGGATCTAAGATCCTGGGGTAGCAGTGACATACCAGCAGTGGGTAGGCAAGGGGGACATAAGACAAGATCAATCTAGCTGCCAGCTAGAGCTTGAGGCAGAGGCTGGGGAGACAGCAGTTTGCAGGAACCCGCAGAAATTTGGGGACCTGTTCATTCTCTTCTGTTCTGGAGCCGGTGGACGATGTTTATGAGCATCCGGGCTGGGCTGCATGTTGTGGGAGTGGAGTCGGGTTCACCTCTCCCCTCTCCTGGTGCAAGAGGAGCTCCCGTCTCACTGGGCTTCTTTCTCAGACCTGGAAACTTCACTCTTCCCTCTGGGCAGGCTGTGTGTTCTGGGGCCTTCCACAGAGCTGCAGAGCCTGGGGATGAGATAGCTCAGGCGGGAGCAGTTCAGCTATTCCTAACTGAAATGCCCAAGTTTTGTGCACTCACTCCAGAGAGCTCCTGGAGTTGCTAGCAGCCCTCTGTTCTGACTTCTCCCTTACCTTCGAACTAATTACCTGTGATCTCTCCTCCTTGACCTGAGTAATATGTGTGTGTCGGGGGTGGGGGGGGGGTGGGGTGGAGGAACCGAGGAAACTGAGAGCATCTGTCAGGACACCCCAGCGAGGTTGTTTTTCTTTTCCCTTCTTCCACCTCGCGGCTTCGCCTTTCACCCCAACCCTTCCTCATCCTGGAACTCGCCCTCACTGCCAGCATTACCGAAAAGGGCCTTTCCCCTCTGTCACCCTGTCGACCCTCTTCAGGGTCCTGCTGGTAAAGAGAGGGCAGGGCAGACTGCCCTCTCAGCTCCCTCCCTGTCCTCAGCAAATTGCATTAGGATGGGGCAAATTGGCTTACAAAGCAGTTAAGTGGAAATGACATTTGAAGCAATGTGCAGTGGAGATGGTGCTGAGAAGCAGCAAGATCCGACACGGTAAAGTCCCGGAAGGTGCCCTTCGCCCAGGGACCCCAAGTCTGACGAGGGAATTCTACCTGGCCCTGTCCTTTGACAGGACATAAAGACCAGGGTCCCTTACAGCCCAGAGCAGGGCAGGAGAGTTGTTTGGCACTTCAGTGCAAGAGTAATCGAAGAGTAAAAGGTGGTGTTGCATGTGTATCGCCTGAAAGGAACCATGTCATTACAAGGTTGGTGGCTCCCTTTCAGAGCTGGCCTGAATACCTGCCCCTGTCCCCAAAGCTCCAGGGAATATATACCCTCTCGACAATCAAAAGCTGCAGGTGTGGGAAACGTAAAAGTTCACCATCCTGTTTTACTGGAGTCTGCACTTAAAATGAGGTTAAAAAGAAAACCCTCAAAGAACAGCTACTTCTCTCTTAGGTCCCTTTCCTATTCACACACTCTTCTGATTCCGTTAATCTTTATTTCATGGGCATGTTACAAGAAAACACACAGGAGTGGGAGGAGAAACCAGTGACACAGTTAAGTATACAGGGCAGCAGCTGGCAGCAGCCTAAACTCGCCAGTTCAGGTCCTATGAAATATTTATGGTGCTGGAGTTGTCACTGTTTGGAGTTTTATAGTCTCTCTCCTGCCTCCTTTTCTATTGCTGCCTCCCCAAGATATGGAGTTTTGTGTTGGGGGAGGCGATTCCTGTCTCCAGAAGCAACTCTCCCCGCCCCCCCCCATCCCCAGCTGTCTCGCTGCGTTGCCACACAGCTGTCTCCACACACACAGACTGGGGCTCAATATACTTCTGTCCATCATAGCAAACGGAGGGGCTGAGAGTGCCAAGCCAAGCCCCCCACCCCACCCCATTCTGATCATAAAGAGACTGGAGCATTGTGTTACAGTCTGTTAACTACAAATAATTCAGGACTGTCCACAGGGAGACTGGCAGAAACAGGCTTCGAGGTGCCGTAGTTTTACAGTTCATGTGCACGGCCCCCTCCCCATCACTTCCACCCTTGCTCAGGGGCAGTCTGTAATCAATTCATTATATGGGAATATTCTGTTTCTCCCCTGCACATATGCTCCGTTCAAGCAATGATGAATGGAACCGATTCCCTTATGGGAAACAGTTTTTTCACTTAGTTACAAAGATTTCATGCCCGATTAGAGTAAATGAGGGTGGGTGTGTGTCCACTTCTTTTTTGGTCATTTCTAAAGGTGAGCCCTGTGGAGACAGAGAGAAAGGCAGTTCTTTCTGGGGTCAAACAGCTGGTCCCAAGGGCCCAGAGGGATGGAAGTTCAGAACAGGATCCCCCGCCCCACTTTCTGCTGGGCTTAGCCCTCAGGCACTGGCGGGGGGGACATTCCCTGGCATGGGGCATATGGAACTTCTTTATCTAGCTCCACACTGTTCCATCTGGAATTGAGGGCAGAAATAGAGGCGAGAAAGTTCTTTGTTGGGGAACAGGATCCCTACTGGGTAAGAATGTAAAGAGAGGAGAGGAAGGGAGGTTGAGAGCTGAAAGGAAAGGCTTAGGCCTGAGCAGTGCAGAGGTCCCCTGCTCTCACAGTTGGTTAACCATTAACCCCCACCCTGCCCTGGCCACATCTCCCACTAGAGTGAAAGGCTAGATCTCAGAAACCCAGAGGACCGGCAGGCGGCCCCCGTGCCCCCGTGTCCCCGGCTCACCCAGCAGAATATTTGCTCTATCTCTCCTCCCCTGCTTCAGCCCCAGGCTCAGGCCTGGCCCCCACTCACCCTTTTCTCTCCCACTTTCCTGGCACCAGCACCCTCTTCCCACCCCCTGCCAGCTGTCCCTTCACCGTGGTGGTGCCAGTTGTTTGCATGGCAGGATGCGTGTCAGAGGCCAGGAAGCAGGCAGGCCTGTGGGGAGAATTGATTGAGGAGAGGGAGCTGGTTTCACACTGGACTCCAAAGCAGGAGCTCCAAGCTCGGGTTCTAGACCACTTCGGCCATATGTACCAGCCCACGACGTTTGCTTGGAAGAGGGGGGTAGGGAGTACGGAAGAGAGTTTTTGCCAAAGTTCCATGCTCCTCGAGGAACGCTCAATTTTCCTAGCATTTGTCACTGTGGATCTGGCCTGTGGGTCCTTGTTTTGGATCTCTGAGATTAGACCATTCTATCCAAGGCCTTTCCAGAAGCATTTCCAGCTCATCAGACCTGGTGTCCTGAACTGCAGAATAAAACAGCAGATGGACCAAAGATGCAGATCTTTTCAGGAGCCTGCGTGCACATGGAAAGACTCAAGTCACAATGTAGAAACAGTCATAGATAAACGGAGAGAGGCAGAGTGACAGAAAAGGAAGATAAAGAAAGAGACTGAAAGTGTGCATAAGACAGAAAGAGCCGAGAGCTAACAGGAAGGCAAATGGGGAAGACCCTTCCAGGCATCAGGGAGCTTCTCAGTTTTCCCTCCCTAGGGCCGAGCTGGTTGGCTGAATTACCAGGTTATCTCCACTAGAGGGGGCTCTTGAAAACCAGGCTTCTCCCTAAACAGTGGCTTTTGTGCCTTTTGTTTTGCTTTTTTTTTTTTAAGAGAAGGAAAAAATAGATGAGATATATTAGAAACTCCCAGCTGTCACTACCCAGAGACCACAACTGGTAGGATCCTATTGCCAGTGGGACCACTGGGCCCTGTCTGGTTGCCGGGGAGTGGGAAAGGCGCCCGCAGCATTAGGCGGAGGTGCCCGGCCGTGGTTAGCAGCTCAGGGCAAGTCCTGCGGGTCAGGATGCCTCTGGGGCGGGCGGCTGGGAGGTGCGATGCCTTCTCAAGTTAGCAGACAGTCCAGTCTGCCGGCTGGCCCGCCACAGGCTCTTGCCTTTCTTTATCAGCAACAGAAGTTTGGGCCCACCCCCAAAGCGCCTCCACACGCCTTCCCTCCTTCCAGCTCCCTAAGTGCGGACTTTCCGAAACACTCTCAGGTGATTGCAAAACTGTTCCTGAGGACGCTTTTTAAAAAAGCCTTTTCAGGAACTGAACGCATGTCAACGTTGTATATCTGATTTCATCTTCGTCTTCGTTTTCTCTGTGGGAGCCTTTCTCTGAATTATAATTCCCTTTTCATTTCAGCAGAGGACAATATGGAGAGAGAGCTGAGTCCAGAGGGTTTTGTCATGAGGAGATAATAACCGTCTAGGAGGGGCATGGAAAAGTATTGAAGTTTTGGGACGGGCAGAGGGCCAGAAACTAGCATCTCCTCAGATCTGATACCAACCCCTGATATTTAATCTTGACTTCCCTTTGGCTCAAATTTACCTGGGGTCGAAGGGGCGGGGAAGGGAGGAGAGAGAAAAGAAAAAAGAAGGACAAGATAAACGTATCGTGCTATGCGAGTCTGATCCTGCTTCTCCTTGGCTAAAATTACTTGTGGTGGCAGAGGTCAAAGGCAGTCGCGTTGCCCTTGGAAAGTTCAACTTGTCTTTGAAAAGAAAGAGTGGAGGAGAGTCCTGGGGCTCAGAATGAAGAGCCATGAATGAACCCCCCTCCTTCCCCTCTCCTTCTCCTCTGCCTCCCCCGGGACGCTCCATTCTCTCGAAGCTCTGGGAAGGGGACAGAGGCTTCTGACAGAGGTACCTCCTGTGCTTCCCTATGCTGTCTAGGGAATTAAACTCCTAAGCTCTCTCCTTTTGTATCTAAACAGCCTCCCTTCCTACCTTAGTTTCTTGTCTGGGGATGGAGGGCTGGAAGAGTGAGGGCGGAAGTAGATCACGCCTCCAACTGTAATCTGCACGTTTGAATTGTTACCCCACACTCCTGCCCTTGCAATGAACCAAATAGGAAGACACTGAAAACAGGAATTGGAATCCTTTTCAGTTTAAACAAATAGACGCCGGTCACTTATGTAGTGCTAGCAATGGAGTAGCTCTCTTACTTTCAAATGCGAAAAAGTAATAGATCCCACCTTCAAAAGCTTTACAGTATCCTCCGGGGAGGGAGAAGTGCATAAGCCAAGTACCCCCAAAGAACTTTGGGGTAAGGCAGAATGGGGTTAACAGTGCCCTGGGGAGTCAGGAAGTGAAGGCGCAGAAGCTCCTGGAAGCTTTTACTCGAGTCCATGGAAAGCGCCTTGGGGATGAGCCAAAACTTTGAGTGCTGATAAGGAAAGGCCAGGAGAGAGACTCAGGTGCCCGAACCTCATAGTTTCCGGTAGAGAATGGCTGTCTAACCTCTCTCATTCCTCAGCCTCTAAGAGCTGCCCCTAAGCATTTCCCCCCTCATTCTCTTCCTTAGATTTTAAACTGACAACACTTGGGGTTGTTTTCTATTAGTCAACATCTTAGAGCAAGATCTCCAGTCCCTCACTCCTGAGGGGTTTCACATAGTATTCTATGTAAATTGCATCCCTTTCCGGTCCCCTGGAGCTGGCCGGTGCGGTTCATCAGGAAATGTTATTACTCATCTGTATTCACATTTCACTGTCCAGAATCCTGCTGTTAACTCACCCTCTCTTATCGGGAATGAACTCATTAAATGGATCAGACCTGAGGGGAAAAAAATCAGATTTTACCACTACCCCTTGGCTGAGCTCTGCCATATGTTCGCTACCTGGCCTAGGAACCACTGTCTGTGCAGAAAGGAGGCAGAGAAGGATTAATGGAGGGAGGTTAGGAGGAGGCAGACTTAGACTCCATTTAAAAACGGTTTCTCATACTGCAATGGAAGGTGGTGCTCTTCTTATACCTTGAAGTGTTCAAATCAAGTCTGGCGTTGGGAGACCCTGAACTGGGACGGACTGAACTAGGGGTCATGCTTGGGATTCAAGAGGCCTTTGAAACCCTTGAAAGTTTGCTTTCAAGACATATGGAGATAGCTGTCTACCTACCTCTCTATATCCGAAGAGGAGTGTATGACGCCCCCCATGTAAGGAACCACTACCCCCCAGTCTCTAGACCCTTTTCCTACCCTCACTTTCTGCTTCCTACCCTGGTGTTGGAATGGGGGCTTCGGATGAAGAGCTGTAACCGCAGGGCTCCCCACATCCACAGGGTAGATGACTCACTCTCTGAGTAAACGAGAGAAATCGGGCCAGGCTCAGACTGTCAGGGGGTTGTAACTGCTCTGCAGCTACGGGCAAGTCCTTGACCCTCTCTGAGCAGGAGGCAGGGCAGAGGGCAACTCCCTTTAAGGGAGAGAGGCTGGAAGGTTCAGGAAAAGAGGAAGAGATAGGTGAAACAACCCGCCTGCCCACAAAAGCAGGAGGACAGACAGGGCAGACAGTGGCCGGAGGGGATGTTGCTGCTTTGAAGTGCTTTCCTGCTTGGTGAAAGCGAAAGGCCTCGCTGGGCTGGGTAAATATTACGTTGGCCTCTGACCTCCCACCTCCCCTGGCTGCTCCCCCAGCTTCCCGTTCTTTCCCGTTCCTTCTCCCGAATAACAAAGTTACCTGGGGGGAGAGGGGGCAGAGCATGTTTTCTGAATATGGGGGTTCTCATTGGGAGCCCAGGCCAAAGCCAGACAGGAACACCACACTCCTTCCCAGTCCTCACACAGGAAAGGCCTCTTTTGAGTCAGCAAACAGCGCTCTGGTGGCCCCCGGTGGTCCCCTGGTCCACTTTGGCGGGTGGTGATGTTTTCTAGGAGAGGTACCGTCAGGATTTCACAGTCCCCTGACAAGACTGGCCCCCTACCTTCACCCCAGCTGCCTAAACCATCCCGACTGGTCCCTCGACTCTCTGTTGAATTAAAACCCACACTACTAGGGTTTCTGCTAGGCGAAAACTCCAGGGTTTATCCGGAAATTAAGAAAATTTGAGCCCGCCGCCCCACTGTGAGTGGCCTCACGCTGGTGCAAGAGGTCTGGGTCCAACCGAGAGGGTCAGAACAGATGGTCAGGATGAGTCTGGTGTCAGGGTGGGGACCCGACAGCACAGGAACAAAGGGCCTTCCTTCACACTTAAGCCCTTCCTCCTTCCTGAAAGATTTCTCGCCTGCCCACCGGGGCTCGTCCTCCATTTGCTCCCCGGTCCCAGGAGGGAGACACTGGGACAGCTGAGGCCTGCCCCTTACACCCCACCTCGGCTTCCCCGGTCGTGCGGGGGGATGAGCGCTTGGCAGGGCTCCCCAGGCGCCCTCACTTGCCTTTGTTTCTGGAGCCAGGCACAGCAAGATGGTCAGGGGATTCGGAAAAATGACGATTTTTGCAAACGTGCAAAACTATTCTAAAATCTAGAGCAGGAATAAAGCCAAGCAAGGGACATTTTTCTTCTATCTTTCTGAATTTGTTTGGAACATCTGAGAAAAGTAAGATTTTATTTTAAAAATGTCTCTGTGCTATAATATGAATAGATAAAGGCTGAAGACTCAGTGGAGACTGGAAACTGAGAGGAAAACCAGTGGTGATCCTGGCACTGGGGCCACGTGTGTGGCGCAAGGTCAGCATGGAACCATTGGGACTGGAATTTGAATTCTGAATTTGCTACCCTTATGGTTTTGGTGCCATCAGATCTCGGAGTACAGATGAATGCTATTGTCATAGAACTGGTAGGGTGGCATTTTTCTGGAAGTCTACCTCCCAGGGCAGGAGAAGGGGCAGATTTCATGCGCCTCTGGCTACCTGTCTGCAATAGGCTTACATCTCACTGCAGACGGAGCTGGGGTCCGGATGGGGCAGACACAGCATGAAAAACATTTCCAGGAGTCGGGTGCCAGAGCCCGGGCTGGACCACGGCCTTAGGGATTAGATCCTCAGCCAGTGCAGGTCACTGGTCACGACACAGCAGGAGATCTGGGCAGAAGCACCTGCTGTCTTCTCCCAGCCCAAGAAGCTCCCCCACAGCCCCCCCAGCTGAAGGACAAGAGCCCTGTCCCTTATTGGAAGTGCAGAGCAGAGAGTCCTGTGCATCGGAGAGCTCTGTCCGTGAGCCAGCTGTGGAAAACGAATGTGACAAGGTGCCTTCATTTTCTTTTCTAAAATATTATTAAGAAGACAGTTTGAATTACAAAGGAAATAGGTATTCTACATAGAGTACTAGGAGAAAATGTTTCTGAGCATTTGATAGTAACTTTTCCCCAGGCCCACATCACGTGAAACCTAAGTTCAAACTGGGGGAGTGGATTGCCTTGAGTCACACAGTGGCCAGTCACTGCTCTCATTTTAAGGAGGTTTGTTTGCCCCAGCCTAGGCCAGTCCACCCTCTTGATGTGCCCAGTTAGCCACCTTCTCTTCTCAGTCTCTTCTTCCCTGACCTTGTGCCCAGAGATCTCTCTTGGGTTTGAGCAGAGAAGCAGTATTCCCCCAAAACTGACCCCTCCCTTTCTCTGCCAGTCCGCTGGCCCGTAGAACACACCAACTGCCTCTCCGTGCACTGGGCAGTGTGCTTTAGGAAGCCCCCACCCCACCTCTTAAATAGCTCCGACCAGCTTTCCCCCATCCACAGCAAGCCTTGCTATTTGCACAGTGAATGGCTCTGGCAAGGCCAAGCCTTCCCTCCCTCCCGGAGAGGCACTGTGGGCACTGTTTGTGTTTCGGTCTCCGTAGACTCAGCATTCACTACTTGAAGAGGGTGAGACAATGACCCGAGCAGCTGCCTGTGGACTGCTGGCTGGGGGCTGCTAGCATGTCGGGCCAACCAGGCTTTGTGCACCGTGCACCTGGGAGCATTCTCGGGCAGCCATGATAGATCCAGAGGGGATGGGGGATTTGGGATCCGGACGACCTGGTCCAGGCCACCTGATTGGCTTCCCCCTCGAGCCCCAACTTCCTAGGCCACACTTCCTACCAGTTGTCCCTGGGACCCTCGGAGAAAGAATAAGGCCCTGGCTCTTAAGGAAGCAGACATTTCTGGCCTGAGGACAGGAAGAAGCAGAACTCTTGTGCAGGTGAGAAAAAAAGGAAGCTTCACCAGGAGCCTGTCCGGGTAGAAGAAAGGCACATTACTCGCAAGGAGGTCGAACATAATTTAATGTGACTGAACAAATGTGTATTGAATATTTGCTAGATATTGAGAGGGAGGCAAGTCACTGTGCTGACTCTTGAGGAGCTTACAACGTGCCAAGGGAGAAAGGGAATGATGCAAATATTGTCATGCCACTTAAATATAAGTATTTCAGGAAAGAAGTGAAAGAGATTAACCAGAGCCATCCGACCCCGGAAGGGGCTGTCTAAGGAAGGAATGAGCTCCACGTCATTTGAGGAATTCAAGCACAGGTTGAAAGTTGTCAACCAGGTCTCAAGAAGGGATTCTCGTGTGGAGCAGAAGGGTGTAAGTGGTGGCCGAGATCCCCACCCACCTCCAAATCTTCTAACCTTGAGTCTCCCTGTTTGCTGCTCAGTAAATTCAATGAAGGAAAAGATGAAAAGTGAAGTTGAGTGTCAGGTCTGCAGCTGCTGGCCTTAATTCCTTAGTAGATAGAGCTGGTCTTCACACCTTCACCCCCAGGAGTCCCCTCAGAGCAGGGTGCAAGGAAGGCTAGGCTGGAGTAAGCCCCGGTTTCGCCTGAAGCCAGAATTCTCCTCATCACGTTAAAATGAGCTCTCCCTCTGCAAGCAGGGGCAGACCCCTCTGAACCGAGACTCGGTCAGCTCTCTGTGCAGCCCTAACTTCTAATCATTGTCATAAACGGGGTGGAAGCAGCTGCTCACTCCAGTCTATTATCAGCTTGGTTGGAGACAGAGAAATTTAAATGACAGTAAGATGCTTAGCAAAGAAACGAAAGTCGATGTTAAAAATAAAGAAAACAAGACAGCTTGTTTCATCGAAATAGAAGGGTTATTAAACAGCCTTGAATTAATCAGTGATCTGCCAGGGTTGGGAGCTGAAGAGCAGCAGGGCCAGGGGAGCTGGGAGAGGCGGGCGGGGGAGAGAGGATGGCAGGTGGGCGCCGCCTGTGCTCTGGGGCTGGCTGGACTGACCCGGGAATGTTACAGTCTTCAGAGGGGTGGTGGGCAGCTAGTAACAGCGGGTCAGGGAGGGAGGGGACTTAGGGACTTTGACACCCCAGCCTCTGTCCCTAGGAGGTCCTGCTCTTGGATTGTTTCCATCTGCCACCACCTGTACCACTCCTGGGTCCAATTCCAGTCCTCGGCTTCTCCCCGGCCCTCCTTGTCACCAGCCAGGGCTGGACAGGAGCCAAATGGCATTCAGTGGATAGTCAGAATCTCTCAGCCCCAAGTCTTTTCCTCTGAACTCAACTCTGAGTTGAGCTCCTTATGCCCCACCCCCATCCCGCAAGAGTGTCACAGTATATCCCTGAAGGATGGCCAGTCTTGCCTACCTGGAGGCAGAGAGTGATCTCTGCAGTAAGTGCTCCTTACAACCCCAGACAGCAGAGAAACAGGGTGACACATTTAACTCCAGGATCCCCACATCCAAGTCCTACTTCTCCATCTAGTACCTTCGCCACAATATTTCACTTCAAATATACCTGTGAATTAGTGATGCTGACGCTACTCTCTCCCTCACAGGCTTGTATGAAAGATACTAATTAATGGTGTAACATACGCGAAATTCTTAAGAAACAGTAAAATCACTGCACAAATGCTATTTCATATATTTGTGGGGTCCCTTGAGACCTCAGAACAAGCCATCAGAAGAAAAGTTTTGCAGAGGGCACAGAATGGGTCTGGGCGGAAAGGAGACTTGCTCGCATGTTGGCGGGGCTGACAGGCCTATGAGCAAATGAGCATCCATCCCGTCGGGGTGTGCAACGGGCTAGATCTTGAATCAGTCACTCCAGGCGCATTTTCTTTGCTCTTTCTCCTCAGCCCTCCCTTCCGAGTCCCCCCTGGCTGCTTACCCTTTGCCAGTCTCCTCTCCCACACCCCATTCATCATGGGGGCCGGATTCTCACTCAGGGAGTTCTTTTCATCTCTCCGCCCCAGGTCCCCCCACGCTGCACCATCCTGCTGCTTTCCCTCCAGCACATTCTTCTCCCTGTCAGCCTCTCTGATAATTGCTCCCTTCACTTTCCCTTGCAGTGGGGTCGAGGTCCTGGATGTCCTCAACCGATAGGGCCTCAAGGGCCTCAAAAGTCTCTTTTCCCCTGCAATCTCACCCAGGGACTGATGCCACTCCAGGCGTTAAGAGTCCCCTGGCCAAGTACACGTGCAACTTGGCACAGACAAGCCCCTCAGGTGGACAGACCTCTGCCAAGAATGCCAACCACCCCGCGGTCCCCACGCGTCCCTTTTATCCAGCCCACAGCACTTCCCCTGCTCACACGTGTGACTGCGAGCTCGCCTGTTACTTAAGAGAGGCTGCCTGACAGCTCAGGATCTTTCTTGCAAGAGCTCAGAGTCTCAGACAAAGAGAGAAAAATAATAGAAACTGAAGGTGGGAAGGTACAGGGTGGGGACACAGCCTGCTTAAGAAGCTTCCTCATAAAAAGGAGTTAGAGCTCTTTATTGGAGAGAGGAAGAGACAGGGGGAGATAAGGGAAGGCGATTCCTGCCGGCCAGACCCAGCATGCGCAGGGCCCAGAAGATCTGGGCCTCCAGCCCTCTGTTCCAGCATCTCCTCCTCCTGTGGGGCAGCTTTACTCTTTCCTCCCTTCCTTCCTGCCAGGGAACCAGGGTGAATCACCAAGCGCAGCAGACGCGGCCTTTAACTCACCCTCAGGCTGTGAGAAGAGTTGGGGCGTAATCTGGCCAGCACGGGCCCGAGGGGTCTGTGGAGAGTGGCTGCTGAAGACCAGCTGCGCCTAGTTTCTCCCGAGAGGCCAGGGTCTGGGGAGCTGGGCACTGAGTCATCATGTTCCCCAGCACAAGAATCACCCCTCACCTGGCTGAAACAGAGCCCTCAGCCTTTGTCACCATCGTACAGGGCTGCCGTCACTGCCAAGGAGAGGATGCCCTTGTACAGTGTTGCTCCAAAAACAGAAACAAGAGTAATCGGTGTTTATTCAGAGTTGTAGAGTTTACAGAAACACTTTCACATCCATTATCTCATTGCTTCTCACCACAACGCTGTGAGGTGTCCTTTTACAGCTGAGGAAACTGAGGCTCCGAAAGGTTAAATAACATGTTCAAGGTCAAAAACAAGGAAGTGATAGAGCAAGACTTGAGCCCAGGTCTGTCTCTGAATCCCAGTCTTTTCTCTGTGCCCACCGCCTGGCTACATGCGCCACAGCGAGTCTGCCTCATGGAAGAGCCCTGTTCCGAAACCTTCCTGGGCCGTCTCCCCACCCCACTCTGCTCCGGATCACCTCGTGTCGTCAATTGACCATTTGTTACAATATACTTTGTATTTGATCTATGACATTATATGATTCGCGGCTTTGGAGCTGTCTTGCCGAGACTTTGCCTGTGCAAGCCCTGGATGCATCGGGCGTTCTTTGAAGGCAGAGCTGGTATCTTCCTATTCTTCTCCATCCTCCTCCCCACCTCATCCACCTAGCCAATGATATTTGCTCTTCACCCAGTGGGTTCAAGATGAACTTTTTAAAGTCAGGATCCTTCCAAATGGTTCACTCCTTTCTTCACTGCCACCAAAAGCTCAGTTATGACAGATCATTAAGCCAGGTGTGGTGGTTCAAACCACATCTTAGGGCAGACGAGGTGTTGAGAAAAGCCAGTGAGTATCCCCATCTCCCCTCTCCTCTGCTCCCCATGGTTCAGACTAAGCATAGACTGAATGAAAGGCACTGGGCTAGCCCTATGGGATGCTGAAGGGCGTGAGGTATCGTCTTGGCCCTCTAAGAGCCTCCAATTCATGGGAATATAAGAGAGTCACATAACATACGAGAGCCAACACTGAAACGCAGTATGTGCTAAAAACAGCAGTTTCTAATTGACTGTGTAAGAGAAACAGGTGATTGGCGGTTGGGGAGGTTCTAGAGGCTTCATGAGGCTTTGGAGGATGGACAGGGTTTTATAGGCAAAGAGGAAAGTGGAGATGGGCGTTCCGGGAAGAGGAGAGCACAGAGGTGAAATGTGCAAGGTATTCTGGAGACTTGACAGATGAACGAGTTTGCTGGAAGTGGGGTCACTCTGGGAGAGATGAGAAGGGGGAGGTTGGAGAAAGTCAGAAGAGCCAACTTGGGAAGGACTTGAACTTGCGTGCTCAGCAGTCCAGCCTTGAGTCTATCTGGGCAACAGAAGGTATTTCTATCGGTGGATATCACACCCTGGGCACATGCCTGGCAAAGTTAGACAAGGAGTCTGAGGCACAAGAAATGAAGCAGTACCAGGCACACCTGGCAGGACATCTACGGCTGAATCTTAGCTGCTGATGGCTTTTATCAGGGTCCGTCTCATCTGATAGTCTTGGTGACAGCCTTGCATGCACCATTTCAGGGAGGCTACACCAGGCTTGCTGGTAAAGAGGCCCACTCTTGATCTTTGAGGAACCCTGACTTCTAGAAATGGACAGTGTTAAAAAATGCACCTTGATATGGCAATAATGGCCACTTTCCCCGACAATGATGAAGCGGAAGTGATGGGGAGTGTGCTCCTTGTCCCCAGAGCACTTCAGTGGCCCACCATGGGAGCCACTGGGGACGGAAAGACAGGAAGTTCTGCAAGAGAAACAGGAAGTGCTCTCACCTGGAGACTTGTTGGGGGCCATTAAAATTTTTCTTCACGAGGAGAAAGACTCAGGACAGTTTTTCAGGAAAGTAAGTGGGGTTGGGGGCCAGTCCGTTGCCTGAGAGCTGAGATGAATGCCTGGTGTTTTGTTTGAATTTCCCCCCGCCCTTTTTTTCTCCTTTTTCCTCCCACTGCTGTGAATTGGAGCTGTGTCATTATTCTTTGAAAACATGACTGTGGTTAATGGCAGCATAATATGCCATCATGTGGAGTAACTGTAATTTATTTAACCATTTCCTTGGGCACTTTCTACCCTGTGTCCTGCTCTCCTGCCATTTCTACCTCAGAGTCCCTGGCTCTGCCACGGACAGTAAGGGAAGGTAAGAAGGCAGGAGATATATCTCCAGGCTTCCCAAAAAGGTCATGTGGAATTTCTCTAAAAGATGACTGCCAGCTGGCAACCCTCTTGCCACAAAACACCCCTGAAATCTTGTGACACACATAACTCAATCCATGCCACCCCCGACCCTCAGCCCTGCTCCATTACCAAAATGGGAGCCTCCGATTTTGACCTTTAAAATAAAGTACTTGCCAAGTATTACTTAACATTCTAGTGAGTCTTTCCAGACCAGAGATAAGAAGATTTGGTTAAAAAATTATGCTGACTATCTAGGCAATGTGGAATAGTAAGTGTGGGCATCAGAAAGTTCTTCTTCCTAGCGGAATGATGCTAGTCTAGTTATCAACCTTCCTGAGATTCTGTTTTTTCATCTGTGAAATGGGAATGATAATACCCATCTTGCAAGATAATCACAAAAATTTTCATTGCAAAGAATCTAGCATAGTGAGCTATATAGCAGGTGATAAATACAAATAATAGCTGCTCCTCTTTATTTACTATTTTGTTATAGAAACAAATGGGAGTCGCTATTATTATGCTACTCACGGACCTTAGTGTATGAGATCTCCTAACATGAATCTGGACTCGACTTAGCAGAGTCATGTCCTCACTTTTATTCTTTTGCTTGATTTTGGAAGGAGCCTGAGAATTCCTTTTCCTGTCCTTTAATCCTGTAATGCCTACCAGAACAGCAACCCACTACTAGGGTGGATAACACAGGGTCCAGCTTAGAGTCAAGGGAGAACTGGGGTGACCTTTCTGAGCAACCCCCACCCCCGCATAGTGCCAAGGGCAGGCTGGTCCCCAGGGTCTGCAGCTCCTAGCCTCAGAGCCCCGCTAGCCAACAGAAATTCTTTCTGCCCCAGGGGTGAGGTGGCCATGGAAAGGCAGAGTGGGTTGAGGAGGGCAGAGCCCCAGAACGGGGAGGGGTCTGGGGAGGTGGGGAAGAAGGCAGCTGCTTGAAATTGATTGCTCCTGTAGTTCAGTTTATACCATGGGCTCTCTCAGTGCTGCCCGGGTGGCGACCTTTAGATAATAAAGGGAATTCTGGGAGATTTCTGACAGGCCCATGACATATGGGGCAGGTCTGCAGGGTCAGGCATGTATCTCCCTGTTCCTGGCCCCGGGGTAATGAATCTTGTTTTGACTTTGCAAAGCCAGCCCAGCCAGCATGCCCCCACCCCCTTCCGCAACCCCTCAAGTGAGTGCGGTCTTTGGAGCCTTCATAACTCAGGGAGACAACTCCAAACTTTTACAGCCTGTGAGAGGAGAAGACAAACACTGGATGTTTTGCTAAGGCCCTGGGAGAGCTGCTTCAGTTTCCAGGGCTCAGTCAGAGTCCACTGGGAGACCTGGGGAAAAAAGCAACAGAAAACCCTCCCTGGTGTGAAAAGGCAGGGGTTCCCAGGACAGGCGGGAGCGGGAGCAGGGGTGGGATTGAACGGAGATGGCTCCCTGGGAGTCACAAAATATACTCTAAGGTTCTCGGGGTCTAGGAAGTGACACGCCGACTCTTCTGGGCAGAAGCAGAAGAACAGAGCAGAGCAGGCAAAAAGACTGGAAACCACTCTGCAGGAAAAGCCCAACCCAAGTGGGTCTTCTGGGCCCAGGTGTTTAGCTGGGGAAAGAGGAAGCGTGTTCTGCCTCCAGTCCTCGCAGTGATGTTAAGAAATCGATGTCTCTAAGCATCGTGGCCAGTGATGGCTCATACCCGCCCCCTCGCTACCAGCATGCGTGCTTGCACTTGCAAGAACGCATACCCCTTTTCTCTAAAATAACAATCCCTGAGCCAAGATGCTAGAGTCCATTACTCTTCCCTGCCAGGTTAGTCTGCTAGAGCTGCTGGAACAAACGGGGTGGCTTGAATAACAGAAATGCATTATCTCACGGTTCTGGAGGCCAGAAGTCAAGGTGTCGGCAGGGTTGGTTCCTCCTGAGGGCCAGGAGGAAAGGCTCTGCCCCCGGCCTCTTTCCTGGGCTCGTAGATGCCACCCTCTCCCTGCGTCTCTTCATCTTTCCTCTGTGCCTGTCTGTCTCTGTGTCCAAATTTTCGTTTTTGATAAAGACAACGATCATTTGGATTAGGTCCCACCCTGATGACCTCATGTTAACTTGATTACCTCTTAAGACCCTACGTCCAAATAGTCACATTCTGAGGTGCTAGGGATTAGGACTTCAACATACGAATTTCGAGGGACACAGATCAACCCATTACACTTGCCATCCTGACTTCCTGACCAACATCCAGCCCCTGCACTTCAACCTGTCACCCTGCATCTGCCCACCATGCCATGTGTGAGGTAGAGACCGTCGCTGTCCTGAGCTCGTGTGGGCTGCAAGGGCCTATTGCCAGAGCAGAGAGCCACACGCAGCCCCGGTCACTCAGCCCCTCGCTGCCTCAGCACCTAGAGTGTGGGCTCTTCCCTCAGTCTGAGCGGGGCCGTCCGGGCCTCTCTGAATTTCCTTTTCTCACTCCTTCGTTATCAGCGATTGGATCTGGTTTATCCATCTGTGAAAGGAATTGCATGTAACGACAAGCAGGGGATCTCTCTTCTCATGATGAGAGAAGGTGACTGGATACAAATTGTCACCCAAAAGTTGTGTTGACACATACTGGGGGAGAGGGGCACAGTATCATCTGTGTCACCTTCTCGGGGAAGGATGCCAAGAGGGCCTGTAGGCAGACACCCGTCTTCCTCCTCTGTCTCCCCTCACCTTACCTCCTCTCTCGCTCCGTGGCGAGGTAGAGCTACTTAGCTTCACATAACAGCACAGAGTCTGGGGTGGGGAAAATGACATGCGATTAATGAAGCAAACGCAGCTGGTATAGCAGTGACATCTAAATTGTTCCTTTGGTCCCGTTATTTTCTGTAAGAAATTCTCCCTCTCCCCACCCCCACCCTCTTTTCCCTTTAAATCGTGTGCATAAAATACGCTAATAACAATCTTCGGTGTCTGTACATGAGTGACAGCTGAAATAAGAAAAAGACTAATCGTACCTCCTGCAGCCCTGTCACATGGAGATTAAATGAGTCTCTCTCCCCCCTCCCCGCTCACCACCTCTCTCCCCTGTTCTCTCCTCTCTCTCCTGGTCTCTTCTCAATGAGAATCATGGGCATTTGAATAATAATATTATAGACGCCATCAGGGTGACAGTGGGGAAAAAATCAGCTCAAACCCATGATTATTCCTTCAATCTAATAATTATTTAAATACCAGATAACTCCTTTCATTCTAATTGAGGCCTTTCAGCTGCCGGCATTCCCCGGGGCCTTCGCGTTCGCCCTCTTGCTCACCTTGTGCTTCCAACGTGCCTGGACTACCTCCGAGGTCGCTGTTAGACAGTGACGCTCGGGATGTTTGCATGTACAGCCGCGCAAATGACATTACGCGGGGTCCTTCAGGGTCATTCCACCCGCAGGGGACAAGCTGGGTCCTGCCATCACACATTTAGACATTTTATCCTCATAGACTTTAATTCATAGAAATGTCTCACGGAGCCTTCTGAGGTCATTGGGACCCGTCCCCTGCCTCTGGGTAAACTTCTTCCTAGACAGCTGTCGGGAAAATTCACTGTCAGAAAAGCCCATAATCCCCAGCAGTCCTCTCTAGATTGGACATCACCCCCCTAACATCTAACTTTAATCCCTTGTGCTGCAGTTTCTAACTCTTTGGGAAGAAGAGGCTTCCTGTGATTAGACTCCATCTGACCTGTCTGGGAGGCCCTCCGTAACCCAGAGGGATATGGCATCGGATATTATAGCCCCCGATAATAGTCCCCGACCTGAGTCACAACACAGGTGCCATTCCCGTGTGCGAAGACTGCCGGGGCCTGCCTGGGCGTCGAGTACATCAGAAGCAGTCATTCTCCCCAGCGCAGAAGGAAGCCATTCTGAGAGCACTTCTTTCCCCCAGCTCTGCCTCTTAATCTCACGCCTCCTTGAGTCTGGCCTGGGCACCACCTGCCTGTCCAGGCCCAGAGCCAGGCTCAGTTCTGCCCGTTATGGGGACACCTCCATCAAAGGCACCTTCTTTTCCCAAACAGGGCAGCCTCAAGGCAGACTGTACTGATTCCCAGGACCCTTTCACCTACACAAGGAGACACAAGGAGCACTAGATGTTTTGCAGAGCTCTGATTGCTGCCTGTCCCTGATTCGTTTTGGGTCACTTGGGACAATTCATTTCCTTTCCATAGGTTTCGGTTTCTTCATCTACAAATAAGTCATGGATTGGCATAATCGTATAATCTCCTCCAGCATGGGTCCCAAATTGCTGCTTTAAAGGTGCTATTAAATAGGAAGAAGCTGAGGGTGGGGTGGAGATGGCCTTCCCTCTGCCGTGGGAGAGGGAGAAGGTGGGCGAATTCTGAGGGCGGCTGCTCACTCCTCGGACTTCACAGCCCTCGTTGCCGTGCTTACTCTTTCTGTCACCTTCTGGCTCCTCGGGAGCCTGGCTGCGTGAGCCACCTAGTAGGTGCAGTCATAATAATTGGTACCCTCTATCGTGGTTGCTATAAAAAATATCACAGCCAGTATGGTGCTGGTAATAGTGCTGGCGATGACCGTATAGGTGGTGGTGATGGAGGTGGTGACGGTTACTACAGGTGGAGATAGTGCTGACGGCGGAGCTACAGATGGGACCACAGGTGTGAGATCTACTATCATGAACTTTGACTCAATTTGGCAAAATCATATGCCAACTCTAATTCCTCTTCCTACCAGCTCCTTTTGCAATAAGGGAGGTGAAGTGAAAGCACAGAGGCATGTGCGCCCAGAGCTCCTGAAAAAGGCAACAGAGTGGGTCGGCAGGGTGGAGAGAATCCCGCACTGAGCCAGACTGGAAATGCCTGAATGTCATTTCCTCTCTGCTGTGCCACTGACGCCTGCAGCAGCTGATCGGGAAGGTATTGCGTGCCTGCACTGCTGTCACCAACACCCGCCTCCTGAATCCTGATCAGGGAGATGGTGTCGTCAGGCCCTCCAAATAAAGTATTTAGTGACACCCGCTTCCCAAAGAGGCAAGCGTGGCCTCGGCTTGGCATCAGGAGTGCTCGGAATAAGTTGTTCCAGGAGACTCTATGGATAGGGTGTCCTGGTTGGAGACTTGGGGTGGGGTGGGGAGAGGGAGATCGGTAGGAGAACAAAGACTAGGCAAGTTTTGGCTCTTGAGAACGCGTGTGACAAAGTGATTTCACAAACTGAACAGATAGAGGAGAAGTGATAGAAAGAAAGAGCCATCAGAAAGAGGAAACTGCTAACGTGGATATTAGCAAAAAATTGGGGTTAGGAGGAACTGCCAGGTACAGAAAGTCATAGGCATATGTTCACTGGCTTCTACCAAACTGAAGATGGACAATTCATTCCAAGGCAGATCATGGAATGGATCGAGGTAAAGAGCCAGAAATATTGACAAATAAATTACTACTAATAAAGATTAATGTATGGCAAACACTTAAAACGGGCTGGGCATTATTCTAAGTGCTTTATAAGTATTAACTGACTTCATCATAATAATCTTATGAGGCAGATGTTAGTACTAATCCCATTTTATGTAGATAGTGAGATAGTATCACAGAATGGCTAAGGAATTGACCAAGTTTACACAGCTATCGGCTCTGTTTGAATCCAAGCATGTAAGTTCAGAGTTCATGCGTTTATCCATTGCATCACACAGCTTCTCATCAGAGGTACAAAGGTGGGTGCCTGTCCCCCTTTTTCTGAACTTGAATAGGAAACTTGATCCTTGCTAACTAGGCCTGCTTTAGAGCAGCTACCTGGTTATATCAGCCTTGGCATGAAAGGATGGGGGCCCTAAGATGGGGCATGAGCGTTCTCTGCCACCCCTGCACTGCAGGAAACCAGGCCACCTCTTGACTGCAGTCCACCAGTGCCTGTTGCTCCTAGATGAGCAACCCCTGAGCCCCATGAGATGAATCTGCTTGGCGGGTCTCCAGGAGCAGTCTGATCCCAGAAGAGATAAACTGGTTGAGGAGTGAAAGGGAAACAGCGGTCTGTTGAGAATTCCTGGCCTAACCAATTTTACCAGATAGAATGGAAGGACCTCAGCTGCCATCTCAGTCACAGACTCTAGGCGATGCTAGATCAGTCTACAGCCATAAAACTCATGGATGACACAGGCAGGATTTGAATCCAGGGTTCCCGCGTCCCCCGCTCTTCCTCCTGCTCCAAGACTTCATACCAGGCCAATTTTCCCAGTTCAACTCTCAGGATTGTACACCTCTACCAGCCTCCCTGAAGGCTGCAGAGAGGATATGTTGAGACTTGTGCAATAGTATAATAGGGAAGATAACCTCAGATCTATTCTCTTTTCTTTGACACATGCTTTCCAGATTGAACCCCTTCACTGGGTCAGGGCTGGGGGTCAAAGGTCAGAGCCGGGGGTCAAAGGTCTACCCCCAGTTTTCATTCCCATGGAAAGGAAGAATATGAGCAAAAAGGAAAGTCGGGAGCTCTGACAGGATTCCTGAAGAGCAGCCTTCTGGGGAGGCTTCAGTGAAAATAGTATCTAGCAGAAGTTGAGCATTCACTGTGTGCCAGCCACCAGGGTAAGAGATTTCTCTGCATTATCTCATTTACTCTCAGGACAACTGAGAAGTAGTTACTGTTACTGTAATTATCCCCATTCTGTCAGAAAGGGAGGTGAGACTTGACTTGCCCAAGGTCCTAAATTTGTTCCCAAATCTGCCTAACAACAGAAGCCACTCACTATTCAAACTGTGTCTCTGGGCAGTGTTGGGCAGAGAAAGTGAGATGCTTGGTCTTAATCTCACACCCTGTCCTTCGATGCTATCTCTGCTGTCACAGGCTAAACACGTATGTGCATGTATGTTGTGGAGAAGGCGGAAGTATACTGCCCACAAACTCGGTGCCAGAATATCTCAGAGAGCACTTTCTAAAAGGCAAAACTAAGTGCGGTGTGGTGACCATTATAATCTTCCTCAGGGCTCCTGGTAGAACATACTGCCCTCCACCTGAGGCCAAAGCAGCTTTCCAACTCAGAGACAGGGCCATGGCCTCTTGCAGTTCCCTGTCCAGCTGGGGAATGTGAGGATTCTGTTATTTCCTTTACACAACTCCTCTTGAGGAATTCACGTCCTGCTACCGGCCCCAGGACATAGCTAAAAATAAACTCTGGTTTTCAAACCAAAAGCTCTGTCTGTCGGAAGGCTTTGCCGGTGTGCGCGTGGGGCCGGAAGGGCTGTGTCGGAGTCCCCTGAGGTCAGCCGGGGCCTCACGATGCTGTTGCCTTCCTCTTTCCAAGGAAGCCTGGGGCCTCGTGAGTCACTCCAGAAATCCCAGTGGAGCCTGGTTGGAGGAGTCAAGTGGGGCCTGCCTCTGGCACCATGGTGGCTGTCAGACCCAGGACACAGAGTTGAGGTGGAGGACGGAGCGTTTCTAAAGACACAAAACAGTGCAATTCCCAAGGTGGCATCCATTCTTACTCTAACCCAGTCCAGCCAGACTGGGGAGGGGAGGGAGAGGTAGGACTCTCCTAAGCTGCCTTGGAGCCAGTTCTCCATCCTTGGCCTGGGTGTGTCCACTGCTGCCGCCTCACCGCCCAGAGCTGTCTGGACTTGTCTGAGAAGGGTGCTGGGCAATCCGTCCAGCGAGGAGGAGAGATTTCTCTGTTACACGGGCCGCTGCCTCCTTCTGCTGCCGCCTCTGAACCAGTCACCTCCCCCCCACCCCGCCCAGGAGTCTCTAAAAGCTCTCAGCAGGAGCCCCACTTTGCCCCTCTGGACAGCTTCCTTGGAAAACAGAAAAAACTTTAGGGCCTGGGGGTCTAAAAGGAGGGGAAGGAGCAAATGAGTCAGGACAAGAGCCTGACTAGGCTCCCACAGGGCGGGCTGAGGCTGGGGTTGACTTTATAGACCCTTAAACAGTCACGAGGCCTCAGCAGTACCGGAACAAGACTGACCCTTGACTTGCCCCCCTTTGCTCTGCCCCGTATTTTCCAAACCCAGAACTCTTGCCCAGGTGTCTGAAGGTGGACTCAGAAGGCCAGTACCGCTTCACGAGGCCGGCTCTTCCTGCGCCCCGCTGGCAGAGAAGCAGAAGTTGAAGCAATGTCTCCAGGACCTGGCAGCCCGCCCACTGGGAGGCAGTGGCTGGCACCCTCCTGTCCCAAACAGGAGTGTGTGTGTGTCGGGGGGGTGTCTGCCCAACTCCTTGGGGGCGTCCACACTTCTGATGGCCCATTTGGAGATCCTAGGGCTGTTGGCCGCAGTGCGTTTCACTTTTCTAACAGATTTTAACCACTAACATCAGGGATTCTTCTTTCTGGAGAGGCGGGGCTGAGGGGAGGCGAGGAGCACTGTTATTCGGGAGAAGCCCTTCCCTATGGGGACAGAGCATGGAACCACTGCCGTGCGAGGGGCTGGAAGTCTGAAATAAGAAGGAGTTTTATTTGCAACATCCGACTCTGGGAGCAGTTGGCCAGGAGGACCCCGGAGAGGATCTTCCTAATGAGCATTTTAAAAATGGGAGGTTTCCACTCGGCTGGGGAGGGCAGATGTGACACCTGGGTAGGGGAGACTGGCCCTGGTCCCGACACCGGGTCTGCGGGCTGAGTGAACTTAAACAGCCTTTTAACCCCTCTGAGAGATAAAAACGATGTCTTAAGAGCACAGAAATAGAGATGCTTTGTAAAGTTAAAGAAAGGATTTTACAGTGTAAAGGCTGGAGACCAAAATAGATAATAGGATTCCCCGAACAACTCGAAGAGGGAGAAAGTATGTCAAAAATAGAAAAACTAGAATACAGAAGGAAGAGACTCGCAGAGCTAGCCAGGGCTGGGACCCTGGGTCCAGCAGTCCCATTCACTCCTCTCAGGACTTATTTTCCATCTGACCCCCCCGCCTTGTGTTTTCCAGAACCATGTGAGGGCCAACCCAGGAAGGTGGCGTGGAGGAGCGCTCAGAGAATCAGTCTCCTCATCTTCGCCCCTCTCAGCATGGAACAGAGGAGGCCCTGGCCACGGGCCACAGAGGTTGACAGCTGGTCTGTGGTCCTGCTCTCAGTGGTCTGGGTGCTGCTGGCCCCCCCAGCAGCCGGCATGCCTCAGTTCAGCACCTTCCACTCTGAGAACCGGGACTGGACCTTCAACCACTTGACGGTCCACCGAGGGACAGGGGCAGTGTACGTGGGGGCCATCAACCGGGTGTATAAGCTGACGGGCAACCTGACCATCCAGGTGGCTCACAAGACGGGCCCAGAAGAGGACAACAAGTCTTGTTACCCGCCCCTCATCGTGCAGCCCTGCAGCGAGGTGCTCACCCTCACCAACAACGTCAACAAGCTGCTCATCATCGACTACCCTGAGAACCGCCTGCTGGCCTGCGGGAGCCTCTACCAGGGCGTCTGCAAACTGCTGCGGCTGGACGACCTCTTCATCCTGGTGGAGCCGTCCCACAAGAAGGAACACTACCTGTCCAGCGTCAACAAGACGGGGACAATGTACGGGGTGATCGTGCGCTCCGAGGGGCAGGACGGCAAGCTCTTTATCGGCACCGCCGTGGACGGAAAGCAGGATTACTTCCCGACGCTGTCCAGCAGGAAGCTGCCCCGGGACCCTGAGTCGTCGGCCATGCTCGACTATGAGCTACACAGTGATTTCGTCTCCTCCCTCATCAAGATCCCCTCCGACACCCTGGCCCTGGTCTCCCACTTTGACATCTTCTACATCTATGGTTTTGCCAGCGGAGGCTTCGTTTACTTCCTCACCGTCCAGCCTGAGACCCCTGAGGGTGTGGCCATCAACTCGGCTGGAGACCTCTTCTACACCTCGCGCATCGTGCGGCTCTGCAAGGACGACCCCAAGTTCCACTCGTACGTGTCCCTGCCCTTTGGTTGCACACGGGCTGGGGTGGAATACCGCCTCCTGCAGGCTGCTTACCTCGCCAAGCCCGGAGACTCCCTAGCCCAGGCCTTCAATATCAGCAGCCAGGATGACGTGCTCTTCGCCATCTTCTCCAAAGGGCAGAAGCAGTATCACCACCCGCCCGATGACTCTGCCCTCTGTGCCTTCCCCATCCGAGCCATCAACCTGCAGATCAAGGAGCGCCTGCAGTCCTGCTACCAGGGCGAGGGCAACCTGGAGCTCAACTGGCTGCTGGGGAAGGATGTCCAGTGCACCAAGGCGGTAAGGAGGCGCTGGCCTGGCTCCGCTCCTGATCCGGAGTTCGGGCTCCGACTGTCCTGCCCGTGCCCCATCACACACCTGCCCCCGAACCACCCAGGGCCTGAAATGTGAGAGGTTTCCAGGTTTAAAGTATCCAGTGATGGCCAGTAATACAGAGTCTGACGTGTGGCAGACACTCAGGACATGCGTGGTGATCCACTGAGTCATGCCAAACACAGTAGATCCTTGAATAATAGGGGATAGGGGCAAGAAAGAGAGAGAGGGACGGGGGATGGGAAGGGGTGGGGTGAAATAGCTGGCAATATAATATAATGGCTCAGAGTTTGGACTTTAGAAACAGAGACCACGGTTCAAATTTCACCTACGCTGTTTCCCGGCTTCAGAAGTAACTTAACCTCTGTATTTCTACATTACCATCTGAGAAATGGGAATCATAATGCCCACCTCGTGGGAGGACCGGATGAGATAGTATCTGGCATGACCAACGCCATGCCTGGCATGTTAGGTTTACCGTTATAAGTTAACTGTTATGCCATGTGACAAGTGCTAAGACAGATTTCTGTGCAAAGTGCTGTGGACTCTTGAATGTGCAGACTGGGGAAAAATCTGAGACCAAGGGGCCCACATGGCTGGTTTCTGAACACCCTAAATTGAGGGTGCCTGCTCTTGGGACCAAAAATTACTCCTTAAAGCGAGAAAACAGATCGTGCCTAGTCTATGCTTCTGGTTCCACCATCATTTGCTTGGTGTAATAGGACAGCGGTTAAGATGATAGACTTCGAAGTCCAGCAGATGTGTAGGTAAAAATCAGTTCTACCACTTAAAACTGTGTGACTTTAGACAAGTTTTGTACCTAGTTCGAGCCGTAGTGTTTTCATCTTTAAATAGAGATAATAGTACACTCTCTCTATGGTTATTATGAAGATCAAATAGAAAATGTGTATAAGACGCTTAGCATAATACCTGACATAATAAACATTCAATAAATGGCAGCTATAATTATTAATAATAATCATAATAATAAAGAACCAGTTATTTGCTGTTACTTCACTTTTGTAACATTAGAAATTTGACTAGATAATCTCCAGTTCTTTATGGCAATAAAATTTTATAACCTACGGCCCCAACAAATCAGGAGAAGTGGAGAAGTGAAAGGGTTAACTCCTTGCAGAGTTCTGCCTGGTTCCCATTGCCCAGAGGGGGCCTTGTCAGGAGGAAACTGCTGATTCCTGCCTGCTTCTGAGCCAGAGGGAAGAGGAAGCCTACACCCTTCTCTGGCTCCAGCCGCTTGCAGTGAGACAAACCCCGGCTAGTGACCAAAGAACAGCGAAAGCACTAGGAGAGAGGTGACACGTGGGACCAGGACCTCAGGGAAAAGAACACCTCACCATCGTTCCCCACTTTTACCCCTGCCCCCCAAATCACACCCTTTACAGCAGACAGAGCAGGAAGGCTGCAATAGGAGGGCCCCCTTATAATCTGAGGAGTCCCAGACCCAGGGACCCAGAAACATTTGGTGGCTTTAGAGAGGATTAAGGTTTGATGAGAGAAGCTGTGGTCCCAAGGCTTAATTTTAATATGCTCTCTGGACTAACAAGGAACTCTCAGATGAAGGATCTGAGCTCTTTCCTAGAAGAGGGAAGAGGAAGGGGACTATCATTCATCGAATAGCAGCTATGTAGTAAAGACTGTTCTGGGCAATTTAACTGATCTCACTTAATCCTCAGTATGACCCTATGAAGCAAGGATTATCATCCCCATTTGACAGATGGAAAAAACAAAAACTCATAAAGACTAAATTGCTTAAACCCACACAAAGGTTTTAATTTGGCTCAGCCCATATGACTTCTGAGTCCAAGTTCTTTCTGTCTAGTCATGCTTCTTTAAGGAAAGCCATACTTCAAGGTCTCATCATTTGAGCAAAATAAAAAGACCATCAGGTGTTTAGGAATATCTGACAATTTAGAGGAGAGAGAGAAGTGCCGGCCAGTTCTGGGAGCTTGGACTTAGAGCCAACAGTTTTCCTTACAGTCTAGATTCTAGTCAGGACAGATATAAAGAAATCCACAATCACCAGCGGATTTTTGCTTCTCATCATTTCTCGGAAGCTGGCTTGGGTTATGCCTGTGCCTATGCAGCCTTACCAGCCCCCAGAAGAAAGTGCAAAAGAAACTGAAGCCATGAAATCAAGGACTTTTCTAGCTGAAAGCAAGCTCGGTGATTACCTGATCCAATCCTTTCACTTTAAAGATGAGGAAACTGAGGCTCGGAGAAAGTACATGAGCCACCAAGGTCATGTGGCTGGATAGTCATAGAGACAGGACTACAATTTAGATCTCTCCTGAGTCTTACCCGCTGCCTAAGGTGTAGGGATGAGAAAGACAAGTAGAAAATGTAGAACGTGGTTGCTGATTCTCTGACCTGCCTTTCTAGAGAGCAAGAAATTTCCACATTAGCTTTAGGAATATGCTGGCGAATAGTAAATAACTGGCTCAATGCAGGCAGTAGTGGTGGTGGTGGGAGCCTTTCACAAGTATTTGCCAATTTCCATGGTGTAAACACGCCCAGCATAGCTGATTTCAAACCACCAATGTGATGTCACTGAATGCAGAGATGCACAGTCATCCCCCATGTGCTGGCCCCAGCATACTGCTGCTTCACTTTCTTCCTGAGAAGCTTATCCTTTCTGCTGGGTGGGCTTCCATCTTATCCAGACTTCAAGGTCATTCTTAACCTAAAAGTTAGTTCCCTTTGCTAAAAAAAATGTGCACACAGACACACACACACACAACTCTCACATACACACAAGGGTAGCACCATCATTTCTACCAATAGCAGGAGCATTAGTTCCCTACGAAAACCAAAGAATCACAAGATACGAGTCTCTGTTCCCATTGGAATGGACGGGAATTCCCTGGTTTAACAATTACATGCCTTAGCTTAATAAACCAGTTGTCGGTGAGTGATGCATCAGCCCGCCCTTCCCTGGCCAGGGTGAGAAGAGAGATTAAAGAGAACAGGTTGCAGAGTTCCCCCTGACGCTTTTCTTCCCATGACAGTCATTTCCTTCCTCATCTGGATGCTTTTTCAGACCCAGAAGGAACAGCTGCCATAGGACTCGGGGCTCTTTACTGGCTCAGAGTCTGCAGCCTTTGCCCACAAGATTCCATGTTGTTCTGCCAACTAGAGCATTCGGAGGACCCATCATGGCCCAGTAGAGGTACTGTGCAGAGACTGCAAGCCCTTAGGCGGCCTCTGTCCTCAGGAAGCATACGGTCGCATACAGCCTTTTTAACTTTTTTTAACTGAATGAGACCTCAGAAATAATTTAACATTTCGCTTTAACGGCCCCAAAGAGGATTACTCTTCCAAGTTTATACAACCACTTAGTGGTAGAACAGAGACTAGAACTCAGTTCTTCCTGCTTTCTGCCCAGCTACTTTTTTATTTGCTTAAGGCGATCTTTCGGAGGTGCCCCAGTCTCCTGAAAGATACTGTTTACACAAGCACATCACCACTCCCTTCAAAAGTCCGGTAATAGGAAGGATATCACCTCCAGAATTCTCTTTTATTTATATCTTCTTGAACATGGCTAAAGACCTATAACGCCAATAGTGGAAATCGTTGTACAAATTAACAAAACTCTCTTGCATGCATTATTTCATTTGCTCCTCGATAATTCACTACGAAAGGTGGGCAGGTAGTATGACACACGAAGAAACTAAGGTTTATGTAGGTTCAGTAACTTTTTCAAAGTATAAAGTTCTGTTTAATATTAGGATGACACTTTTCAATCTATCCCCAGTATAGGATGTGATGAATAGTTGACTGGTTTAAAATTCTTTATGCCCAAAGGGATGCCTTGCAGCCAAAGAAACAAACAAGAAATCCTCTCCAGGCTGGTGGAAATCCTGGGACATTGCTTCTAGACTGAATCTCCACTGTCTAAATAGAAAGATCCCCACAAAATGGCATGGTCCATAGGGACCATGAAAATGACCAGAAAATGCATTTAAGCCATCAGCTTTACAAATTACCCCTGGATCTCTTGGCAGAAAAGTGAAAGGGGTGACTGCAGGTGAGTGAGGAAGATTGCTGGTTCCTCTCCCTGGTTTCACTGTGGGATTCGTGGGCCAGCTGGTGAGAGGTTGTTTGCAGCAAGCGTAAGGACCCTGCATCCCATGTCTGTGCCTCTCTGAAGCCTGGTGTTCTAGGGCTGGCGTTTGGGGTGGGCTAGTGTAAAGTGACTGCCATGCCTCTGTGGCTATTCACCCCAATTCCCTCTCCTTCCCTCCAGCCGGTCCCTATCGATGACAACTTCTGTGGACTGGACATCAACCAGCCGCTCGGAGGCTCCACACCGGTGGAGGGCCTGACGCTGTACACCACCAGCCGGGACCGCATGACCTCAGTGGCCTCGTACGTTTACAACGGCTACAGTGTGGTTTTTGTGGGGACTAAGAGTGGCAAGCTGAAAAAGGTAAGAGTCTGTGAGTTCAGGTACCCAGTACCATTTGGCTTCTCAGCTGGGAGCCCCTTCTGGAAGACAACTGTTGGTGGAGATTTAATTATGGGCAACTCTTAATATTCTTGGTGAAAGGAGTTGGATAGGGGAGTAGATAGGGGTTAATTCTGTGGCTTATCTTCTGGCTTATCTGCTTCCTCCAGCCATTAGGGAGCATCTAGGGAATGCAAACATATTGCAATATTGCCCAGACTTTAAGGAATTAGGAAGGTGCGTCTGCCTAAGGGAGAAAAATACCTCACTCTTTATCTCCCAGTCGAGTAGAACTGATTTTTTGATTCTCTAAATTATGAATCACCAACATCACGAATTCCTCCCCACGGCCTGGAGAGTTGATTGTACCGGTCAATAGTCACTGTTGATGCCAAAGCATGTGGTTGAAGGAGATTGTGGGTCTCCATTCTCAGAACACAGGCAAGTGGCGGGGCTGCTTTCCAATGGCACGTGCTACCTGGGTAAGATGCCATTCTCCCGTCTTTCCTCTTCTGCAATCACAGGCTCTTCTCCACCCCTTCACCCCTACCCCCCAAGACCTGAACTGCCAGGAGGAAGTAGACTACTTGTCCTGTGCCTGCCTTGGGCACCTCTGCCAGCTGGAGGGCACAGGCTGTCTGGGGCGGGCAGTGTGGGCAGCCTCTTTGTGTGGCAGGCTGAAGCCAGGGGTTTGTACCTGCTTGCCTGGTGCTTACAGTGTGGAGACAGAGCACAGGTGGCTTCATCGTGTGGGATTACAGCAGGCCACGTTCTTTCCGCTCTCGGCTAATCCCCTTGCCCAAGCTTATCCTCCTGCCACCTTTCCCCAGTCCCTCCACCTGTGGATCGAGGCACAAGCAATACCTCAGCACACCTCACCCTCGATGATGACGTCACCCCTGTAGCTCTTTCCTCCTGATCCATTTAGAGCCTGGGAGAGATCTTGTTTGGGATGTGGAAGGCGGGTGTCAGGGAGGGAGCCCAGGGAAGAATTTCCGTGTTCTGCTTGTTCTGAGTTGCTGCCAGAGGAGGTGAGAAAAACTGGTCTGGGTTTCTGCGAAGGGGCCAAACCCTCCAGACATCTTCTGGTTCCCATAAGACCAACGCCCTTTAACTCTGTTCTCTGTAGAAAGTGTCTTTACCTGTTTCTGTCCTGTGTCCCCTACTTACTCTGATGGGGACTGTGGACCTTGGCTTGGCTTAGAGGCACAGGGAAGAGAGGATGAGTGTGGTTCCTGCATTTGTGTCCCCAAAGTGGGGGAGGAAAGGAACGGCCTTATGAAGTTCCACTAAGATCTAAAAGTGGCATATTCCACCAGGACAGAGTTCAACTCGGACCCTTGAGGCTCACTACTTCCCTGCTCAGCAGGCTTACCTGGGCAGACTCGCCTTATACAGGGGCATTGGCCCAAGGGGCCTATGGGAGTAGAAATCTAGCCTCAACTCTCCTTGTCAAGTCATGTGCCCAAAGTTGTAAACATCTGTATAGAAGGGCTTCTCTTACCAATCTGCCCCAAAAGACAACCTTTTTCTAAATTGCACAAAGGCTTTCTAGGGACCAGCAGTAGCCACAACTGTTCTCTGCATCATTCATGTAGCTCTGTCTCCTTTGTCCTCTTGAAAGTTTTATTAAAGGCAGGCATCATGCTTTATTCGTATTTATTTCCTTTGCCCTCCCTAATCCTTTCACTGTTTGGTCACACGTTGGATAGACCCCAAAACTGTTTCGAAAAACAGAACTATCCTCTAAAGAAACTTAGAGATCATCTGGCCCAATACTTTTATTATTGGGTGGGGAAACTGAGGCTCAGAGAAGAAAAGTGACTTGTCTAAGCATAGAGACTAGGACAAATCTCTTCTTGCCCTGACACCCAATTTAGCATCATTTTTACTTAAAGAAGCAGCCACAGAACCCGGGGATGTAGCCTGAGAACAATCTTCGGGTCCAGGCTTGCTACAGAGTTCAGCCAGGGGTTAGTGCCTCCACAATCTTCGTTCCTAGATCTGAGTTGAGGTGTTAATGTTTGCTGAATGGATGGATGAGAACCGAATAAAGGAAGAACAACCCAGCCACTCAAAGGGACCCTTGCGCTGGCCTTACCCATATCTCTGTGCATCTTGCACAGAACACATAGGGGGCTGCTTGGGGCATCTTCCCAAACCACATACCCATGTGAACTAAGTTCTCCAAACCCTGGCAGACAAGTCGCTATAGAGGCAAGTCAGTGGGTTCAAGGGCAAGGCTAGGGGTGTGGCCGCCCACAGCTTGTTCCAACCTGCAAGTTGGCTATTCCTTCTCACTTTTCCCTTCACCTTTCTTTGACTGTGTCTATGAGCTCATAATACCCCTCCTCCTTCTCTGTGCAGCTCGCCCTTCCTTCCCACCCACACTCCTTTGAGGCACTTGGTACTCACACCCCGGCTCCTGCTGGCTTCCCATTTACTCACTCATCTCTCTCCAGAGAGAGGGGCCCATGAAGAATTTATGGAATGTCCCCAGGAAGCCCTACCACGGTCCAGGCCCCATAGCTCTTTCAACACAGGAAGGAAAATAAAGAAAAACACTAGCCAAGGGTTTGGAGAAGGGAGGGAAGCAGGTTGTGTCAAAACTACTCACCCCTTCCCTGCCTGACCAGGCGTCTGTCAGACTGTCCAGCCCTCACCCACTGCGGCCCGTAGGAAGAGGATGTCCCTGGGTGGGGAGGTGGAGAGGAAGCGGAGACTCATGAGGACTGCATGACTATGAGGTGCTGTTATGCTCTGTGTCATTACCCGCTCCTATACTGTTCTCAGCTCGACACAGGGAGAACATCACAGACGAGGCCACGGCCTTCTGAGCCACAAACACGCAGAAGGAACAAGCAGAAAAAAGACAAGACCTCAAAGCCAAGATGTGAGATGTATAATACTTACATAGGCTAAGGGTCAGCGTATGACAGGTGATAAGGAGACAGGCAAAGATTCACCACAGGAATGGAAAAATTCCAGAGAAACCAGCTGCAATGGAGTGATCAATCTGGAAGGCTTGATCAGGGAGGAAGATTACTAGGTTTTGCTTGAAGACTGAATGAGACAGACGAATGGATGAAGTAGAGTATGAGAGAAGGGCATTCTAGACCTTGCGTGCGGATGCAAAGCACGGGCAAGGAGGGTCAGGCGTGCACAGAGGGACTTGGAGGACCCGGCGTGGTAGAAGGTGGAGGTGGCGTGCCATGAGGGTCTGATCCTAAGAGGAGCGAGTGAGCAGGATCTTGGGATCTTCACTGACCACAAAGTTGGCATGAATCAACTGCGTGACACAGTTCTAGCGAAGATCATTAGTCTTCACCTCACTAATAGAAGGACAATTTCCAGGTCACGAGAAGTGGTAGCTCCACATAGGAGACAACATCGTACGAGGGCGTTAAGCCAATGAGAGTGTGAGATAAACAAGCACTGGAAGGATGTGGGAGTCATGCTGTGTGTTCTTCATACATATTTTTTAAAGGATGTTAAGCCAAGAGGAGAAGCGTAAAGGAGGAGACAAAACAGCTTTCTTCAGATACTATAATTTACTGAGCACTTAGGTGTCAGGTGTTATTCCAAGAGCTTTCTATCTATTAACTCACTTAATCTTTCTATAACTCCATGAGGTAGATGCTATTATCCACCTCCATTTTATAGATGAGAAAATGGAGGCCAAGAAAGGTAACGGTGTCCAAGGCCACATAGCAAGGAAGTGGTGGAGCCAGGATTTGAATCCTGATCGTCTGCCCAAGCTGTGAAAGATGAATTAGACCTATTTGCCGTGTCCCCAGAGGGCAGAATAAGACCATTGCGTAGCAGCGACAGTAGATTAGCTTTCCACTTAATATAAGGAAGAAGCTTCTTGCACCAAAATTGTTCCATAATGGAAAGAATTGACTCAAGAGGGAGTGAGTCCCAGTCACTGGAAATATCCAGCAGAGACAGGATGATCATGGATCAGGGCTCTTGCAGTAACCACAAGACCTTTTCAATTCTGCTGTCATCTTTCCTCTAGCTCCTTCGGTAGGAGTGGGTGATGGGGGTGGAGGGCAAGCCGTGGCAGAGCAGAGAAGCAGAGACAGGGAGGCCACGGCCTCTGGGTGTGGGCTTCGCAGTCATGGCTGGGTTCCAGCGTGCCCTCCGAGGGTGGTGGGAGCCCCTCAGGGTCAGGAGGAGGTGCTTGGCACAGAGGGGACAAGGCTCGGCCAAGGCGATGAGGGCAGGCAGGCCTGTGACCAGAGCTAGAGGAGGGACAGCAGGGTGTCCTGGGCTGGGTTAACTGTGATGACGTCCCTCCGGCTAAGAGCAGGCTGCGGGAGGCCAGAGAAGAGATACCAAAGCAGATGGAGGAAGAGCAGTGGCATTAGGAACTGCAAACTCATTTGATTCCATTTCCCAGGTTGAAGGGAGGGGTCCAGGAGGCTGTTCAAGTTCAAGTTATGGGGCACAGGAGGGAAGGGGCTGAGCTGAGAAAGCAGAAGCCTGCAGGACGTGAGAGAAAGGACTCTCTCTCAAGGTTTAGGGCAAAGTCTCTCTGGTTTCTTCTCTCCTTTTGCAGCTGCTAAAATGGCTGCCTCAGCCCTGGCTTGAGTCCCTGCAGGCCTCCTCCGGCCCTGAGGCCCTGAGGCACTTACACAGCAACAGGGACTGCTGGCTCTTCCCCTGTCCCCACTGGAAACCTTCCTGGCCTGCTGCTCAGAAGCTGGTGACAGGTCCTTCACCCTGTCCTTTCAAGCATTGTGAGCAGCGCCCTCCTCAGCCCCTCGTGGCAAATAATTTTGTTGTGATGGCATCTGACACGGGAGCACCTGCAAGTGTGTCCACTTCTCTCAAGATTCGCAGATCCTGGAGGACAGGGACCCCCTTTTTCATATTTGCGTCATCCATCCCACTGCCAGATCCAACATTTGTCATGCACTAAGAGCTCGTTAAATATATCTCAAATTTATTGGGCACTTTGTCCATGCCAGACACCTATTTGCACTGATTGGAATAGATCAGACAGCAAGAGTGACCCCTGTTGATGTGGCTGGTTTGCAAAGGAAGGAAGTTATGACGTGTCGAGCGGGAGGAGGAGGCGGGAGGATTGGGGTGGCGGTGGGATGAGGAGTCAAGGAAACAAGAAAACCGCTGGTGGGTAACAGGAAGAGTTTGTTTTCTGGTGAACGGCGTTTGGAAGAGGGTGGGGTGGTACTCTCAGAAACGGTGGCGGAGGTGGAAGAAGGGGACAGCATTTATACTGTGGCTTGGCGATCCCCAGGATGGCACGGACAGCCATCTGCCTCACCTGGATCCTACAGCAGGGAGGCGAGTGCAAAGGCCCAGGTAACCACCGCGCCCCTCTGCCTCACCGGCCCTCTGTTTCTAGGACTCCTGGACACTTGCAAATCCACAGAGACAGCCCTTTTCAAGTTCTGGGGAGGGCACTGGCCCCTTTTGGCACCACCTTGTTTCCCATTAGCTAACAGCCGGCTGCTCAAATTCCTGAGGAAAATTCTTTTGGCCTTCCCCTAAGGGACATACCAAACCGAGTTCTCCAGTCCGCAGCCCACAGGAAGCCCTGACGTCCTAATTCTATTCTTCTCTTTGTAACCTCGCCAGCGATTTTCTAAGCAAAGCCAGGAAAACTGGGAGCTTCTTGCAGTAGCAGTTTAGGCGGTGGAAAGAATCCATCAAGAGCATGAAAGTATTAACTCTACAGGCCCCGGGGTTATTGCTCAGTTATTTGGTAACATATTACTTACAAGATACCTTTCTATGTATGGTCCTTCCATCTTCTGCAAAATCTTCAACTAAGTGTGGTGATCGCCCCTGCATTTCTGCTCCATTTTACAGATGTGCAAAACTGAACCGCAGAGATATTAAAGATCCTGCCCAAGGTTACATGACCCCAACATTGGCAATGTTGACACATTGGCAATTATACTTCCTCTCAAAACACACAGAAGAGTCCCTAACCTGTGACTTGGCTCCCTCGTGGGGTGGGGTTGTCTTGGCAGACAGATGGCTAAGTTGGATGAAATGCTGAGAAACATGCCTTTCCCTCTGTGCTAACTCCTCCAAACAATAGCCACTCATTTCTCTGAGTGGAAATGATTCACTCGTCTCAGTGTGAACCTTGGATCGAGGAAACAGCCAGAGCTGCGGGTCCAATTCCAGGAGGTGTTGCAGCTCCCCTGGGACCTGTGACTGCTGATCTGATACCCTAACTCCCCAGGCATCTCAGCAGAGTTGGGGCTGCGCGAGCAGAGAACAGACACCCTCTCGTCCTTCCCCGAAGCCTGCCTAGGAGAGGCCGGTGGTGGCTCCGAGCTCGCCACCATAGCCCTAGGAATGAGTCTGGCTTCCTGCCCAGGCTCCTGCTGCCAAACTCACTGTTTGTTTTGTTGTTTTATAGGCCTCTTGGGTCTAAAGAACTGGTCTTCCGAAAGCTGGGAAAGGCAGCTTTTGGTTGGCACAGGGAAGGAGTCACATTTACAGAGTCTCCCCAACCCCCACCCCTGGCCACCACATCCCCCTGCTTGACCATGACAGGTGTAGCCAGGGGATATGGGTTTCTATCCAGAGCCCCAGCTGACCCCAGGGGAGGACGCCCTGATCTCCCAGAGCTGTGACGAAAGGGAGCAATGAAAGGTCCATTTATTTTTTGCATCTTTTGTGCCGCTCCTCACATGCTTCAGTCTTGGACAATCCGTAGAGGAGGCATCAGGCTGTGTGCTCAGCAGTCTGCTTTACATCCAAGAGTGAGCTGCCTGGAGCTCAGGGCTTTATTGCAGGACAGGTGAAACACAGGGAACTGTGTTTTGGGGACGGGGTAGGGGAGGGGGGTGGAGCTCACAGAATCCAGGTGACCCAAATAGGCCGTGCAGAATTTCCAGGAGGCTAACGTTTCAGAGCCTTCCTCTTTAGGAAAACACAGACCACACCGATGCACAGCCTTTAAGGCCACTGAGCCTTGCCTGCCTGCGGATATGGGGCAGGGACATATATCTCAGGTTGGAAGGGACCTCCAGAGACCAGCTGGTCCAGTCTTCTGCCTTCGGATAGGAACAGATTTGTATAATGAAGAGTATATGAGCTTATGGGAGGGATGCCATCCTGACTCTAACCTACTAGCCGTGCGACCTCTGAGCTTCAGCTTCCTCAGGTGTAAAATGAGGACAATGATAATACCTGCCTCATGAGACTATAATGAAGATTAAATGAACTAATCCGCTATTGAACAAAAACTTATCCAATACCTACTATGTGTCATTTGCTGGGCACACAGGAGTAGACAAAACTGTCAAAATTGCCTGCCCTAATGAAGATTATTATATCTTAATGTGGGAAGACAGACAAATTTTTTAAAAAATAAGTAAGCACAGTGTGCTAAGTTTAGAAGATAATTAGTGCTAATGGAAATAATTAGAGCATAATGGAATAATTTGTGTAAAGAGTGATACCAAGCTTAAGCATATGTGCGCTTAAGTATTATTATTATTGTTACTTACCTTGTGAGCCTCGAATTTTTCTTCTGTAGAGTGGGTCATAATGAATATTTTGCATGGTTGTTATAAGGACTAAATAAAATCAAGCCTTTAGTCTAGTACTTGGCACAAAAGTGCTTTCTACGATTATCCCTCACATCTTTGAGGCTTCCCCACCAGCCCACTCTACTCTGGCTCCCTGGGGAAGTGGAGCTGTCATAGTGACATGTTCGCAAGGTCAGATGGAGGAAGAGAATCATGCCCCCTGCCCCCAGGCCTGAGTCATGGGAAAAAAAATACTTAGATGACTAGACCAGCTGAGCCGAACTAATCTAATCCTGAACGTTGGCACCGATGCATTAGTCACCAGTGAGAGCTTTCCGAGTTTCAGATCGCCAAACAATATGTACTGACCCCTCCCCAGGGTGGGGCTGGGGAAGTGGCAGTTTGCTCCTGCAGCTTTGCAGAACTGACTGAAACAGGGCCATTCTCTGCCCTTCTCATGCTCCCAAGCCAACTGTAAAATCCTAGTGCTGCACAGCTCTTCCTCAAATTAACTGTGATCTTGGGGAACCTCAGAGTACTCGGAGGTACCCTAATGCTACCTTGTGAGATTGCTATGCATGTGAGATATGGGGCATGTAAGGTACCTAATACAGAGCCGGATGCATAGCAAGTGCTTAATAAGTGCCAGCCATTGCTGACATCACCACTTTCACCATGCGTGTGACTCTCACTGGCATTACTTCTGCCCCTCCTATACTATTAACATGCTTTTCTTCCAAGGGCCCAGATTCCCTTGGTTGCTATTAGCTCATTGGTCCATAACATTTTGAATGAACAGGAAGGGCTGGGATATTTCTCTGCTCTGTTGCACATGATGATGCTGAAACTCGGAGAGATTATAGACTTACTCAGGGTCACAGGGTAAATCAAGAGAAAATGTGAGAATTGGAACAAGAGCTCCAAATGTTTCAGTGCAAATGGGCCTAGCATACATCTAGGTCACTTGTATAGTCCAAAGATGACATAGCCAAAAGCCTGAAGCTACTCGAACTTCTCCTTCTTTCTTGTTATCGTGTGTTCTTCTGCCTTAGAGAAGCAGGAACTATGTGGAGATGCAGGTGTTGAAGGTCCACCTGAGGTTCTGTCCTTTGGAATCTCTTCCTGACATTCTGTCCGTCTCCTGGTCTCAGCCTCCAGAGAGGTTTCTAGGCTCCAAGATGGGGCAGAAGTTTAGGAGTAGGTGCCCCTGGGGTTGTCCCAGTCAGCCATCACTCTTTGATACCACATTCTGGTTTTCTATTTCAAAGACTACTGCCACCAGTAGGATGTCCCCACCTAACCTGGAAGGGGCAATGGCATCAACAGATTTTAGTAACAAACCAGGAATTCTCGTGCTTCACTGTTCGGGGAGTGTAGGGGTGCAGTCCGGGGAGGAGGAGAGGCTGTGGAGTCAGGACGCTGCAGAGGGGTCAGCGTCCACAGAGAGAAGGCGGACTCCATCATGCAAAGTCACGAACCGTCCCCTGATTTTATAGCTACAAAAGACTTCAGAACACGGCTCCAGCCCCAGTTTGGGGGCCCTTCCCTCTGTATCAAATGGAAGAAGGTTCCCTCTGCACGAAACATCAGACGAACTGCCGCCTCTCCCTAGCACGTCAGCGTTTCCTAAGCAGAACCTAAAACTGATCTGAGGATCATTCTCCCCAGGGCAAGAGTCTAGCTGCGCTTCCTATCCCAGGCCTTGCTCTGCGTGAGCAGCATCCCCGAGTCCTCGCTCCACACACGTCGAGATCTTACTGGGGCCTAGCCAGCAAGGAGGGCTTTTTCAGCACAAAATTCTTACCTCGGGGCTGACAAGTTCTGACAGGAACACTGAATTGGGAAACTCGAGTCTTGTACGTAGTGCTCTCTCTAGTCCCGCCCCCTTTTTTTGCAGGGGTGGGGATGTCTGTTATAAATTAGCACTTACTTTGTGCTAAACCCTGAGCTAAGTGTTTTTTCAGTTAAGCCTTACAATATTCTTTTAAGATGAGAATTAATATTATATCCTTTTTTTAGATGAGCAAACTGAGCCCAAAGGTAGGTAACTTGCCAGAGTCACATTACTGCTAAGTAGGGAGCTGGGATTTGAATCTGAACCTTTCTGACTGCAGACCTGTGCTTTGTTAACCACAGCTTTTAGCACTCTTTGGGCCTTCTCTAAGATTCTGCCTGTCCATCCATACCCTACCACCTGCCCTACAGAGAGCTCCCAGAAGATGCACGAGAGCAGAGTAGAAGGGCTAATACTTTACACTCTTTTGAGCAAAGATGTTCTTGAAACCTAGGATGTGCCAGCTGTCACCTCGGCACACGCTGCCTTGTGTCACTCACCTCAGGCCTCCTCCTCCCCGTCCCCACCGATCTGGGCCCAGGCCACAATGGATGGTGTAGCAGCCTTTTGTGCCACGCAGAGTCCCCAGCTGACTCCTCTTTCTCCAGGCATCATTGTGTGCCGTGAGCTTTCTGAAGGGGAGACAAAGGAATGTTGCCGACAAGGCCAAGAGCCGCTGTGTAAAGCGGGGGGCCCGGGCCCATCACCCGTGCATCCCTTGGAGCCCCAGGGCTCTTCTTTAAAGATGCTGTCTGGGATCTTTTGTGTGCCAGTCATACCCATTCAGAGCTGGCCGGGCAAAGGCTTCAGGGGGAGGAGGACACTGAGAAATGGAGTCATTTCCATATGGCAAGATTGGAAGAGACGTTAAAGCAATAGTTAACAGCAAACCACGTCTAGGGGGAAGGGTCGGAATGCTTGTTCTCTGTTTATGGGGCTTATGCAATTCCATCAATATTGATGCCTGATGTCTTTGATTCTGACACTAATCATCGCTATGAATTAAATTTGCAGCCATATAATTAGGATTGCTATTAATAGGGCCCTGAGCTAAGCACTATGATGCGGCATGTCTTTTTCTTGATAGAAAATGGCATCCTTGGAACTCTTGCTAATGGGGTGCACCTGGGATTTGCCAAGAATGATGTGAAAATTATGCATTCTATATTTGTACTGGGCCTTTACGGAAATACCGGCAAGCAAAGGTGAGGCTGGAGGGAAGGTTCTCTCCTGGCCAATGCCATGGGCAGCAATTAGGTATCTCTCACACTCTTGAAAGTCTCTGGGAAAGAAGATTGCCAGAGCCAGCGTTCATTGCTCATGGTCAAGCCTCAGACGGTTCATAGTCAGGAAGGTCTTCTCAGTCTAACTTAATGCTAGCGAGCTTATTAGCCTAAGAGACTAGACTGGTGATTTCTTTCTTGGACTTTAAGATGGCTGGGAGCCACTAAGGGAAGAGGAATGTCTCTTCATGCCCTAAGCTTGGTTGGAAGGAGCTGAGCCAAACCTCTACCCGTAACTCATTTCTGGGCAGATGATTGGGCGAGACCCCCACTCATAACTCACTCCAAGGGCCCCCACCCAGAGAGCTCCCTGGGCCACAGAGCATGGGCTAAGCTCACACAGAAAAGCACCCACTACTGCACATGGTGGCAAAGGGTGAGCTCTCTGTCACGATGGGCTGATTTTCCAGGTAAATTTGCAGTATATTTGTTTACTGAGGCCAGTCTTTTATTATCATCAGACCCCCCAGTTCATTGTTGGCGACTCTAGAAAGCCCATTCACCCCAGTTGAGTAATCACGCATCACCATGCACACGAGGGTTCTTTTTTCCAACGATAGCCCATGTGGTAACCCCCCCACACGCTTTATCACTTGGAATAAGAACATGCAATTAGCATAAGGGACACATTCGTCCCTGCTTTTTGACCTTCAGACGAGAAACAGTTTTTCCTCCAAATCATCATTTATTGATTTCTTTTCTTCCACATGTTTAAGTTATTGTGAGATGACCATGGTTCGAGTTCAAGTCCTAACTCTACTATTAGTTAAGGACGAGACTCTGGCTAAGTTACGTAACCTCTTGGAAACTCAGAGTTGAGGATTCTCATCTTTAAAGCAGGGATAATAATGTCTACTTCATAAGGCTTAGAATAAGGCTAAAGCAGCATCTGAATTGCTTATCACGGTCTTCTGTACCTAATGAGACTCCTGCCCTACTGCTCTCTCTCCTCTCAGATACAGCGGACAGGGGGCTGGCTCTTGGGACCCATGGCGTTCAAGGGAATGCCACTTTATTTTCCACCCATTCTCTGGGTCGGCACACAGAAAATTAACTTCTCCAAAACAACTGCTGAAGGGGCCCGTGAATCCACAGTGCCTTCGGGCGTTTTCTCACCACATGGAAAGGCTGAACAGGCTTCTCGGCACCACAGTTTCTGCCGCTTCTCCTTATTGGCAAGTAGGCTCGCATCTTGGGCGAACCGAATTCATCCTGAGTTCAGGGCCCAGAGCTCCATTCTCAGGCGCTGAGCATTTCAGGGGTATGGAGACAGGGCGAGAGCGTCCTAGCACCACCCAGAATGGAGACTCTCATTATGCAGGATTTTTATTCACTCTGCATTTCGCCCCACACATACGCTGTACGTTTACCCATTCTACGTAAGTGCGCACACTTCAGGGCAAATGTGCGGAGAGATGGCAGTTGGCCAGCAGCCAGCATTAACTGGAGAATGCAGGTTCTTTGCTATATAAAACCCTAGAAAACAATGCGTGTGGTTTAGTCCTCAGGTGCCTACATTTTTCATTAATTTCCAAACATTCTACTCTTTATACCTGAAGTTGAGTGAGATGAATATTCTTGTTGGGTTATTGTTGATGATGCTGCTGTTTTGGTTCCCACTAAGGAGAGAACATAATTCAATCTGCTTAATGTTGAAAATTAGCTTGATGTTGAGCAAGTACATAGTTACTCATCCAAGCACACATTCAACATAATTATTCTCACCCCATTCTGTTCTCTTGTTACTTACAAGATCTTGGATGATGTAAACAAAACCCCAAAATTGACTCACCCCTATGGGGCAATGTGATGCGCCCACCTTCCTGCACCTTAAGTCTTTCTGAGAGTCTAACTGCTGTGGAAGCTGTAAAACATTGAGCAGCTTCAGACTCAAACAGATTGGTGGTATCCCCAGAGGAATGGGCATAGTCAGAGAAATAGGGGAGAAAATACGCCCACACCTTCCCCCACCATCGAATCAGAGAAATAAAAAAATCAGTCTCCTTGATGTCTCCCCAATATTTATGTCTGAGCTCAGAAGACACCCCTGGGCTGCCGCCAGTCTGTGTATTAGCATTAGTCCATTATGCTTTTTATGATGCATGTTACCCACTCCCCCTCCCCCAATGCAACATTTTATGACTGTCCTTTTCATTTCTGAAAAGAGCTTCACAGAATGGCAGATGCCTGTGTTGCTCCACTCTTTGGGGAGCTGTTTGTACACAGCCTGTCCCAGGCCATAAACAATGGGAGATAAACCACAGCCACAGGCAATAAATGCATCCAAGGCTAAGGAGGTACAAAGCATAAGGGGGCTGGGGTAGGCCTGGTGCCGTCCATATAAGCCTAGTGGCTGGTGGGTGTAGAGTAGGCGCTACCGATAGAAGGAGAGTCAAGCGACTGGTACAGAAGTGGATGCCACCCTCCCGGATTTCCCTGAACGTTAGAGGGGAATCCTAGCATTCTTTCTCATGCCCAGCTCCTCCACTGAGGCCGCTTGTCCCTTAACTGCAGTCAGAACCAGTACACTTTCCAGTAAGGAGGGGATGGTTCCCTTTGACATTCTTTTCTCCTTCCAGCTCATGTCGCTCCATAGATCACTATGTGCCACTCATCTCCCATGAATGCTTCTAGATTTTAGAGGATGTTCCCCAAAATTTCTTTGCCTTCTTGTACCCTCTCTCCCTGTGAAACCCAGCCTAACCTCTAACTCCTCCCTCTACAGTACTCTTCCCCTCCGTCATGCCCAAGGCCAAGCCTTAACCAATCAATCACTGCTACTTCTGGCCCATTAAAACTTCAGCCAGGGGCTCTAGTGGCCACGATATTTATCTATTTCTGCTTTTAAGCTTTTAAGCGGCACCCACGAGCAAGTCACTTGTGCTGCTGTAGGATATAGCACCTGGGTCCACCTTTGCTCCAAAAAGGCACCCGTGGGAGAAGAAAACTGAATTCCGAATGAATAATGAATCGCTAGTGGAGATTCCAGATTCTTCCTACGTGTACAAATAGCAAATGAAAGTAGAGAATAGAGTAGAGCTCGAGAGGGCGGGAGGTGCCGAAGGACAGCCAGCCAGCAGGACCCCGAATGAGTGCGTCGAAGAGTTTCCTTTCTCGTCAACCCCATCTCGGTGGCAGGACTTGCACAGAGGGTGGAGGTGATGTTCTTTTTCTCTCCTTGTTGATTTTGGACTGCACTTCAAATGGAAACATGTAGGTAAAAGTGATATGCACTGATGTCTATACACATCAGACTGCTGGAGATAGTAGTAGGATACTGTGTGTGTGTTTTTTTGTTTGTTTGTTTGTTTGTTTTGTGCAGTAAGCTGCTAAATTACTTATTAGGCACTGGGCTTTAATCTCATAAACCTGCTGTGGGTCTCAGGCACCGGCAGCCTGAATGCTACATAAAGCATATGTAGGGCGAGTTGCATAGAGCACTCAGGTGACTCTGGTAGTGATCGGTCATTTCCACTCAGTCTGTTCCCCCAGATCAGCTCTTTAACAGCAGGTAGAATCTTCTTGTTTTCCTACCACTGTGAACTTGGAAGCTGATTTCTACCTTGTAGACAAAGGCCCCAACCTGAGCACAAAGAGCCAAGGGAGTGTGGCCAAGGCTGCTCCCAGAGTCTCCTTCCTTGGCTAAGGGACAGGAGGGGGCCTTAGACAGGGATGCAGATGATTCAGGGCCACTGGATGTCGCTGGTGTTTTCCAGAGCTAAGAGCCCTAAGCTGTAAGGATCCCCACCATCCTCAGGATTTATCAGTGGATGACCCTGAACAAATCATTTTGTATCTTGGGTCTCAACTTGACCCTTTTAAGATAAAAGTGATCTTCATTATCCTTCCTGGTTCCCAGTCCAGAAGGCAATTCTCTGGGTATAAATGCCCCGTCAGTCTCTGAAAGCCAAGGTAATGATAACACCCTTAACTCGTCTAGTGGTTTGAGGTATATAAAGAGCTTTTATTTATATGTTGTTGCCCATTTTGAGCTCATCTAGTGATTCTGACAAGCCCATAGGCTGATCTTATGAATGAAGAAACTGGCCCAGAGGGGTCAAGTGATTTGTCCAGCATCACCGAGGAATGACACTGAGATTGAAACCTGGATGCCCACCCTTTGTCCATTCTAATCCTAGCCTAGATATGAGCTCACTAGCATTAAGCTAGTGTGGAAACTGAGGCACGAATTATCTCTGACACCCAGGCTCCTTAGGGCTGGCCGCATGGGAGCAATGTCAGTACCAATGTCCTCGTGATAGAAATTTAAGCACCAGCATGTCGGGCTTTCCAAATCCAGGCCTCTGCTGTCTTCTTTGAGCAAATGAAGCGACATCAGGACCGTCTGGGTTTCATCATTTACTGTGCTGCGGTCGCCGACATCTTAGATCTCCCCCTAGCAAAATCAGAGGGGCAGGGAAATCCAGTAAGAGAATATGGCAGAAGTTGAGTGCACAGGATTTTTAACCTGTGTTCCAGGATTCAGGGGATCCACGATCTAGCAAAGAAAATGTTCGTATGTCTATAATGTTTGTATAGAGAGCCCCTTGCTTTCATCACATTCCCAAAGCTGTCTATGAGCCTGAAATGTTATGACCCTTTGCCCAATGGTTTTTAGACCGTGTTCTTTGAGCTCAAGGGTGACCACTCCAATTCCCCAATTATATATATGAGGGTTATGGGTGTGATTTTTTTTGTTATTTAAAAAAGTTTAAATGAAGGATGATGAAATGATGCTGAGCCTGCCGATCATCACATGGTGTGTACTGCCTGTAACAGGCACGCATACTCCATAATCACAACCCACACACACAAACTCCCACCCGTAGACCTGGTGTCAGCAGAACAAGGCGAGGCTGAAAGAACCCAGATCAGGGCCAAGAGGTGAGCCAGAGGGCTGAGGCGAGAACAGAGCAGCTCGTGGGAGGAGTGGGTTGTTGAAGACCACACTTGCGAGAGACAGAATAGAAGTCCCAGTCTTGGCTGCAAAACCAAATCAGACAGCACGGGCTGGGAGAGGAGGCCAAATAGGCAGCTCTGAGTGAGTGTCCAGAGAAGCGGACCAGGCGAGAAGGTAGGAGTCCCGTCAGCTGGGTGGCCCTTACTCAGCCAAGAGGCCTGGGGAAGGGATGCGCACGAGGAGGGAAAGAATTGCCCCATGGAACCTAAATGCATCTCCATGCTCCTCCTCGCCTCGGGAGCATTCATTCAGACTAGAAATACTTCTCCCTTCCCCTCGTGCAGCTACCACCTCGCCTTCAAGATGCTGTGGCATCACCTCCTCCAGGAAGCCCCCTTTATGTGCTTTGTGACACCCCATTACGTGGCAATCAGAGCAGAAGAGCACAGTGGATCAGAAGCGCCAGGCCCAAGAGCCAAGGTGTCCTGGGCTCCACTCCTGATACTGCCCTTTCAATATCTGGGTGATACAGTGAGAATCACATCACCTCTCTGTGCCTGTTTTCTCATCTGCAAACTGGAAATAATAGTTTCTGCCTCACAGGTCTGTTGTGAATGACACGTTAAATGACTTAATACACGTAAAGCACATAGATCAATTTCCAAAATAGGCTAAGTTCTCAGCAGACGTTACCTATGATTATTGTATGTATTATATTTTCCCTTTTTCCTGTCTCTCAGTACATAGCAATTTTAGGATAAGACCTTTGTGCCTATCATACCAATGATTGTGACAGACATTCAATAAATGCTTGAAAAGAAAGAAAGGACAGGGGGACATTGGGGTGAGAGGGGTAAGAAATCCTAAGACAGGAGCCATCTCTCTGTCCCAACTACAAAGCATCTCCCTGACACGAGTCGAAGGGGCTTGCAAGTGTGCACTATGCCTCCAAGTGTGCTAGGACTTCAGAGGTTCCACCCAATGTCTCTGGCAGGCCATGGGCAACGAAGGAGGCTTTTGAGGGGAGTGCACATGATTCAAGCAATCAGTCTCATACACTGAAATTCAAGCCATCGTTGCTGCAGGAAAATCCCTGTGGGAGTGCCCTTTCCCAGAGGGAAGAATTCCTTCAGCCTCAGTTAGCTCCCAGCCTTACTCACCAGTCAGTGCTCCATCTGCAGATCCCCCAGATGCCAGGTCTGCGCCTAAAGACAGCTGGCAACAGAAACACCAAGGGGAGCTGGGTGGTGTCTTTTCTGGTCCCCTCTGATTCCGTCGGCCTCCTGGAGTCCAAAACCACCACCCTCCCACCACCAAGGGTTTGAAGATGCAGAAACCACACCCGTTACTAGTATATGCCTTCATACTTTCACTCACTCATTTAAAAATGCCTACTGTGTGCTTTCGAATAAATATATCACTTGTTGCTAATATCGCCATTAATTGCATTAAGCAAGTACTTCTCAACAAGGGCCATTCTGTGGCCATTTGGCAATGACTGGAGACGTTTTCGATTGTTAAGTCTGGAACAGGAGGTGCTATTGGCAGCTAGTGGATAGAGACCAGGCATGTTGTGAAATGCCCTGCAACACACAGAACAGCCACTACCAACAAAACATCGCTCCGCCCGAAATGTCAGTAGTACTGAGGTTGAGAAACCAAAGTGGGCAACATTTATTGAGCATCGACTCCGTGCCAATCACCATGCTAAGCACTTTACTTCATTTAGTCCTCCTAACAGCCTTGCAACACAGATTTTATGACTATTTATGTTTCCAGATGAGAAAACCAAGGCTCAGGGAGGTTAAGTTATTTTCCCATTCATTCATGTAATATGTATTTATTGGACAGCCCAGTAGGTGGTAGATCGAAAGAGCAAACCCAACTCTGCTGGCCTCAAAAGTCTGTGCCCATCCACTATGCCATGCTAGCTCTCTGTACAAGGTCAGGAAAGAGAAAGCATGAAATAAGTAAGTGAGGGAGAGGCATGTTTTGGGAGGAGAGTATAGTTGATAAATGCCACTGGGTATGAAAAGAGATATTACTTTTCCTTTCCTGCCTCCTTCTTTACTTCCCCCACACATGCTCGCATACTCACGGAAACACGTGTAGGCAATTGAACAAAATCCTTGAGGCCCCAGTTTGCTTTCAGGTTAATTTTGGTGTGGGTGGTGATTTTAGCTTGAGATTGTACTCTCCTTTCCCTCCTCCCAAAATGTTTCTCATCCTGCAAACACAGCAAACCCTTTGGCTGGGAGGAGGGCGGAGATATTTCTCCAGCTCTGAAGTGTCTTGATAAAGATCTGCTCTCAACCAGCCTGCAGCTTTTCCTTGGGCTGATTTAGTGGTACTGTAGGAGGTGTGGTATTTTATTTGCAGCTCCTGACTGGTGGGTTGTTTGGACAGGGGCAGCATGTGTAATGGGAAGAATGTGGACCTTGGAATTAGACCATCTTGGTTCAAATCCTATCTTTGCCACCTACTAGGTAAATGGTACTGGGAAAATTAGTTAACCTTATTGAGCTTTGGCTTCTTCATCTGTGAAATGAGAATGATGATAACCTACCTTGCAGGGTGCTTTGGAAATTAAAAGACGTCAGGTATGTTCATCTTTTAGCATGGTTGCTCAGCAGAGTGAGGACTCAAGAAATGCTAGCCAGTGTGTGCATCCTCCTGCCTCAGCCCAGTGTGTGCATCCTCCTGCCTCAGCCCCAGGTCGACTTCTTCCAGGGTCTCGAACAGATGGGGAAGCGTAGTCAGCACGCCCTTCTGGCGAGTCTGCTAAGCCTTGCTTCCTCACCTGCCCTGAGCCTCCTCTGGGGCCCTGTGCGTGGGTCAGCCCTGGCCCCTCATCAGCCACAAGATTGCCATCTTGCCCTCTCTGTGGTGAGTCAGGTGACTTGGACCACAGCTGCCACCACCTCCCCTGGCATAATCGTGTTTGAGTCATACGTATTTACCCCTCTACCCAGCAGAGACCCAAAAAATGGCATGGGAGAGCTAAGCCGTTGTACCATTGGGCGTTTTAAAAAGACATATACTGAAATCATGTAAGACTCCAAGGCTGGGAAGGATTCTCAAAACATCCCGAGATTGTCCCCCTACTGTCTTTTTGCCCTTCTCATCTTGTCACAATAGAGGGTTTTTTCGAATGGCTAGAGACAGAAGCAAAACCCATTCATTGAAAGCCTAGTGCTCTTGACCCTTTGTCACCCTAACGTAGCCCACCCCGCTCCCTCCTGGGCACACCACACTCAACCCAGCCGGGGCAGGAGGCCATGAGCACTGCTCTAGAACCCTCTGAAAGGAGCTTCCTTATCTCTCTGCTGCCTTATCTTTTGTGACCTTCTGAACTTCAGGTTCAGGAATATTCCACTTTATGAATTACAGTTTGCAATGTTTACATTTCTCATCTCATATAGTTCTGATGGCAGCTCTAGAGGAGGGTATTCTTATCTCCATTTTGAAGATGGTGTAAACAGAAACCCCTTAGATTATTCAGTCAGTATGTCCTGGAGCCAAGAGATAAACTCTAGTTTTGAGGCTCAGAGTCCACAGCCGCCATGATGCCTTGGCACCCTTGCCGTGTCCTTCCTTATATCCTACCTCAGGAGCCTTTCAGACAGTGTTCTTGGAACCCCTATATGTATAAACACTGAGTTATGGGACTTGGGAGTTGTAAAGGAAAATACAAGGGCCTTTTCCTTGGGTGCCTACATGGGATGTGTTTGCCTCCTTCTCATTTCGCCTGAAGACAGGATATGTGCACCCTCTCACAGGGGTCCTGGCTGTGCAGCGCGTGAAAAGAAGCCCACAATTCAAGTGGCCTGGGCTCCAGCCCCAGCTCTACAGCCTTGACCTTGGGGAAGTCACCCTGTTCCCTTATCTCTAAATTAGAGACATTGATAATTCTGGTTCCTACTTCACAGGATTAAGGGGCACGTTTGGTGAGATAATACGTGTGAAAGCATTTGGAAAGCAAATGAAGGAGTCAGTGCTCTCCTTCTCTCTCTTCCCCTCCCCATCTTATTAGCAGCCCCAGACACTCGGTAGACATTGCTGTTGCTAATCACCATTGTCCTCTGACCGTATGTCCTGTACCAAGACAATTATAGCTTTGTGCTTTAACCGCTGCCCAAAACCTCTGCCCTCCTCCCATCAATTACAGGTGCTACCTATAGATGGTAGGTAAAATACAACCTCCTCCCACCCCCAATTAAGAAAAAATAAGCATAGAATGAGCAAGAGCTGAGAGAGAGGCCCTGACCTCTGCAGGGCACCTCCCAGGAGAACTGAGACTTAGTAATGCCCTGCAGGTAGAGGGAAAAAAAATTGCAGAACGCCAGGAACTTTCATAAGATCTTAGTCATTGTCCCAACAGAAAGTGGAGTAACCACAGTTCAAGGAGGACAAGTACCCTGAGGACATCCTCCCGCAGCTCTGGCTTCCTTGGTCTCTCCAGAGAATTTTGACTTGAGAGATTTTCCGGTTTCCCCCCACGAGGTCAGTTGTAAGGAACTGAGCCAAAAGCACAGAGCAGAAAAAAAATGCGGATTCCGTGTGTCCCCCAGGGCCGCATTCGTTGTGAAGGCTCTGCCACTGCCTAATCCAGCCTCCCACAGTCTCCTTCACACACTACAGAACTGAGATCAACCAGGTAACAAAAAACATCTTTCTCTTGCTGGTCGGTGACATGCCCCTGCCAGTCTGGGAGCCATTACCTTTTCCAGATGTGGAATAATTGCAGGGCCGATCACCCCTGGGTCTGCTGCGATCCCTCTGCAAGGGACTGTGGGTCCTTTTTTTTAATCCTCGTGACAGTCACTAACGATAAAGAGGAAAGTGGGAGATGCTGAGTAGAGGAACTAAGATATTTGCCCAGAGATACAATGAGCCGCTCTTATTTCCAGCCCAACATTCTTAGGTCCGCAAAACACTGAAATACAGATCTGATTCCTCCCCCTGACTTCCTACAGGAAGAATTTTGTACAAAATAACACTGCAATTCGCAGAGCAGCGCTCCATTCCTCAGCTACCTCTCTGCAGATGTGGGGCCACTTGCCCCTCCCCCCACCCCATTTTCTTCATCACCGCCTCGGCCTCCAAGCCTGCCTTCCTGAAAGACTTTCTTGGCGCTGTCATTAAACAGCTGCCAACAACACCTGCTGGCGTGTCTCGATAGAAGGATAACAACTCAACTTTAAAATGAAAGAATACCAAACAAGAAAGGCTACCAGAGGTGTAGTCGTAAGGTTGGGGCTTTTGGGGTTTTTTTTTTTTTTTTGCTTTTTTGCCAAATTATATTTTCTGCATTTCTCTGTCGATTCTCCTATCCCTTTGCATTTCCCGCTCTCTGCTTAGGAACCCCCAATTCCAACCCCTACTTTGAAAATCAAGAAAAGAAAACCTCTCTGGGGCTGCTAATTGGTGTCAACCTGTGGTTAGGATCTTCATACCGCAGACAACTCACAAAAGCTATCTCTGCCCACCCAACCTTTTAACAGTGGAGGGGGCAAAGAGATGGAATAGCCAGTCTTCCCCTCCTCTCTTCCTGGGCCCCCTTCCAAGGAGTGCTGATGCAGGGTGATGAAGATAGACTTCTGTGCCTAATGATAACTTCCTCAGAAAGTCATTACCTGGGTGGCTTTTCTGGTTTCTCCTATTTATCCAAGAAACCATTATAAGGAGCACAGCCACATCTTTGCTTATTTCCAAATCTGTTGCCAAGCCTTGAGAGATGCCCGCTCAGTGGGCCACCCCATCCTGCCCACAGAGCCCTGACCCAATCGAAAACCACCCTTACACTGCCCCTAAGTGCCATGGGATGCCACCGCCAGCCCATTTCCTCCTGCTGCCAGCTGGAGCTCAGAGGCAAAGCCTGTCGTTTTTTTTTTTTTTTTCTTTAAACGATAGGTCAAAAGCAGTGGCTTTTTTTTCTTTTTTCTTAGAAACAGAGGACAACTTCAGGAAACCAAGTTGTATTTTGTGGTTACCAGGGGCTTGGGGGCTGGTGAGGTCTGGAGCGGTTGGGTTCCTGGAAGCAGGGTTCAAGTGAGCTTTGCAAAGGTCAACCCCAAACTGCATTTGTGGGAACGACCAAACTGATGACTTTGCTGACTTTCTATTGTGTCATGGAAAAGGCTTCTAGGGAATTCTTGCCAAGTCTTTAGAAGAAAAGATATATATAGCTAAAGATGTGTATATTTATAGAGAGATATATGGATATATTTATGCCAGTCATGCCACTTAGCTCTGCAGGGATGGAGAGGGGAGCCTCTGGACGGAGCGTGAGCACCAGGAGCTCCCTGCAGCTCTTCCAGGCCCTTGGGAGGAAGAAGTGGCCTCATGGAAGGTACCGGGATCCTTGGCAATCCCCCTCGGCCCCATCTCCTGGCTTGAGAGAGGCTCCCTAATGGAAGCCATGCCTCTCGTCCCAGTTTTCCTTTGAACTACCCGGGCGAGTCCTTGCAGTCTGGAGGGCACCTTGGAAGGAAATCTTTCTGGGGGTCTGCGGTCCCTGAGTAACCTAATCTTTAGAGCAAAGTGTGAGAGGCAAGTCCATATGGGAAAGTGCAGGCCTGCGAGGGGCAGGCGGGAGGCCTGAGGGCCTACCTCCCAGAGAAGGGAAAGAATGCCTCTGAATTAATTTGCTTTCCACCTGTGGGAACAAAGCTTAATGTTGGCCTTGGAGGGGCTCCCACCCTGGTTTGGAGGCACTGGGAGGCTCCTCTCTTAGCTGGGACCATCTGCTGGCCCCTTTGGATCCTGGAGGAACAGCTGAGGCTTACTAAGAAACTAGGCTAAAGATTCTTTCCAGAAATCTCTCTGGAACTACATGGTATATGCGGTGTGTGTTTATGTGTGGTGTGTGCTTGTATTTATGCGTGCATGTGTGGTGTGTGGGTGCATGCATATGTGTGTGGTATATATGTGGTATGTGTACATATGTGTGTATTTGTGCGTGTTTGCATGCATGTGTGGTGTGGGGTGTGGGGTGGGGTCACGGTATGTATGTTTGTGTGTGTGTGTGTGTGTGTGTAGTGTGTCTTTCATTGAGCATGTACTCTTTCTGACTTCTCTCCATCCGGGGACCTCCCGGAGTGGGTAAAGCAGCCAGGCCCGTGAATGACTGGGGTGGGAGGCTTAGCTGGGCGTGCTCAGTATCTGGCTCGGCATCTCTCATTCCAGCTCCATCATGTCAACAATTTTCAAAATTGACTGAAGCATAACAGCTTGCCTCATCCCCAGCCTGTGTCCCGGTCCCCATTCCTGCCTACGCCCGCCCAGGTAGAGGCCAGGGGTTGCGATGAGTAAGTCAGCTAATGACACTACACCCACCTTATCTAGGACTGCCCTGGTATACCTTCCTTGACATTTCTGAACCATGGGGTGGGGTGAGGAGGCCATATAGCGTTGCAAAACCTGTTCAGCTATAGCTGCCGCCTGAATTCTTTCTCCACCACAGACAGCCACCCCCCGCCTCCCCAGGCAAATTGAATAGCTCAGGACTAGCAAAGAGATTTCAGGTCTAACGAAAGCACACAGGTTGCCAAAATGAACATAATTGTTCTGACATTCTTACATCTCCCTTCCCTCCCCGTATCACCCACTCCACACCCGTCATTAGGACCAGTCATTCCCTCTGAAGAAATCGAGATTGAACGTTAGATTCAAGTTAAAACTTTCTAGAACAGCACTGTCCGAAATAACTTTCTGTGGTGATGGAAACTTTTTATATGTCTGTTATCCAATACAGTAGTGGCTAGTGGCTATTGAGAGACTGAAATGTGCTAGTCACCTGAGGATCCGAATTTCTAGTTTTACTTCATATAATTGAAATAGGTACATGTGGCTAGTGGCTACTGTACTGGATGGTGCAGTTCTAGAATATGAGATGGGAACAACTTGGAAGTCTAAGACACTCTTAAAGCCCAAAGGAGCGTCCTGCATCTCTCAGTCCCAGTTGAAAGTGGGGAGTTTCCTAAGATGCCCCAATGAAGTTTATTTTTCATCTGTCCCAGAGTAAGCTGAATTCCCAATTAAAGCGCCAGGTAGACCTCTTTCTATGATCTGTTCCCCAGACAAAGAAGCTGAGGGACAGAGTAACCAGGATGGGGTGCAGCCCTCCCCGCAGAGCCACCCTGGCCCTGCCCGTGGCCCGCTCCCCATCCTCAGCCTGGGAGGGAGCAGGAGCGGGGCCACCGTGCAGCATGGCGCTGCAGCTGCAGACATCTGCTCTCTCTCCATCTCTGCTCCTTCGTTTCTTTTCTGTCAGCAACAGCTCCTGGCCGCTGATGGTCAGCAGACGCAGGGAGGCCCTGCATCCCTCTCTTCCGGCTGCCTCGACCCCCCATGCCCTGCTGAGGAAGGTTAGGAGAGAAAGAAGAAAAGAGAGACAGGAAGGCAGAGGGAAGGTGAAATGAAATGTTAGCGCCATTCAAGAAAGTGACATCATAGGGGGCTCTCGCTGCCCTCCCTCCGGATACTGGAGGGACTTTGTCTGGTTTATAAACCATTGGTGACTTTTCCCCTGTCTGAGTCATCAGACCCTGGTGCCTTCTCCCCGGCCCACCTCCCTCCCGTGCACACAGGAATACATGTGCCTCTCCCCACCATGGCGGGTCCATCTGTGACCTTTATTCTTCTGACCTCGCCCCTGGAGGAGGAGGGAGCCCCAGAAGAGCTTCGACTCCCTATCCCAGACAATATATTCCACCGTCCTCCCTGGCTTCAGCCTTCCCAGTTCCTCCAGGGACACAGGAGGAAGGGACGAAGGATGTTGGCAGCTCCGCTGGATTCCACATGTGGAGAAAGCCTCCCCACCCCACCCCCTGCAAGGAGGAGAGTGCTCCTTCTTCTGATCCTGGCCCCTTGGCCTCTGCTGGGTCCCCAGCCAGGAAGGCCAAGGAGGCCGGGGAGGTGACCTGCCTGTGAAGTTGTGTTAACTCACCAGGCCGCCCAGCAGCCAGATTCTCCTCAGAGAGAGGCTGAGCTGCCCCTCCCAGGCTGGGGGAGAACCTGAGAGAACTGGATGCAAACCCCTCCTCCACTGTGCTCAGCTGTAAGGCGGCTCCAAGGCCCTTTCCTTTCTCTTACTGCAGAGGCCAGCAGGAGAGTCCTCTTTCGGCTGCAACTAGCAGAAAAGGCAGATATGCTTCAGTTTTCCCATCTGCAAAATGAGATTGCATCGCGAGGCCCTTCTAGGGCTAACATTCCATGAGTGTATGCAGTGTAACACTCATGTGGCCCAGCGAGGCTCTTTTGGTAGCTATGGAATTGTAGGAAAATCCTCTTGAGGTTTCTTTGGTGGTTCCGGTTTCTCAAGGAAGAGAGGAGAGCTAGACCCTTGTCTCCCTGACCAAGTCTGCGACGTTCACGGGCCCTCACGTTGAGCGTGCTTTGGAGCTGAGCTGAGCGCTGAGCTGGACTGACCAGGCCCTGGTGGAGAGAGAGGACAGATGCGAAGTAAATTAGCTTGTGTTTGTGTTGCAGCTTGAGTAGGGAGGAGTTCAAGTGCGATCACAGAAGGAACTTCCTAAAGCAGCTGAGTTCCTGGAGAAACGTACTGTTTCCTTTCCTTAAAAATTTCCCAAAAAAAAAGTTGGAGGGGTACATTCGTGTCTTGAAAGTTAATTTTCAAGGCATGATTGAAAAACATGCGTTCTCCTATCTATCTGTGTTCACCACCACTTCCCACCCCCAGGCCCGATCCCTCCCTTCCCGGGCCCACGGGGGTCTGGTCTGCAGATGGTGGGAAGACAGACGTGGGCTCCAGGAGGAGGGGTCGTGCCAGAGAGCAGGGGCAGAATCCCCCCAGCCCCTCACTGACTTCTGACCTCTGCACCTTTCTTGCTAGTGATCCCTAAATTACTGAGCTGTCTAACCCTCTCTCGGGAGGGGGGAGGCAATCAGAGCTGACGGGAGGTGGAGCGGAGAAAGGATGAGGTGGAGGTCAGGGGTCTTTTCACAGTATGTTTTGGCAAAGGAGGCCTGTGGAGCAGCCAGTGGGATCGGACTTTCATCCTTCCAGAACTTCCTTAACACAGAAGGCCAAAGCTGTCACTTGAGCGGTGATTTGGAGTATGTGCTCTGGGGAATGGGGACTCACCCCTCAGCGTTTCACTACTTGGGGGAAGAATTGGATAATGGCCTCCACTCCTTGAGAGGCTGGCTGGCCTGAGTGAGCATGCAGGTGGGTAGAAGGGTCCTTAGAGCCCCAGCCAGGCTGGGTACCCCCTCAACAGCGCCATGTTGCTCCAGAGAACCACCCATGCAAAGCTGACTCTTGTGCAGGCAAATTAAGGTCTTACAGAAAGGGAGAGGCTGCAGGCTTACAGCCTGGAGGCTAGAGTTCTTCCTGCTGAGTGAGTGCTCGGGGGGCCGTAGAAGATTGGGAATTTGGGGTTCCAGAGGAGCCTTCTCAAACCTGGGCAGAAGGAAGACACCAAAAGCTTGACCCGACCAGGGCCATAGCTGTTTATTACCCTGATATCCCCACTCTCTTCTCCATGCCCTCAGCCCAGGTGTCTTCTGCCCCAGCTCCCCTGGGCTGCTTTGGGGTGGGGTCTGGAACTCATACAAGGAGCTGGAGAGAGTCTCCGAAGACCCGGGCCACGGTGTCGCATGGCTGTGATTCCATGCTTTGTCCACCGCTTGCTAGCAGTGTGACTCTCGGTGTCCTCTTCTGTAGAACGGGGGTGATGATAACAGTGCCTTCCGTGTGCATATGGATTCACTGAGAAAGTAGAAACAGAGCGCCTAGCGCAGTGCCCGAGAAGTGGGAAATGCGCCGTCGGTGCTAGCCAGCTCTTTCTTGTTCTGTTTTGTTTCCCAGCTCTCTTCTCTTTAACATGCACATGGACACAGCTCATTCCCAGGCAGCCGCACCCACTGCCACGGCCAAGGCACAGACGGAGGGATAAACCTTTCCTCTGCCTTCTCGCCCTGCCCCAGCCATCCGGGCTCAGAGGTGCCCGCTCAGGCCCCCGAGCCAGGCCTTCTCCCTCTGCCTGATGCAGAGGCGTTTCCTCTGTTGACAGCCTGCAGACAGGCCATTTTTCTTCTCTTCCCATATAATGGCCTTTACTCCCCTTCCCACCACCCCCTTTTCAAGCCTTAATGACTTTAACATACACACAGTTCTTTAAAAAAAAAAAAATACAAGCCCCCAGTGAGCTGCCCCAAACCTCTTGTAGTAGAGGAGAAACACCCAAGCACATGTTCACAAGTCACTGTTTGTGATGACAGGGGGCCTTGTGCTAATTTCCTCCTGTGTTTGAAGCCCTAGCGAGGGAGCGTGGGGGTGGGGTGGCAGGCAGTGAGAGGGAAGAGATGGAGGGCTTGGGTATTTGGTTGCTCCCTTTGATCCTTGTAGAAATGCTGTAGCATTTAGGGAAATATTTCATCCTGAGAAGTCTTGACGAATACGAGAGATGGGTTGGGTGAGTGGCGGGGGCTATTGTGGAAGGAGAATGCTACCAGATGACCTTTTCTCTCCTTGAAATTCTGATGTCTGTCTTGTTTCTCTGCACAAGGGGAGGATGGGGACGATCTCTAAGGAGAGACTCTAGCTCAAAGTATTTATGGATTTGCTGAAGCTCCCTCTCCCAGCATGCATGGTTTCTGCCTCACTTTCTCTTTGTGGCTTGCGTGAGAGACGTGCAGGCCAGCAGAGCCCGGGCCCTCATCTTCCGTATGCGAGCAGCATCCAGGGTGAACCTCTCCCGTGCCTTCCTCGGGGCTGTCTCCTGACCTCCAAGACCGGCATACTGAATCCCCACGGGCTGGTCCGGTGGGGGTGCTAAGCCAGGTACTGCCTGACTCTTGGCTGTTTCCCAAGCCCCTCACCTGCCTAGATAGGGGCAGACCCTTGTACCAGGAGAGGGGAGTTGACTGACTGGAGGGAGGTTCCAGCAGAAGGGAGGGAAGACAAGGGGCTCGGAGTCCCGGCTGCACTCCCTGGCATGGAAATGGACCTGGCTGGGGTCCAGATTTCCTTACAAATCAGAAGCAAATGCAAGAAAGCTGCAACCTTACCCCTTGACCGAAGACGGGAAAATGCCCGTCTGACCTCACGTTATTGATGCTATTATCATCATTATTGGTAATACACCATCATCATCCTGTAATTTACCAGTTTCAATGGTGAGGAGGCTTAGGCCTCCCCTGGGCTTTCACGTGAAGAGAAAATGAGTTGTGGCAGCATGTCCACCTCTCTCCTCCCCGCTACCACCCACAAGGCTTCTCCTCCTGTCCTGTCACCAGAGTCTCTCCTGGCCAGAGCCAACGTGCCTTCATCCTGCAGGGTGGGGTACTGTGTGATGCCAGGGCAAAGGGGAGGACCCTTTGCCATGGCGTATCACATGTCCCTCTTCTTTCAAACAAAAAAGACTTTAATCCATGCCTTAAACCAGCGGGTCTCAAACCTGGGCACGCTTCAGAATCACCTGGAGAACTTGTTAGAATACACATCGCTGGGCCCCACTCCCAGAAGTTTAGATTTAATGGAGATGGGATGGGACCTGAAAATGTGCATCATTGCAAGATGCTGATTCTGCACATTCCCAGATAAAGCTGGCATTCCCAGTGTGGGACCACACTTTGCAAACTGCTGCTGTAAATTATCCTAAACTGGGTTTACTTAATGGGTGAGTCACTTGAACTCCCTTCCTCCTCCTGTCTTCATGGTGTTTATACCTTGCCTCATTCAATCCCCTTAAAAGTGGGTTCCCAGCCAGGGGCCGAGGGCCCAGGTGCAGTGTGAGGTAAGCGAGTGCTGCTAGCTCTCATATATACAGACTCCTAGGAAAGAAGGCAGAGGCAGGCAACACCCCCAATCCCACCCCCTGAAGATTTACTCCTTCATTTGGCATTTCAGGCCTTCCTCAGGCGGAGGCTGGGGCCAGCCTGACTCACTGTGTATATTTGTGGGGAACGCTGGGCCCCAGCCAAGTTCTCCTCCCTCATTTTCCCCCACCTGTTCCTCTAGCTGAGCTTCAGGCTCAGCAGAGAGTGACAGTGTCCCTGTGCACACTGTCCCCATGCCCATGAGAGAACGGGCACCCAGGGCACACATTGTGTGCACTAATTCTCAAAGCAAGGCTCCCATAATTCCATGCTGTAGCTTTTCCCTCCCTCTGCTACACAGAGCTGAGGGATTGTACTCCAAAAGCTGTGTCCTGGGAGCTCGACTTTTTTTCTTTCATCCCTCCGGTACCACTTCGATGCAGGAATTGATACTTGGCAGGGACCATGGTAGATTCATTGCACAGCATCTCCTATCGGCAGCAGTGTTTTCTTTCTGATGTGTGTTCCACTTCTCATAACTCGATTTGCAATAGCAGATTTGAAATCTCAGGGCACACACTATACCCAGATAGTAGGACATGGGCAAAGTCTAGCCCAGTGGCTCTCGAACTTGAGTGTGCATCAGAATCACCTGAGAGCTTGTTAAAACACACACTGGTGGGCCCCCAACCCTAGGGTTTCTGATTCAGGATCGCTGGGCTGGGGGCAGGGGAGTACTGAGAATGTGCGTTTCTAACAAGTTCCCAAGTGGGGCTGATGCTGCTGGTTCCGGGGACCACACTTTGAGAACCACTGGTCTGGTTCTACAGCCCAATGATTAGGCTTTTGCTGGCTGTAATTCCACATTGCACTTCATCAGAACTTTATTTCCACCCCTACACCAGATTACACTCTTTCGGAGTTCTTCTGAGGTCACTAAGAAAAAATGTGACCAGCTTGCTGATTTCATGTTGTTTCTTCATTCGGTCAAAAGATAATAATCTTATATAGTTCTAAGTGCTGCTGTCCTAGAGCATTGCATATTTTAACTCTTTTAATGCTCATAATGATCCTATGAAGTATCTGTAATTATTATCCCCATTTTACAAATGATGCAACTAAGGCACGGCAAAGTTAAGGTTAATTGGAGGCAGAGTGGAGATGCACACCAGGCAGTATCTGTACTCCTAACCAATCTTCAATTCGCTGAGTGTCTGTGGTAAATTAGGCGCTATGCTTGACTCTGAATGGTTAGGTAGGAGGAATACACAATGAGTAAGTCACATTTTGCCTTGTATTTACAAATGGAATGTTATAGGATAGTATTGGATAGAAATACATACCCAGTGCTGAGGGCCTAAAGCGGAGGGAATGAATGACTTGGCTTAGGAAAATTGGAGAAGGTAGCAAAGAAGAGTAGCATTTCAGCTCAGCATATAAATATAAGGAGTTTTGAGCTGGAAAAAGAGCTAAAGACTACTCCCCAGCAGCAGCCAAAAGAGTCTGTGCAAAGGCGCTGTGCAGGCGCTGTGAGGGGCCTCGTGCCCTGGGAGCCAGGACTCAGGGAAGGGAGTAGGCGGAGAGGGCGAGCTGCTGCAGAGGCCGGCCGAGGCCAGGTGGTGAGCCACCTTGAATGGCGAGCTCAAGGCCTGGACTTTGGCAACCAAGGGGGAGCCATTTAAGGTTTGTGAAAAAGTCAGGGACATAATTGTGTAACTGTGAAAGATAACTCCAGGTTTTAGCCTTTGACCCAGCATGGGCGGCACACCAGACACACCAACAGCTAACCTCTCCCGGCTTCCTCAGCGACTGAGCATCCCCCTGAATAAAAGCACTCTACCTGGCACTTTCCATCTACCTGGACGACATCCATTGTCTTTCTGTTTCCCACTTTGGGGGGCTTTCTAGTTGATCTTTCCTATTCTTCTCAAGGTTTTCCAACCTATATCAACCTAATTCTGACCTTGTCACTCATTGCCTTTGGGTCTTCTTCTCCGAGACCCCCCAGTCATGCTGTTATATAGCCTACAATCCCATGCTTTGGTTGACCAAGGCTCCTGCTCTGGCAGGTAAGGGTACACTTGGATACATGCAGACTTTGAGGACTGTAGGAGTCACAGCCTTCCCTCCTATCCATGCCCACGGAAATGGATGGGCTCCCTAGCTAATTACAGACTGTTAGGACCCCCTCTGCAGTGCTCACCTCCACTGCACTTAAAAGGCTTTGCCTGGTCTTCCTAACGGAGCTCTCATCACCGACATCCTTTGACCTCTGTTTCTTCACCTGTGAAATGACAATAGGTCCTCATTCATTTATTCAATAGAGATTATGTGACCTTACATCAAAGCTGAGTTTGAAAGCATCTTGTAAACTGTAAAGCACCAGACAAATATGAGATTGCGGAGGGTCCATAAGTCAGGTTGTTCAGTCAGGAACAGAATTGAGCCATCCATCAATTTACTTCAAACGAAACCCCAAGATACCACGCAATGGGAGGCCAACCCGTGTCCGACCCTATAACCATCCCAATGAGTCCCTAGGTACCTTTTAACTATCTTTTGAACTGTAGGGTCTTCCGTCTTGGGCTGTCAGGTTTTCTTAGGCACTCTCTTAGGAAGACTGCCTTTCTTACACCCTTTCTCCAGCCTGACCTCTGCTCTGCCTGCCCTGCCCTACCCCCCACTCCAGGGCCTCAGGCCTTAGCTCCCATCCCCCATCGGGGCTGTGAATAACCTTTCCAGATTTCTAGCCCATTCCCCAGGAGACCTGTCACTACTGGTATGGAGCCAGCTGGCCCCAGACCTCCCAGCAGAGGACAGAACCAAGCAGGGGGATGTAAACCTCACCAGGCTGCCTAGAATTTTAAAGAATACAAGCAAAATTAGTCTTTGTCCACCCTAATAGCATCTTTCAGAGATCATTTTACCTGTCTTGCTGCCCGTGGACCAGGTAGCCTCCATCCTTCCCTACTTGGATACTGTGTTTCCCATTCAGAGAACTCCGGGGGTGCAGACAAGACAGCCCCAGGGGGATCTAGTGGGGAGGAAGAGGGCACCTCCCCACAGAAGGAGTGGCTCCGCCTGCCCAGGGACTGGCTGTATTTCATATTTGAATCCACACCGCACTGTCAGTTGCAGAGCTCAGATGGGTGGACCCGGTAGAAGATCTACCCATTGTTCTTGACCTAGCACATCCCCATGCTCTCCAAGTCTAGTTTTTAAGTCCTCTCCAAATACAGGGTTCCCAGGTGTCCTACGTCCTCATCATACTCCTCCTCCCAAAGATTTCTGCGGGATCGGTCAGTCTGCTCACTGCTGGATGGCTGGCGGGTGTGCTGTTGATTTCTCTTTTCTCAGGGGTCGGGAGCTCCCGCGGTGTTGCCAGTTTACAGAGTTCCAACCACAGCTGGCTCACAGCAGACCCATCTCTCCCAGAGATAGCGATTGGAGGGGCCTGGCCAGAGAGTCCTGGCACCAGGGAGGGGTCAGATGAGCGGGAGCAAAACCTAAATTCCCTGTGCCTCGGAGACACTGATGGATTCCAGGAAACACCACTTCATTTCCTCGAAGGGATTTCTCCTGTGTTCACCACTGTTGTCTTGAGAATGTCGTCCCTGTGCAGCATAGTCTTGAGGTTTAAAGGAGGAGAGGCAGCGTAAGCGCCAGTGCGGAGCAGGGGTTGTACTGCAGAGTTCAAGGTGCGGTGGAAACTTAAAGCAGAGGAACCGAGCAGGGCCTCAGCAGGAGCGCCTGGCGACCTCGCATAGTAACCAGCTTAACAGGAGGCATGGGAGCCTCTCCCACTTCTCAGTCCGATGGCATTACTGGGCTGGCTCGTTTAGGTGAGCTGCCTTCTTTACCTGCCTCTGATGCCCTTCCTAGCCATCTTCCCCTCATTTCGTCCTCTTCCCCTCACTCCCCTACCACCTCCATATGGTCTGCACATCTGGCTGATGACCATCCAGAGAGGCTGCAAATGCCTTCGTCCCTTCCTCAGCAGCCTGTACCTCTTTCCGCCCCCACCCACTGAGTCTCCTTATGACTCTACCTTCTGTGTTCCTCCCTGCCTCCCCCAGGTCCCTTGCAAGAATAGAACAAGAAGACAGGCTCTCCAAAGAGTTATCCCTTCTCTCCGCATCCCCCAGCCCACACACAACCTTATCAAGTCCCTGCTCCCCTCCTTCCCACATTCGGAAGCCCCGCTCATACACAGGGGCTGAGGCCAGTCGCCAGGCAGGGCCCCTCCGTTCCCAGGCCTGCCCTGGACTCATTTGCAGAGACCGACCTCATCATGACTGTGAGACTACAGTCTCTTACTGCAATACCCTTCTCAGAGGCGGCTTGGCATAAGGGAGAAGACCCACATATTCCACTAACTTCTCTTCTTTCCAACACTCCGCATCCTTAGGCCCTAGTGCGAGAACGTGCCTGCGTGCATGTGTGTCCATTCTGTGTGTGTGAATCTGTGGTAGTGTGTGTGTGTGTGTGTATTGTGTATTCTGCCTTTACATCCGTCTTAATCATGCACTGAAAAAGCCGTATTCCCAGGCGGGACCGAGGAAATGAAAGTGGGGCAGACTGTGGCAGCAGATGTTGCTGAGTTCTTCTTCCCGGCTCAGTGCTGCCCATCCCTCTGCAGGTCAGGCCTGTAATGAGAGGATTAATTTTCGTTCCCCTCAGTCTCAGCCCCAATATGGCTGACTAATGCTGGTTCAGATGGTAACATTTCCATTGGCAAATCCCCTACCCACCCTTGAGATGGGCTCAGCATACACACTTAGGCCCAGAATTGGGTCTGCCTGGAACCAGAGCCTTGGCCTCAAATCTTGGCCAGATGTGACAGCTTGGTACCAAAGGACCAACCTTTTGTCCCATTGCAGACAGAGTAGAGCGCAATGGGCAGGGGTCGGTATGAATCCTGGCTTTGCCATGTGCTAGCTGTGTGACCTTGAGAACTTCATTCAAATTCTCTGAGCTTTGATTTTTTTTCTCATTTCTTAATGAGCATAATAACACGGGACTTACAGGACTTGTTCAAGGATTAAATACAATAATATATTCACATGTAGTAAGCGCTCAGCTAATACTAGTTAAGTCTGAATCTAAACGGTGCTCACAGTTCAGGGAACTAGACCCACAGACTTTTTAGAGCCCTTAAAAAGACTCACGGATCCAACACCCTTGGTGCAGGAGCAGTGGCTGCAGTAACACTAGAAAATACATCTCATGTTTCCTGTGCCAGGTCATGTTCTCAGTGCTGTGGATCTGCTGATTTAGAATCCTGTGCCAACCCATTTTTCGAAAGAGAAAATTTGGTCCTGGGGGTGAGTACCTCACCCCAGGTCTTGCAGTTCCTTCGAGGTACAGCCAGGAGTCAAAACCTAAGGAGAAGAGCTGCAGACCTCACTCCCAACATTGCCCTCCACTGCCCCCCGCTGTGCTGGTGAGGGAGCTCCAGCCCAGAGCAGGCAGGGACTTGCCCAGGGTCACCCAGCTGTTACTCTTTTCCCAGGGCTCTTTCTCAGCCAGGGCTCTTTCTCAGCCAGGGCTCTTTCCATGGCATCAAGCTGATTGGCCACATTCTTTAGGAAGTGCCTGAGGGACCCACCTTCTACAGTCAGCCAGCCCCAGAGACTCATTTAACCCTTTCTGCTCCACTGCTCAAAAAGTGTCTCCCGGACACACAGTGCAGCTTCGAGCAGGCCCCTAAGGGGGACTCAAGTGCGGCCCGCCAGCTCTCCCTTCTGTGCATTTCGGCAGTGGACTCCATGCTGTCCAAGGGCAGGATGAAATCAGCTCCCTCTGCGCTCCACGGTCTTTTAGAAACTGAAGGCAACTTCCGTGGGGCACATGCCACCCAAGACCTCAGAAGCCCAGCTCCCCAGTGATGAGATAAGTGTCAGGGCATGTGTTCTGCTCAACCTGCCCAGGCTGAGCTCAGACTCTTGTGAGCCCCAGGTGTCACCTGCAGATGCGGGCAGTGCTGTGGACGTATCTAGCAGGCAGAGGCATCAGAAGTAGAAGAGGGGGGTGGGCAGCAGTAAGTTGCAGGTTCTTAGTTGTTTCTAAGGCAATGGCAAAATAGTGAGCTGGAAATAGAGGGAAGAATAGAACATATCCTTTCACAAGGCAAAAGCCAAGCATCCCAGGGCTTTCATAATAGGATCCCACCTATCTTTCCAGTCATACTTCCCCAGCCAAAAATGTTACTTCGTGACAAAACAATAGCTTTCCCACCGGTCGGCAAACATAATGTGCATCCCTCCCTAAGAACCACTGCTTGGGATGCTAATGCTACTATTTACGGAGTACCTACTATGTGCCAGGCACTGCGCTAGTGCTTCCCATGCATTTTCTTATTTACTTCTCACAACCCAATTCTATTAGGAACTATCATTATTGTCATTTAATAGTTAAAGAAACTCAAGTTTAGAAAGTAGGTTAAGTAATTTAAGCAAGTTTCTGAAACTCTCGGCGCCTCAGTTTTCACACCTCTAAAATCAGGAACTACCTCATAATCTTATTTTGAAGATTAAAAGAGACAGTACATATAAAATGCTTAGAATAGCGTTTGACTGTAGCATTCAAGAAAAGTCCGCTATGAATATGGTTATTATTACCAGTAAGTCTAACTGAGAGCACCCTGCCCACCCCACTGCCAGCTGCCTCAATCTTCCTGGTCCTTCGGGCTCAAGCGGTGGCAATGGCCGCACATGGCACCCTCCCCACTTCCACCGCTCCTCTTCGATGTGGACAAGTTGCCTCTTTCCAAGTTTGTCAAGTGCTAAGCAAACTTACCTATTTACCTTTAATCTATGTCCCCTTATTCCATTTTGCTTTCAGATCGCAGCCCTTCATGAGATGGTGCTACCCATTATAGCACTAGTGGGAATGACACCCCCTCCAGGAAGCTTTCCCGCTTTAGCCCCAGCTGATCCCTCAATTCCTGGCCCAACTATCATGTGTACCAGGCATTTCACTCGCTGGAATTTTTTCCTGTCATTTTTCTTTCTCTGTCATGTCCTCTTCATTAGATCCTGGGATTCTTGAGAGCAAGGAGTGTATTTTATTTATCTTTATGCTGCCAGGGTATTTATCACTCAGAAGGAGCTTAAGGAACTCATTGGTTGGTGGATCACCCAATCGCGGTGAATTGTTCATTAAACACGATACAGATTATAGGGTAAAAGGCAGTGTCCGTCAGCATTAGGCCTATTCCGAAGGACAAAATAATTGGGGGGTCACGGGATCCTAACGAATAATCCTGTTTAACTTTGACCACACCAGATTTGTTCCATCTTCTTGAGTTTAGCTGAACTAGCCCCTTTATAAGCATCCCACAGATAGCTCTTGCCTACTAGCCAGTCCCTGCTCCCCACCCCTGGCAGGCATCCAACCTCACAGGGCCTCATGTTTCCCTGCCTCCGTGGGTGGCTGTGCCTCTCTTCCTGGCTGTGGTTCAGATCCCACCCACCCCCACTTCCCCGCAGCCTGTCAATCATCAGTCTCTGGAGATGTTCCCCAAGGCCCATCCCCAGTTCTCCCCAGCCTCAAGTCACAAATGACTGCTGCAAGGCAGGCTGCTCTTTGTTTAACGCTCCTTTCATTTGACTTTGGGCTAAAGAGGAAGATAAATGACACTCTGTCTCTTTAAGGTAAGAAAAAGGCATTAAAAAGAAGACCTCTACTTTTTTGCCTTTTAAGAGAAAAAAATATACTCCGAGTTATTAGGGAAAAGAAAATCATTTGACTTAAGCCGCCTCTGGCAGTCTGGTGACGCTGAGACAATATACCTGTCAGCATCTATCACGTTTGGAAAACAAAGCCATCTGCATATGAGGAAATGAAGAGGGGCTGGGGAGTGAGAAGAGGTGGTGAATACCTAATGAGGGATGCACCCGGGCCCAGCGCTAGCTTGGAGATCCTGGTTTCTGTGATTGGTGGTGGCTACAAAAGTCCAGACATGTCGAGAGGGAATTTTAGAATTTTTAAAAATAATAAAGATTTTAGAGTTTATCCAGCCTCAGCCCTTCATTTTGTGGAGTAAAGAAACTCAGGGCCATGAAAGGAGAGAGACTTGCTCACGTCGACACTTGATTTGTGCCCAAACCAGGGCTAGAATCCAGTTCTCTTAGCATCGTGCGTTTTGTTCTTTCCTCTGCTGACTGGAGTCCTCTTCTCACCTGTCGTGGCTGCTCTTTCTGCTCTTCCTCCCCTGCCGTCCCCAGCCCTGCCTCTCATCCATCTTCATTTCCTCTGGGCTTCTTCACATTCTGCCCCTGTACACACCAGTGTAATCTCCAAGCCCAAGTCCGAATCTCTCTGACTCCTTGGTGTTCTAAGCCCCTTGCCCACTTGCCTACAAATCTTGAGTCATTCTAGAGCATATTTTCTAGGAGAGGGGCTCTGGCTTATTTCCAGACAAGGCCAGATGCACCCAAAATATACTTATGCATGGAGCACCAATCTGCCCTGGGGCTGGGTTCTGCAGCATCCAGTCTACCTCAGGAGTCAGAGCCATATTCGCAATGAGTTAAAGTTCTACCGGCACACAAGGCTGGTGGTCCAAGGCTTTGCCGATCACGCGCAGCCCATCTGAACTCGCTCAGTGTCTTGTCATCACTCCATTAATCTGCACTTGTTTGTCAGTTTTTTAGTATATGTCATGTCTGGGTCTGGAGCATGTGGCCTGTCACCCCTTTCTGCCCGTCACTCCCAAGGGTCAGCCTCTTCTTTCCTCCAGCTCTCTCAGCAGCGTTGAGGGGAGCACAGTGCAGGGGCCAGGCAGCCTTTATCCCTGCCCAGCTGTTCCATGCCCAGTGACTTGGTCTGGGAGCATCCGCAGGCCTGAGTGAGGACATCAGAACCCTCTCTAGGGAGTTCACTCTAAAAGTGCAAGATGGGCCGATGGTCAGCTCAGCCGAATAGAAAACCACTGAAATGGCACGGTGTCTTTTGAAATGAATATTGGAGTGGAGTCTGGAGTCTATGATCCTGGAGGAGTCCAGCCTTCCGCTTCACAGAAGTCCCGCCTCTTGTGCCTGCCGAGAAGGCCTCTTTCCCTGGTCTCATGTCCTGGTTGAAACTGGGATTTACTGGGATGCCATAACATGGCCACAGATGGCCAACTAAGAACTGTGTCGGGGCCTACTAGCCCCTCAGAAGCAGTGTCTGTCATTCTTAAAAACCACGCACACTTAATCATCTTTCTGTCTTTATTTTCCTTTTTTCCATAAAATTAGAAGCTCCTCAAGCATCTAGAGCCCGCTAAAGACACCAGAAAGAGCACTTAAGTCAGACACCTGAGTTTTTATCCCAGTCTAGCTGTTGTGCCTCGGGCAAGGTGCTCAACCTCTCTGAGCCTATATATTCTTCTGCAGTGTTAGCAATAGATTCCAGCACATGGGGTTGTTATGAGGACTAAATAAGAGAAAATCATTCGTTTATTTATTCAGTAAGTATTTCCTGAGCACCAATGATATGTTGGTCACTGTTCTAGGCGGGACACATCCATGAACAAAACAGATTAAGAACGTGTTGCATTCCAGCGACCTGTTTTAAATTCAAAGGAGTGCGCTATAAACTGAAATCTGAGTGTAAGGTCTGGTTCCATCTCCACGTTCCCTTCTCCTCTGCTGGACACACACCCTCCAGTCCCCATCCAGACACAGCTATGTGTGAAGAGGGGAAAGAGAGGGAGAGAAGCACTAACGTTTCTCATAAATCGCACATTTTGGTGCTCACCTGTGACACAGGCGGCACTGTGCCCACCTTCCATATAAGAAAGCCAAAGCTCCAAAGGTTTTGTTCACTCGCCCGGAATTTCACAGCTGGTAGGTAGCAACAACGGAATTTGAACCCAGACCTTGTGACTCTTCGGTTCCACCAAGGCGCATTTATATAGCAAGTTTACTTTGTCGCCTGTCTCAGTGTTAATAACGCTGAGTCCCCAAAGCCAGAGAGCGGGAAGTGTGGACAGGGGCAGCATGCAGGTGCTGCGTTTGTGTCTGCCGAGTCTGTGTATGTGTGTGGGGTTTCAACGATGGGGATCTCAGTGGGGAATTGCTATTTGGGCTGCTAAATAACCACAATTTGTATTAAGCAAAAACATAGTCATTATGCGGCACGTGCAGGCCGCCGCGGCTGACTCGCATTAGAGAAGCGGGAAGCCGATGGCACTTTGGCCTGTGGTCTGGCAAGAAGCTTCCACCAGGGGTCCTGAGATGCCCTTCTGGGGGCAGGATGTGGGGAGCAGGTGGTGGAGAAGCAAGAAAAGGGGGAAACAGCAGGCGTATGCACCTCGATCTCAGGTCGCGTGTGCCTCACCCCCTCCTACCTCCCTGGGCCTCTCATCAGTAGGGCCATTCCAGTTCTCATTAACACAAGTAAATATGCATCCCAGCACTGGGCAGGGGACACATGTGTTGATATTTAATTATACAGCGTGCACTGAGTATATTATGCTCCTCCAGGGAATGACAGCTGCAGACAATGAGGTGCAATGGAGCACATTCAAAACTACTGGTTAATTAATGCATTAGGGGCTCACTTTGCTGTGGGGGGGTGAGGGGGAGGGAGAGGAGGACACCAGGAAAATATCTGGTGTCCTGCTCTCCCTCCCTTCCTTTCATAGAGCTTCCTCCAGAAGCTCTATGAAATTCTTGGTAGTCAGGGCAGCTCCCATTCGGAGCTCATGTCAAAGATTTAGTGAGCAAAGGGGGTTAAAGATCGGAGCCAACATTAAGTAAGTGAAGCTTGGAAGTTACCTGTGGATTGCCTTTGTCTAGTGATGCCAGTCCCCAGGGACCTAGAGACAGGGGGAATCAGTGGAGTGACATTCCATCACAGCCCCTAGCTCTGTTCTCTATTTTGGGAACTCCCTCTCTGGTTGGTAGCCCCAGGTGCAGACTCAGGTGCTGAGTTGCACAGAATCCCATGGGGCTGGGAACTGAGGGGTTTGCGGTGAGGAGGAAGGCGTGCTGTGAGGGAGCCAGGATAGGTGCCAGGAGCTGAAGCCAGAGGTAACAAATTCATCCGCTTAGAAACTGAACCCAGAGAGCCCCCTTCTCCTACGTTCCTGCCAGCGTGTACCACCCCTCGCCCAAACTCCTCCAACACCATGCTCCCTTCCTGACTTTGGTTAATTATTATGTCAGTGCGTGAAGCCCTCACTTTGTGTTCTTTGAAAATCTCATTACTGTACTACTTCGCACATGGGTTGATTTTCCTTTCCTCATCCCCCACCCTACAGACTTGCTCTCTCGTTCTTTTGAACTTCTGGAATATTTCCTAAGTCCCTCCGTGTGCTGTCATTAAGCCTAGAAACTATCTGTACAAGTGTCTAGGAATAAGGCCCAGATCACAGCCCACTTTTTGTACCTAGCATGCAACTTAGTGATATTTGAAGCCATGCATTCTATCTCATCTGCTCTTCAGGAAGCCCCCGTGGGTCAGGGATCATGTCTTTGTCCCTTTGGAGTCCCCACTCCCCGCTCAGTGGGCAGAGCATGTCGAGGGTTTGGGCAGTGCTGACCCTGTTAGCTACTTCTAACCAGCCTAATATCAGCTCTTAGGACACCTACCTAAGCCGGACACGAGGGATGGTGCAACCGGGAGCAGAACTCAGGTGACCAGCTGCTGGTGTTTCTGTGGGAGGTCCCAGTCAGTTGAGATTTCTTTTCTTTCTCTTCTAAAATCTTGCCATTTGGGGTTGATTTCTTTCCATAGCATGTGGAAATGTGGGAAGTGTGATGTGCGCTTCCCCGGGATGGTGTGGATGGCCCCCTTTTCAGGGTCCTGCCCTCTCGTGGGAAGTAATCCTCAGTTTACCCGCACAAAATAAATAGCTGTAGCAAGAAGTAACGCTTAGGGGGACATTTCTGAATAGGAGGGAGGAGTCTAGTAAGCACCGAATTGTAGAACACTTGTCCTCTGTGGTCAAAAAAATGAGACCTAGATTTCTGGCCCAAACTGAGAATGGCATCTCACCTGGAAGCCTGGGCCTCCTCTCAGTCCTGGGACTCAGCAGCCCTGAGCCGAGGCAGGGACATCACCGCTGCAAGCTTTCCTCTGGGCCCTGAAGAAATGAGGCAAATGTCTCTGAGACCAGCCTAAGGCTAGGACAGCCCTGAACCTCGCAGAGGCAGCTGGGCCTTTAAGACAAATGAAATTAAATGAGGGTTTGCCGTCAGCTGTTGGGGAGAGCCCTGTGGTTTTTTTCCCTGATAGGAGGATTAAGGAAAGCAAAATAGAGGATGAATAGAAAAGAACAGGGGTCCCCAACCCCCTGGGCCGCAGATGGGTACAGTCATTGTCCTGTTAGGAACCACTCATCAGGCCACACAGCCAGGAAGTGAGCAGCAGGTCAGCCAGCGAAGCTTCATCTGTATTTGCAGCCACTCCCCAGCACCAGCATCATCACTTCAGCTTCACCTCAGATCATCAGGCATTAGAGTCTCATAGGAGCACCGGTCTCTGGTGCCAAAAAGGTTGGGGACCGCTGGAATAGAGGATACAAGATGAGCCCTGGACAGAAAATCAGAAAACCCTCATTCAAGTCCACGCTCTGCCACTTGCCAGATACGTGACCTTGGGCAAGTCTCATAAACTCTCAGAGCCTTGTTTGCCCATATATAAAATTGGGATAATAATTCTCACCTCACAGGCATGTTGTGAGCCTGCAGTGAGGTACCGTATGTGGAAACACTTCAGAAGCAATAAAAACATTCTATAAATGTAGGGTATTATTATTCCCTTCCATCTAGGACTTGGTTCCTTATCCTGGGTAAGAGAATGTGCACTATAAAATGAATCAGAGCTTGGCACCCACCACCCCAAGCAGAGAGAGCCAGGTGACTGCAAGTAATTCCACCCAGTAAGTAGCTGTGCAGACCTTATAAAAGAGGTTAAATGAATCACTCCATCTCCATGCTCTTTTGCAAAGTCAAATTCAAAACTGTGGCAAATTCAAATTGGAGGCAAAAGAGAAGTCAGGTCAGCCGAGAGCCCAACACTGTGGGTCTCACTCCTGACTTCTTGTACCAGAGGCCTCTCATTACTGCAATTCCCGCGGCACAGCCCCCACCTAAGACTCTTTGCTAACAGAATATTTTTAACCTGCCACCTCCTTCCGCTTTGCCGATCTGCAGACAAGGGTCGCTGTGAGATAACAGAATCCATTAGTGCCGCCAGCATGAGGCAGGCCTGCTAAGTATGTCCTGAAGAGGTCCCTCCCACCCACCCCCTGTGGAGCTGCTGCTGCTTGGAGGGACCTCGAGGGTGAGGCAGGCTGTCCTGGGGCCAGTGCTCCGGGGTGAGGCAGGCTGGCCTGGGGGCCAGGGCTCCATAGCAGCCCTGAAAGGAGTTTGCATTCCCTTCTTTGGAGTTGTCCAGAATGGCCCCTGCCCATGCTTGGGAGAAGCCATATCATCCCATTTCTGAGAGTGAGGATCAGATTCTCTGTCTTCCCTTTCCCACGGGGATTTGGGAAGAATGTATTTCTTAGAAAGCGTCTGGAACTGGTTCTCAATGGAGGACATTAGCAATAAGTACACTGGTGGTCAACCTACTGGAGGGGAAGGAAGCCCACCTGCACTCTCTCACCTTTTGAATGGGGGCGGGGCAGTAGGAACAGAACTCTTGGCTCCTCCTTCTTACTCCTCCTCAAGTAGATGTTGGTAGTGATGGAGCAGAAGAGCTCAGGAGGGGCAGGAGTGGGTCCACTGGGAGGGCTGGCCGGGAAGGGAAGTCAATGATCTCTTCCGCTGGAGCTTGCGGGGCTGAAGGTGTCCCCTAGCCAAATGCTCTAATTGCTCATGCGCACACCAGCCCCATCCTGCTAAGGCCAATTTCCGTGCTAAACTGTTCATTATTGCTACTCAGCAACAATGCACAGAAGTGTCAGAACCCATCGGTGTGGGGAGAATGGACAGGTGAACATGCTAATACAACTCCTGCCCTGCGCTCTGCGGGGAGGCACAGACCCTGGGGAAATGTTGATGAGAAGCTACGATGCTGACACCCAAGGGTGGGAGAAGGGCATCCAGCCCAGAGGCAGAGCTCAGTTCACTGAGCAAGTATTCATCGGGCATTGACTTGCCTGGTGCCGTTTTTGGCACTGGGGTACAAGACCGAACAAAGCACAGGGCTGATGGGGAAAAGGACACCAGCAAGCAACTGCGGGAGTAACTGCTCGTCACAGTGGTGACCAGTGTCAAAGAGATACACAAGGTCCCTCAAGCAGGTGAGAACCTGTAACCAGGGAACCAGAACTATTAGGGGTGGAGGTGGGGGCTCAGAAAAGAATTCCTGAGCAAGTGATATGTAAACGGTTTAGAGGCCCCTCCCACGCACCCCTTGGGGCAGCTGTCCACATTCCTCACCAGCCATTCCAGGCAAAGGTCTGCTCCCTCTTCCTCATTCCCCACTTTGTTAGTTCTTAGTCTCCTCCAGGTGCTCCCACCTGCCCTCCTTTCCCCCAGCCCTAGCTGAGACTTTTATCATCTGTTCCTGAATTTGTGCTGGTTCCTCCTCCAAGTGAGTGTCCACATTCTTTAACCCTTTTAATGGCTCCCACAGCTCTGAGGATCTCTCCGATTCCTGAGCAAGGTTCAGGCATCCCGTCACCAGGAATGCGTGGCCTCCTCCTACATCCCTTCCCAACGCCACCTCTGCCACACTCATGCCCCTTCGTTCCAGCCTTGCCAGTCTCCCTCTCTCCCCTAAGTGCACCTTCTCCGTCCACACTTTGGCTCAAGCTGTTGCCTCCAGGCCTACCCACCCTCCCTGTCAGCCTTGACTCAGATCCCACCTCCTCAGTGAAACCTTCCTACATTTGCTCATTCAGACTCATTTGTTCCCTCTGTAAGCCCACGGTCCTTGTCATCGGTGAAGCACTAAGCAGAGTGGCATCGTGTGTGAGTTATTTACATTCCTTGCCCCAGGCAGTGTGCACACTGGTGAGCGTCACTAGCTTTAGAATGGGATGATCTGGGTTCAAAACTTGATCCGTCCACGTGCCAGCAGTGTGACTTTGGACCTGTTACTTAACTTCTCAGTGCCTTACTTTTCTCCTCGGAAATATGGGGATAATAGTAGAATCTCTCTCATAGGCCTGTTGAGAATGTTTAATGTGTTCTTCTGAGTAAAGCGCACAGAACGGTGCCTATTTGCTATTATTTTTATTTTATATGTTATTGTTACCCACCTTCCTTGCCTGACGAACTCCTGGAGGTCAAGGAGCACACAGAATTCATCTTCATATCCCCCCAAAGATTCTGCCTCGCCCCGTAATCTCTCTTAACTTCTCCCAGAAAAAAAAAAAAGACTCAACCCAAGAAGGACCTCAGAGGTCATCAAGTAAATGCTAGTTTTACAGATTAGTCACTTGCGGCCCAGATGAGCTGAAGGAAGGACTTGTTCAAATCACACAGCTACTCGGCACTCAAAACCTAGCAGTCAGGAATGGCATACCTGGGTCTAACTCCCATCTTTCCTGCTCCAATACACATGCTATTTCTATCTCCCCTTTAGAGAGGAACAGATGGTCAGTGTCATCTCCAGCCTGCTCTTGGCATATCACAGAGCCACACTCTCCAGTCACCTCTCAGCCTTCCACCCTCCCTTCAAATGATCTCAGTGGTCCTAAGTCATTCGGCCCTTCCTAATGAGACAGGATTTCCTACCTTCCAGTCGGGGTGCTGTGTGTTCTTTAAATAGGGAGCTGCGAGCCAGATTGAGGCTCGGCCGTAACTGAGATGCCAGGGACGGAGAGGAGTGGGCACCAAGTCAAGGCAGACACTGGCCGGCCCCTGGCTCCCACCCCCTCCCGCACCCACCCTGCCAGGCACCCAGACCCGTGAGGACTCCTCCCTTCACTGTGGATCTGATACAATCTGGAAAATGCATTAAACATTACACAGAGCAGTTGACGCGTAATTAATAAAGTACAGATTTTGGCTGGAAGCCTCAACTTAAAATAGCACCATGACTGAGGGGAAAGGGAGGGGAGGGAGGCTCAGAAGATGGCGTGGGACGAAAACCAAGCCCGTTATCTCTGAGAATAACAGTGCCACTCTCTGAAATTAGGGAGGGAGGAGAAAGATAACCGTTTTCCTTTTTATTAATAAGGGTGAGACTGGGGTTCAGAGAGGCTAAATGTCTTGCCCAAGGACACTCGCGTCACAGGACAGAGCCCGGCATCTGCGCCTGGGCGGGTGGGCAGGCACCTTTGACACCTGTCCTCACTGTCGGGTAGTGGGTACCACCACTCACGCATCGCCGAGCCACTCTCTCGTGAAGCTGCATACTCCAGGACTGTTTTTAATTTGAGAGATGGTTTAATGGCATTTTGAGACAACCTGTTCCCTCACAGATTCTCCAGAGAGGCTAGAGAGAGCTTTGCATCTTCTTTGAAGCCAAAAAAAAAAAAAAAAAAAAAGCTCTGAAAAGAAAAAGAAAGAAAAGCTTTCTCCGTCTGCAGGCGTGTTCAGAGAGCCTTTGCCGCAGTTAACTGGCCTTCTGGTGTGAGGGGAGAGGTGAGGAAGGGGCTTGAGGAAGTGGAAGGAAGGGGGAGAAGAGGCTTCTGTGGTTAATTCAGAGGCCTGGCCTCAGGGGCATTCTCTCTCCTGAAGCTGAGAAGCTGAGCCCGGCTGCTTTTGGATCTCAAACTGGTTTTCTGAAGCTAAATGCAAATTGCAGCCCTACTAATCAACCATGACAGGGCGGCATCAGCTCAGGCTGGCCAAATGACCCAGAGCAGACCTGAGAGAGAAGGAGTGCCAGCCCTGATGGAAGAGACCTAGATGGAAGGTTCTAGAAACTTGAAAATTAAATCGCCATTGAGCAGAACCTTGACACCAAAAGGGAAACGGAGGCATGTTCCACCAGACAGAAAATTGCAATCCTTCCCTCTCTCTACAAGGCAGAAATGAACTTGTTCTTCTCCTTGAACCAGCAGTGAATGGGTGAGGATGTGTGAAAGTCTATTATATTATGAGACCCTCTGTGAGAATAATTAATCTATCAATTATGTGACATAAGGAAAACAGCACCGGCTTCTATGGCATGATCTGTGTTGCATTTGTTTCTATATCCCCAAAGCAAAAGCGCTCTCCTTGACGCATAGTAGGTCTTCCAAAACGTTCGTGTCCAGACTCAGGAGACCGAAATCAAATCTTTGCTCTGAGCCCCCCAGTTCCTCAGGACTCGGTGTGTTCACTTGTAAAATGGGGGTAAAGGGCGTGTCCCTCCCCTGGGGGCGGGGCGGGGGGAGCATTGAATGAGATGCTGCCCTAAGTCTGGAAGCCCAGCCAGTGGTGCATTGCTGTGGTGCTGTCAGATACCTGGCTGCCTCGCTCTGCCTAGTCCTTGGTTCTTCTTTCCGCCCTCCCAAGCCTGGTTTGAAGCCAGCTAGACAGACCTGGCAATCGGAGGGACGTATAGAGTTTCTGCCTTCTACCCCCCAGCTCCCCATGCAAGCACCTATCAAGTTCAGATATCCAGAACTTGAACCTAGAACCTTATACAGCTACTTTTTCCCAGGGGAAGATCAGTTAGAGCTCCAGAGCTGAGAGGCCCAGCCATCAGCCAGATTCCTAGCTCTAACTCTTTCTACCTTGAGGAAGTAGAGGGAGGGGAGCACTAATGAAGGACGGAGAAGAACCGCATTATCTCCTGTGCAGACGGAAAGAGGGGAAGGCTGGTGGCAGAGCGGGCGGATATCACTGGCACTCCCTAGCAGGCTTTGGCCATGCAGCTGAATCAGAGCCGAGGGAGCTGCCGAGACCAGAGGAGCCTCCTAGTCGGCTGTGGGCAAACCCGATAGCTCATCTGGAAACCATCCACGGCCTACCCCCCTCCCCCGTGCCTTGAGCTCATTGGAGAAGCCACAGTGGGGAAGCAGGGCCAGGCATCTCCACCAGCAGCCCCTGCGGGCAAGTCCCCCAGCTGCCAGCCCACGGGCCCCTGCCGCTCCCTCCGGGCTCTGAAAGCACAGGTCCCCCATGCACTAGCTCCTGGCTTCAGTTCCTGCCCCTTCCTCTCAGGCCCCAAGTGAACTGACCTCATGGTTCCGAGTAGTGCCGGAGAAAGGGGAAGGAGTCTCAGAGTTCTGGCCATTCCAAGGTTATCTGGGGGGCCTGGAGACACAGCCCCATTCGGAGTCTGGATGGGCATTAAGGTAGCACAGAGTCCTCACAGAGGAGTCGACTAGCCCTTGGCTGTCAGAGCCCTAAACCTTGGGTATCTGGTGTCCCATATCTCCCTCACTCCAATATCCAAAGTGCCCGCTCGCATAGCAGAAAGATCCCAAACCTGGAGGACATGGGACCATGAACAGAGCAGGGGTGACTGGCCACCTGGAGCCTTGCACTGTATCCCCAGCTCTGCCACAGGGTTCACTTTGTGACCTTGAGGAGGTCTTACGCTTTCACAGGGACTCAGTTTCCTCCTCTAGAATGGGATACCTGCCGCCGCCACCTCCACGCCAGGATGATCTGAGGCTCGTGGCAGGAAAATTTAAATGACAGAAACAAAAAGTGGAATGTCACTACCAGAGCACACTCTCTGCAGAGCAGAGGGCGAGGCGGTGCTAGTCACATCAACAGTGCCAGCCTCGCTGGGAGAATCTGGCCCCCAGGGTTCCTCTGCCACATGAGGAGTCCTCTCCAAATCCTGTAGGAGAGAGTGTTATTTCCCCGTTTTCCTGCTGTCTCTCCCACTCCCTGGGTCAGTAGGAGTCATGGCGGTCTTGTTGTCACCCACCATATTTTATTAGCCCTTGAGCAGCACCCATCCAGCACGCTTGGTGAACACCTGTGGGGCAGGCACGCCGTCCCTCCTGTATGCAGACATCCACACTCTCTCTGTGAGCAAGACAGAACCCCCTCCCTGAGAAGCCCCTCTGCCTGGGGTGCTGGAGACAGCGCCCGCCACAGGGAGCATCCTGAGAGCCAGCTGAGGAAAGTTTTCATTTGTTGAAGAACCTGACAGGGTCAGAGGTAGCTCCGACCACGGGGGAGGGAACCAAGCCCTTTTGCCCACCACAAATCTCTTTAACAACAAACTTTGAGAACAGCCTGTTTTCCCAGTGCAGCTTCCTGCATAGCGTTTGCCTAATCTGTCTGCCCAAAATCCTCTCCAAACATGAGGTTTCCTGCCCTGCGCTGGCAATCAGAGAGCTCATTATCTGGGATTAGAGATGGAATGGGGGAGGGGGGGTCCCTTTTAATTACAGGAAAAAATTAGCCCAACTCATGTCGGCAAGACCACTGGGATTAGAATGAAGTCCAGGTCTGGACATAGGTCAGCAGGGAGGCGGGATCTGGGCCGGGATCTTCTGCTCTTGACTGTCTCTGGAGTCGTGGGATGACGGTGGAAGGAGGACCTTCCACTCTGTCTCCCCAGTCTCTCTTGGGGAAGAAGGAAGCATATGTGTGATGAGGAGAAGTGCGTGTAATCAGAGAGAGAAGTGCGTGTATCTCGCGATGAGGAAAGATGCGATATTGTGTGTCCTCGAGAAGAAAGTGAAGTGTGTGATAGAGAAGAAAGAATTACGTGTCTTGTGATGTCGAGAGAGAAGAGAAAGTCGCGACGTGTGTGATGGAGAAGAAGGTGCGTGTCGCGATAGGGAAGAAAGGGAATGCGTGTGTGATGGGGAGAAATTCGTGTGTGACCGGGGAGGAATGCGTGTGATAGAGGAGAAGAAGATGCGTGTGCGATGGGGAGAATGCGTGTGTAAATGGGGAGAAAGTGCGTGTGTGCGTGCGTGTATAAGGTAGGTAGAGAGGCTGAGAGACGGCACAGAGACAGACATGTAAGACACACGGGTAACTGGGAGTGACAGGAGAAAGACAAGGAAGGGAGGGCGAGACTGGCAAGCGGGAGTTAAAAGGAGGTTGCTCTGGAAAACTGAGGCAGACAGATACATGTTCAGAGACCTCCATTTCTCGCCCCACAGTTCCTATGGGCTCGCGTTTCTGTCACTTTCTCTTTCAAGGGGGGACAACAGAAAGGCAGCAGGAGCAGGCCTCCCTCCTCCCTTCCTCCTTTCCTTCTTTCCACTCTCCTTTTGGGCCACGCACAGCACAGGTGACCACTGCTTTTGGCCTGGCCTGGGGACAAGGTGAGGTCGAGAGCTTGGACTCGACTGGGCTCAGTAATGTCGAGTCTCCTCTGTGGCCTGAAGATGGGGCTTTCTGCCAGATAGTCCTTGCCTTCTCTTCCATGAGAAGAATCTCGGAGAAGCATTTATTTATTCATTTATTCATTCATTCTTCCATTTTACAAATAGATAGGGAACATTATTAGGGCCCAGACTCGTAATGGGTCTACGGGTTTTTATTAGCCCAATGGAAGGCAAATTGATCACTGGCTCAAGGTTTTGAGTGGCATCACCTCACCTCTTGCCTGTCTTCTAACGCATCGTATATATGCATGGTATAGGTATACATACTTACACCATCCTGGGAGTAGTGCAGGCCCTCGGAAACGCCCACTGGCTAACTCAAAGGGTACGTGACAAAGGAGGCGAGCACACAGTGCAAAGACCTAAGAATATGTCAAGGCAACATACAACAGAATGCGAGCAAATTGGTGCAAACAGAGGATATTGGCACATGAGTATAATCATTTGTGTGTATTTCTATCCTGTTTCATTCAAAATAAAGAATTAAGTGACTTATAATAAAAGATTTGGCAAATATATATAATGAAAACTAGCATGGAACTAGAAAATCCAAGCCACAAAAGGGGAATAGAAATAAATAAGCTAACAGTAAAGCCAATATAGGAACCATCACCCAGCATCAGATTTGGCCTGAGTATCCCGGCAGCCAAATCAAAAAGAGAAATAGGATGCACTAGAAATCCTTACTCTCCGATAGAAGTGCCTATTTTTTCAGAAGGGACAATTTCCAGACATTACATTTTGTAAGTGATTTATCATGTGAGACTTGTACAGAAACCAAGATAAAAGTCGGACATCAAAATCCGAAACATCCTTTATATGGCAATTTCTTATAATACCTCCTGCTAATACCTCCAAAGCTGTGACATCCATATAACAATCAACATTCAATGAATTACTCTCATGGAGGAACCAACAATAAAAAGAAAGTAGATAAGGCCATTAAGGAAAGTAAAGCTTGATGGTCCAAGCTTTTGTGGTCCAAGTTTGTGGCTTTCTAGAGCACTGACTTGATTCAAGGATAGAATGCAACTTTTTAAGTATCCTGTTATACTTGGCAGTCTGCTAAAAGTTGAATAAAATGAAATATGTAGATCCAGCTTCTATATCTGGGAATTTATAATTTTTGCTGGCACTTCCATAGGGGCTCAGACAGCAAAACAAGAGTATTAAAATGATAATAAGGTGTTAACATCATATGCAAGACAAAGGTGAAAGCCTGTTCAGGAGGCACGTGGCTTAGTAAAAGATTGTGTAACCAAACTGACTGGGGTTCAGATCTCTCTCCACCACTGCCTGGCTCTGTGACCTAAAGCAAGTTACTTAACCAGTCTGAGCCCCAGTTTCTTCATGAGTGAAATGGATTTCAGGGATTAAAGTAGATATTTGATGTAAGATGCCTGGTGCCCTGTCCAACATCTGACATAAGCGGTAACTATACACCATTTCAGGATTGCAAAATAAGGCCGGATTCATAGAGTGAGGAGAGGAACGGTGAGTAAGACAAGGAGAAGCAGCTCTCTGATCGTCGCCAGGGTGGCTGGAGACCCCTTACCCCTTCTGAGAAAGCCCCTCAAAGCTGTCAGCATCCTAATGGTTGGGATTGTTCAAAGCCAGTTTTGCAGATGTTCCAGCTTCGGTCGTTTCTCAGGAGGCCCCAGAATTCTCTCTCTCCGTGCTCTGTTTCTGTCACAACTGGACTGGGAAATCCCTGAGCCCGCTTTCTCTCACCTGTTTTCATTCCTCTCAGGAAATGCCTGGGACTTGCGTTTTTCTGCCCTGTGAGGTCACCGTCGAAGTCCGTCTTTCCTTACACAGCCCCGCGGTCTTTCCACACTCACCCCTCAGGTGCCCTTCCTCTGCTCGTCATGGGGAGGTTCAGGTGTCAGGTAGGATGACAGGTGTTTGCTCCTGCTTCTCCTTGAGGCATCTCTTGTCCGAATTGGAGGGCATCCAGTCCCAGGCAGCCTCCAGGTGACAGCAAAAGGGGATAAGGACAGGAAGCTAAGTGACAATCCCTGCCCACTCCACCACACCTTCCTGACAGCTGGGGACTCAGAACTCTCTTGAGCCACAGAGCTGGGCAGCAATAGAGAGGCAGATCCAGAGCATCCAGGTGTTGAGCCAGGGGCCAGGCACGCACCAGGCCGGTCCTTCAGACACATCCCTTTTGCCCATTTTCTCCCCCTCTGCTTCTTTGCATTTTCTCTGTTACTTTCCAGCCCACTGCAAGATTGTCAAAAGCTATGAGAGGCAAAGTGCTGTTCAGTTAATGATTCCAGTCCCTGGAGAGGTGAAGCGCTCTTTTAAAAGAAAAAAATATATAGAAGAGTGGGGGTGTGGGAGGGCGGAAGAGGGGGTTGCTTTAGTACTTTACACAAAAGCTAAGCTATAGCTCCTTCTAGCTCTTTTTAAGGAGCAGATTAGAAGTGGGTGGGTTTGCCCCCTGAGCAGCCTTCTCTCTGTGGGTAATAGACTAGAGCCTCCCCCTCACTTTCTCTTTTTCTCACAAAGTAGAAAGGGTCTGAATCGGAACACTACCATCCTTTTGGCTCCAGTGGCCTCAGCCCTCTGTGCCCCTAGCACAGGTCCGATGGAGACCCCCACCAAACCATCCCTCCTCGCTCAGAGTGGCTGTCTTCAAAAACAGGCTGCAACTCCAGCAATGCAAAGGGCTCCTGCTCCAAGCTTCTGCTGCTCCCTCCTCCCCAGCCCATCCTCCTCCCTCCTCCTTCCCCAGCATGCTCCCTTGGAATGGACAGAGAGCTGGAGATGGGGGACCAGTTGCTCCTATGGACCCCTGAAGAATATTCTCCCTGCCCAATTTTCCTCCTCAATCTGGTCCCACCCAACTCTGTGGATTAAAAATAAATCAATCAAAAATTCTTTGCCTCCGTGCAGCCCTTTCCAGTGTCCCAACTGCTTTCACATTCCGCATCTAATTCGTTCCTGCCATATCCTTGCCATGTAGGCAGTATTGTTTTTTACCAGTTTTGCAGATGAAGAAAGTGAGAATTAACTCCCTTGGCTTGAGTGCCCCTGCGTGGCCTCTGCCCAAATGAGTTAAGACTTCAGCCCTGACTGGACGGTCAACACCTATCAGAATGGAAGATTGAAGTATGGGACTTGGAAGATTGAGAAAGGAAACCGAAGAGCCTCCGAAGAGGCTGCCGAGCCAGATCTGTGTGCTCTATAATTTCCATCATCTCCAAGTGTGCCTGACTTCATGGGGGATTTTTCTAAGGTTATTTGGCTCCTCGTTGCCCCTGAAATAGTTTCTGTGGTCTTGGTCCAGTCTTCTGCTCATATCCTTGTACAGAGAGTTGCATCGGTGTGATGTGTGGTTGCACGAGAGCCAGAGGTACATGCGTCCTAGGTAGCAGAAGCCCCTCAAGGGTCTGGAGGATGGGGGGCTGCACTTTGCTGGCTGTTGAGCCCACTGGATATTCTGCTAACGCTCAGAGAAAAAGCAGTGCAAAGTTTGCTCCTTACAAGGCTCCTGCTTCCCTCCTTCTCCCTCCTCAGTGCGATCCTGGCACCTGCTGTGCTGTTGTGCCCAGCCACCAGCAGGGTCTGCATGCTGGCCCTATGCCCGGCAGCTGTGGGGCATCAGCGCAAAGAGGGGTGGGCATCGAGGAGAAGCAGGTGTCCAGCCAAAGAGGACAAGGTGACTGGGAAGGGTCTCAGAGCAGTGATGCCAGGGAACAGCAGAGCTAGTCAGTGGCAGATCAAGCCGATCAGAGGATCCTTGCTCAACACCCCTTACCCCACCCCACCTTCATTAG
>NW_024344371.1:516809-557403 GCF_902729225.1 Pteropus medius | reverse complement strand
GGGCAAGGGAATGTGCGAAGCGAGCTTTCCTCTTTCCCTTCCACTCTTCCCCAGAGATGGGAAAACAGGCCTAGCAAAGCGAGTGCCTAATGGAGTGGAGATTCCGGCTCTTCCAGGCTCTTCCGCCTTCCAGCTGTGTGACCTTGAGGAACTCCCTCACCCCTCCCCTCTGTACCTCAGTTTCCTCATCTATAGCATGAGAATAATAGAGCCCTTGGCACAATGTCTAACAATAATAGGGGTTAAATAAACATGAGCCATGGCTAAAGTTGCACTCCTGCACAGTTCCAGCAACAGGAGTCTCATTCCATCGGCGTGCGTTACCGAGGTCCCGCTGTGGACACAGTGGTGCCACAGGCAGTAGGCCTGTGACACTGTACGAAACATAGTGTCTGTCTTCTAGGAACTTAATATCTTAGGAAAGATAACTGCATGCGTCCACAAGCGAGTAGCCAAGAGACAGGCAGAGTGTGATGGGAGTTCAAAGGAGGGATCGGGACAGGCTTCCTGGAGGAGGTGGCCTTGAAGGATGGTTAGGATCTAGGAGGTAGAATAAATCGCTGAGCAAAGGCGTAAAGACCAAAAACCTGGAGACATAATTGGAAAATTGTGAGATGAGCATGTTAGCTAGACGCTGGATGACAAACTGAGGAATGGGAACTTTTCTAGCTTATTGATGGGGGCAGTTAAAGATGTTTGTGTGTCTGTGTGCATGCAACAATTTACTTTTTCATATTGCCAAAGTAGTGTATGTTCATTATTAGAAAAAAATTAGGAGACTGAGATAAGCAAGAGAAAGAAAATTACAAACACCTGAAATTTAAGGATTTTGCATACAGAAAAGGCAGGATCAAATAAGTGTTTTAAGAAGCTCAATCTGGCAGTGTTTGGAAGAACAGATTAGAGCAGGAATATGCTGGAGGCAGGCAGATCTCTCAGGTTATTGCAGTAGCACAGATAAGAGGCAATAAAGACTCAGCCCTAGCCCATGAGCAATGGGAAGAGAAATACAGCCGCGTGGATGTGGTCTTCGTTTTGTTTTTGTTTTTGTTTTTTGTTTTTTTTGTTTTTCAGTTACCTCACATTTTCTGCACCATGGTATATACACACCACATGTGGGTTTTTTTTTTAAATGACTTTTCCTTTGAAAATCTCAGAGAGTCCCCTGCATTCAGGCACAAGCCCAGTGTCAGATTGCTATGCGCACAAATCTCGACCTCCCTTCCCGCCCTGACAGCCATCCTCAGTGTTAATGAAAGCAAGAGATTACTGTTCCAGATTATAAAATGCAGGGCAATTTTAGACCATTGAAAAGAATGAGTTAATTAAAGAGGCTAATAACCCTCTTAAACACCCACCCTTTGCTCTTTTTCCAGGCTGCAGGTGGCCTTCTTTGTCACACTAGAGGAGACAGCTATATGGTCTATTTTGTTTCCCGGGCACCCAGCACTTGTGGATGTAATTTTGAGTCTTGGTGCAGACATCGCCCTCCCGTTGGACTTAGGAAAACCCAGGCCCCAGAGGGAGGCAGGACAAAGGAGACAGAGTCCAGGCTTTGGAATCTTGTGGACCAGCTTTGGGCTTCACTGGGCCACTTACTAGCTGAGTAGGCATGTTCTGGATACTTAACATTTCCTGTTCTGTGAAACGAGGGGGCCTTTCCCATAGTTTTCAAGATTATTCACGTCAATATCTTCAGTCTTTGGCACACTAGTGGCCATGCTCAATAGATGTTCAATAAACATGTTGAACTAAATTGATACAGGGAGATAATCAGTTGGAAAGCCTTTGCGGATCCGGTCCAGGAAGGGCTGGGTTCCTCTGCCTGCTCCCTCCCCGGGAGTGCAATGGGGCCTCTCCAACGTAGTTAACCTGAGTCTCCGTGTGCGGAATTCTCACCACTCCCTATTCCAGAGCTTGAGGAGAAAGGCTGCACTGCCCTCTGCATGAACCCTAAAGGGCAGCTCTGAATCATCAATTCAATCCTGAAACAGCCAGGGCATCCCCAGGCAGGGAACCTGTGTGCAGTGTCTTGCATGGAGATGTCGAGAACCCCACATTGCTAGAGATTTGGGTAAACAGAGATTCCGATTTGGCAGAAGTTTGTCATTATTCTCTATCAATTCCTCCTCCTACCCCTCTACAGTCTCCCCAACTCTGTGCGCACCCTCCATGAATTATTGCTCTGCCGCTGCGTGATCTGATTTCATCTGAGGCTGCTTAATGCTTCGGCTGTCCCTTGCTGAGTTTATCTTATTGTTTCCCAGAACAATCAAATGCTTCCTCTCCCCCTGGCAGCTTCATCCTGTTCCCAGCGCCTCCTGACCTGCCCATCTTGAGCTGGAGCAACGCTGAAAGGTGGGGCTGGTCCGAGGCCAGAGCCCTGTGCTCTGTAGCTGTCCGCATTATTCACCTGTACAAGCTCACTGAGACTGGATTCTTTTACTTCTAGATCTTGATGTCACTCTCCCCTGAGTGGTAAAGGCAAAGGCCCCTGAGGTAGGGTACACTTCGCCCTTGTGAAATGCAGTCTTTAGCCAAAGGAAGGTGAGAAGGCAAGGCCACTCTTCTTAGTCCTGAGGGGCAGCAGGGATCAGTGATTGCTTGGCCATCCACCCCTGGCTGAGGAAGAGCAAAGGAGCCACGATTTAGGATTTAGGAGGGGAGAAAACCTCCCGCTCCTGCCGATCTCTCCAACCTAACTCCTGAACGTTGACTTTACTCATAGTAGACGATCAATAAATATTCGCGACATCCACTATCCCCTGTCATTATGAGCCAGGCTCTTAATCTGTCCCAAGATACAGAAATCCAGAGAACAAGTGCCCCTCTCGGGACCCCCTCCCCATGTTCTAGAAGAAAGCCCCCGTGGCCTGGCCTTTTGAAATCCAGGACCCACTAGCCCCATGCACTACTCTGCTAGCCCCTCTCCCCCGGTTTAATATCTAGGGCAAATTCTTAACGCACAGAAATAGAAGTAATTGTACATGAAAATGTCAGTCTCCAGTGTCAAAGCCCCGGTGATCGACTCACTAGGGACCAATGCTGGAAGAATCTACACGTGTGGCGAGGGCATGTGCGTGTGTGTGCGTGCGTTTGTGTGCACATACATGCTTGCATAGGGTGGAGGCAGCCAGATTTCTCCAAGTTTAGTACATTTTAGTGACCTCCTTTCATTTCATGGACAGGCAGACCCTTGGCCTCGTCTCCCTTCTTCTCTCCTCTCCTGGCTCCGTGCAACCCGCAGGCCAAGTCTTCCAGGCTCCTGTGTCCCTGTCCAATTAGCCAAGCATTTAAGGCCAGGCTCCCAGCTGTTCTCTGGGGAACCTCAGCCTGCTGAGCTGTGACACGGTTAGTTAATGTTTGGTCAGCTCCAGGGGTTGGGGGGCGAGCCAGGGGCGCCCTAGGAGTTGCTGTGGCTGCTTTTGTGTGTGTATGCACATGTGTGTGTGCAGGGTAGAGAGGGAGGAAGAATCTCAGTGACTGAATTTACTAAAGACTTCAATCTATAAATAATTCGGGTCATGAAGCTATACAAAAATAAACTTTGGCGTGAATCTTTTCTCTCGCAGCACTAAATGCACAGCTGCAGACACACTTACTCATTAACTCACTCCCAAGTTCAGTCTGAACAACACCACTTTCCCGTTTAAAGATCTAAACATACACACACGTACACACACACACACACACACACACACACACATATATATATATACACCTGTACACACATACACCACACATGCACACACACATTCATATACGATGCAAGCCCAGAGTTCTGAGGCCGAAATAAAATCGAGTCATAAAGGCCTCTTCCAAAGTGAATTTTAGAACATAAGGTGACAAGACCTGCTTGAAATTGTTGAGCCCTTGGTAACTGCACGTCAGAAGCTCATCCTCTCCAGATGCTCATGTATGGGACACAACGTTCCCAAGAAATCTGGGCTAAGACATAACAATAACTTTTTCATATTTACATCATGCTTTAAATTTTCCCAAAATTTAAATTTTCCACTCCTGCTTTTCCGTTTAGGTGTCACCTCCTCTTTCTAGAAAGCCTTTCCGTCAGGGCTCCGTCAGTCCAGGTGAGGCACTGCCCTGCCCCATGCCGGCCTCCCGGGGCTCCCCGTGCAAACCTCCTTTCACAAGGGGCATCCCATGTGTTTGGGTTGGATTGTCCATGTCCCTGTTCCTTGGGCTTCTGAAGAAGATTCTTTCCCACAGTGTCCCCATCTCTTAGCACAGGCCTGACTTACGGTAGGCATGTGTTAAATGCATACTGGGCGATGCTGAAATTCATAACTCATTTTATTCTCACAACATCCTTTTTGAGCTAGTAAGGAAAGGAGTTACCACCCTGATTTAGTAGCTTCAGAAACCATTGCATAATCGAGTGAAGTGACTTGCCTGAAGTCACATAGCCAGTTAATGAGAAAGTTGGAATTTGATCCTAGCTCTCCAGACACGAACCAGCGCCTCCGTCTGCTTGGGGAACCTCTCACACCAATCTATTTCTTACTGAGAGGCCCAAGAAGAAAATTCTCAATTTTATTGCTTGTCAGCTGATCTTGCAAAAAAAAATAAATTACTATTACTACTACTGCTGCTGCTGCTGCTACTACTACTATTACTACTACTACTAATTCTAATACTACTACTAATAAAGTGATACTAGAATGCCAAATTCCAAGCAAGAGCACCATAATTTAGGACTGACTAGAGAAGAAATTGATGCACAAGAAAAAGAGTTTGGAGAGGCCTGTAGGTAAGCTAGTTAATTGGATCTGCTGATTTGAATTGGATTTCAAGAAAAGAGGCTGTCGTTAATATCTACACAGACCTAGCTGTGATTTAAAGGAAAGTTACTAATAGGATTACTTTTCATTTTCATTTCAAAGAGGCCCCTCCCACCTGGGGGATGGAGTAAATCTCCCCTGGATTCCCCTTGCCCCAAAGACAGCCCTGAGAAACTGACTTTTAGCCTCCAACCAGGGTCACCCGAAATTAGGTTCTGAGTTTATTGATGCCTCCAGGAAATTTTGGCCTTGGGGTCTAAAGAAGCAGAGTAGATGAGCTAAGTTCGGACTTTCAGTCTACTCCGTTCTCAGCTGCACTGAAAGCTACATTCGCTCATTGTTATCTCCTAGAGTCACAGAGTGGCTGAGCAATCAGGCTCCGTGTGGGAATATCCCACTTCTGTCCCCCTTTAGCTCTGTGATCTTGGGAAAGTCACCTCACTCTTTCATACCTCAAATCTCCTCTCTGTAAAATGGAAATAATAATGGTATTTACCTTAGAGGTTCTTGTAAGGGTAAAAGGGTTAATGTTTGCGGAGTACTTTCAACAGCACCTCACGTACTGTAAAAGCGGTAGGAGTAGTAGCTATTATAAAATTCTTTAGGCAAACAGGACTCTTGGAAAATTCACCGAGTCCATCCTACCACCCCAGGCAGGGCCACATTTACCCAGGAAGCAAAAGAGGTTATCGTAGATTCAAACCCTCCTGAGAAGGCAGTCCCAGCCTCCTGTGGTCACTCATTCTATCGTCGGGGCTCCCCACAACAGGAATTCTCACAAGAGCTAGCCGAAATCTCCTTTTGCAACAGTTTAGGTACATTATGTCTTTTTCTGGTCTCAGTAGAGACTGTCACTTTCCACTGTAGCACACTGTTCTTATCGCGCCTTCTGAGCTTCTTCCAGCAAAATGGTGCAGGTAGCTTCTGCACGTCCTCTGAGGAGAGGAGGAGCCCAACCGGAAAGACATGCTCGGAAGGACTCGCTTCCACGTGTCACCTCCCTCGTCTGCCCGCCCCCTCGCTCCTCCCCACCTGGTTGGATGTGGAGGTCTGTGCAGCTTGAGCTGATAACGCCCTTCTCTTGGACTGGATTCATGGCCCATTTCAGTTTATTGTTGTCCCTGTGGTCATTGAAACCTGGCCTAGGGACACAAGCTGAAAAGCTGAATAGAACTGTCACTTTGGGGGACACCACAGAGTAGACTTAATCAATTGGATTTTAAAATGCCACTTTTGTTTAGGACTCACCACTACAATGCTGTGTCAGGCAAGGATGGGGGACAACTTTGAAACTCAACCCTTCTTATCTAAGACAAAATGATCTGGGCAATCCTGTGCTTGAACCTTTCTCCCTGGTCAGACCCTCCTCCTCCTCCTCCCTCCTCCCTAGTCCCTAGTCTCCCTCAGCCATGCGCTTCCTCTGGATCGCGCTGGCTGGGAGCCGGTTCGAGCCCCAGTCCCACCACTGCCAGCCGCATGCCTGCAACGGAAGAGCTTAGGCGAGAGGAGCTCTCAACCCATGCAGCTCCAGCAGTGTTTACACATCTGCGATTCTCCGGTGATAGGCTCTGAGCAGATGGCCTCTTCCTGTTATTCACAGGGGAAAACTGAGGCTGAGAGAGATGAGGTAACTGACCTAAAAGTGTACCATTAGGCAGAAATCAAGCCCAGACAAGAACAGTCAGACCAGAAGCCTGAGAACCCTGAACTCTGCCCACTCCGTGTGTTGCCAGAGGCAGCAAATGGAATCAGGGAGGGGAAATATCTCTGCCCTCTGCCTGCCAGTCCCTGCCCCCACCTCATTCTCGTTGACTCTCTGGCCTCTTGGCCCCATTTTCCAACTTCTCTGCCCTCCCGTAGGTTTCTTGGAGGCAGATAGCGTGGAATGAGGGAATAAGTCGAGAGGCTCAGACTTCCTGGGCAGGTCTGCTTTTCTCTGAAGGGATTTAGACAGAATGAAATAGTATAGCTTGGTTCAGGTTCAGTGCCAAGAACATTTTCTGTTCTGGTTTGGTTTTAGCTCTGATGTTTGAGAGTTATATAGATTCGATTCTGGCTTCAACTGGTGTGTTGAAAGATTGGTGTTGCAGATGGTACAAACAACAACAAACAAACAAACAAACAAAGCCTGTCTAGGTCTCTGATTCGGTAAAAAGTGAATGGCTGGGATCGGTCCTAACTGGGATGCACCACCGGATATGATGATAAGTTGGCTTTGGTTAAATTCTAGCTCCAGCCTGGCCATGGGTACCATCCAGTCCCAGGGACCACAGAGAGAGGGCCAGACTGTGACATTCCTCCTTCCGACTCTGTGTCCAGGCGTTGCTGGGGATCCAGGCAAGCATCCAGGCAAGTGAGGAGGGACGCTGCTCTGTCTGGCAAGGAGTTAACTGGCTTCCCAGGCAGAGATATCCTGGACCAGGCCTGTAGAGAGGGCTGGCTCTACAGCTCCTGGGGCTGAGCCAGAGCCTTGAGGAGACTTAAAACTCACTGGAGAAAAGCAGCTGTCACAGGGAGGGTGGTGAAAAGCACTGGGAAGAAATGGTGCCTGGACTCCCCATTTTATGAAGACAGAAAACTGAGGTCAAGCCAACCAGAAGTCGACTATCACATCTTCCCTCTACCTCCTGCAATAGCACAAGAACTTTTGTGACTAAAAGCTACTACATTTCTGGATCTCAAGGAACTTTGGGATCTGTCCATCAAAGAGAGAATGCTGCTTGGAATATTAAGGGAACCATTTTAAAGGTGGGGGCATTTTCCTAGATAAAGACCCTCGCTCTTCACTCTGCTTCAATCTATAAGCAGATTCGCCCAGGGTGGAGGTTAGTGGCTTCAGCCCCGCTGCATTATCACTGCCCCCGGAGTCTTCCTCCACCCTGTGAGAATGAAGTAAATGGAGCCCTAACCCCTCCCTTGGAAGGAGGGGCTTTAGTGACAGTTGCCAAGGCAACAGCTTTGAGCAACAGGAAGCTGCTAGCTAGGTAGAAAAAGGGCGAAAGAGGAGCTCAGTGGAAAGAAGAGAGTCCAAACCACAAGGGAGGTTACTGGGGCAGGAATGGCCGAGAGCAGAATTTCTTTGGTTCCATTGAGGTTACCTCCTCATCCTCAAGCCCTGAGCCATCAAAGAAGGTGAGGAGAACACAGTATCTCTGACTCTAGGGTCTGCCCCACTATTCCCACACTTGAGGCTGGGCACAGAGCCTCAGGCAAGAATCTGCTGTTTCTAGCACTAAGAATTGCAGGGCCACAGTCACCCACCCACAATGGGCTCATGGCCTTAGCTCAGGTCCCTAAGTATGCAAATTCTGAAGAGGGTAGAGAAATATGAATGGAAGCACTGGGCTGACTTCCCCAACACTGCGATAGATAATGCTCTTGACTCTCCTTACTCAGCCAATAGGACCGGAAAATGTACCTACTGTCCATCCTTACATGTTTACTGTGGCATCAGGCACCAGGCTTGGCCCTCGGGATGAATAAGCTGAGGTCCTTGCACTCAGGAGCTCTCTGTGAGGTGGGAGAAATGGGCAGAGGGAAGGGGATACTTAGAAGAAGCACAAGAGAATAGGAAGAGGAAGCCTAATCTTAACGTCTTTCAGAGAAAATCCCTTTTGACTTTGTTCTAGACTAAAGAGTCCATGGTACTCAATCAGTTGATTCATAGTTCATGTCCTTTCAACAAGCATTTCTCGAGCATTCCCTTTTATCCGCCACCAACTATGTTCCCGCCTCGTTCTAGCCAGCTATAAGAGAGATAGAAAACACATCTCTGCCTTCAAAATGTTGACAGATGTACACACAAATGAAGCAGTTAGAGAACAATTTAGATAGGTTGTCAATACATGCTAGTTAGTACATATGCGATGAACAAAGCAATTGATTATAATCCTAGGGCAAAAATCTGGTAGGTAAAAAAGGCATCAGGATGAGGTGCAATTCGTGTGGCGGACAGATCGGGAAGGCTCCTGGAGGAAGTGGGGCTTGAGATAAGAGGAGTTTTCTATGGAGAGAGGACGAGGAAAGGAGCCACTGATTAGGGAATATTGGTCAACAGTCAGCTGCTATGTTTGGAATGAGAATTCGGGGGGGTGGGGGCACAATCCAACCAAGGACTCCTGGCCACCGACTTCTGGGTGACCTTAGGGACTTCTCCCCGCTGAGTCTCAGCGTTCTGTACGTATAGAGCTTAGACTAAATTAGCACTTCTCAAACTCCCAGACCAGCAGAATCCACATTGCCTTGGAATTTGTTAGAAATGAAAGTTCTCAAGTTTCATTCCCACCGAAACAGAAACTCTGGGGGTGGACCCGGCAATGGGTTTTACCAAGCATTCCCCCTGCCCCCATTCCCCCCACCTGTGGTTTCAGGGCACACTGGTTTGAGAACCACTGTACTGCATTGGTACCGGTGCTTCTAGACTCTAGCCACTCATTAGATTTACCTGGGGAGCTTTGAAACCCCACGGTGGTGCCCAGGCTCCACCCACAGAGATCCAGATGAGTGGACCCAGCCCTGACACTCATGTTTTTTAAAACTCCCCAAATGATTCTAATGTGCCACCAGAGCTGAGAAGCACTGGACTAGGTGATGTCCAAGTTCTTTCCAATTTATTACCTCAGGATGGGTGCCAAGAGACTGAGCCAGGATTCCTGGCTCACAGATCTCCCCAGGTGGATCTGTGTGGCGGCAGAAAGACCTTCCTGAAATCTTAACATCTCAAAGCTCTTGATGACCAGCTTTTTGACGGTTTGTGTGATTTCTCCACCATTCTCCCTTGTCTGCCTGAGGCAGAAACACTGTGTGCAGATGTTGACTCTTTCACCTCAAACACAAATAAGTGTGCACAAGCACACACGCACTTGCACTCATCACTCAGTGCAATAAATATATGTAGACACACACTAGAATAACCACATAAGGGCATGTATGCACACATAAAATAAACCCACCATTAGGAATCCCAGACTCCGCACACTCAGACCACTTGAAAAAGGATTCCTTTTGGGCTATTTGAACTAAGGAGCACCTCTGTCTTCCCTGATGCTTAGCCTGGTTCAAGGTAGCAATAGGTTGTAGGGTGAGGTGATTATCTTCTCTCAAGCTACCTGCTCTAGGCTGAGGCAGGTAAACCATGGGGAACTGCTGAGTACAAATGCTGAGGATGCCCTTGTTTCTTTTGCAGATTCGAGCCGATGGTCCCCCCCATGGTGGGGTCCAGTATGAGATGGTCTCTGTGCTCAAAGACGGGAGCCCTATCCTCCGGGACATGGCCTTCTCCATTGATCAGTGCTATCTGTACATCATGTCTGAGAGACAGGTAAGTGCTAGCACCTATCCCTCCTTTCCAAAGCCTAGGAGGAGCTGGTAAACTGTGACCTTTGTTCGGAAGCTGTTCCATCTAACAAGGGAGACCTCTGGGCTTGCTGCTCAGGGGTCCTGGGAGAGGTAGAGTTCATGGAGGTTTTTGTGGGGAGCCAGAGAGAAGCAACGGGGTCAGCCCCATCCCGCAGGTTTCTTTCTGGTCTACAGCCCCTGTTTCAGAATGTGATGAACAGTCCCGCAAGAACGGGCCAGACTTCGCAGAGCAGCTTGGCGTGATTAAAAGGTAGATTTACTGCTCCCAGGCCCACAGAGTCTGCTGCTCAAGGGAGCCAAAGAGGTGTAAATAATCCAGGCCTCCAGGCTGGGCCCGATCCTGGGAGAGACAGACCCAAGAGAGCCCCCCCCCACCCCCGGAAGAAGATAAAAATCTTGGCCTGCATCTTAGACTGAGGCAGGGTAGAAGCTGGTGAGCTCTGAGATGCTGAAGCTCTACCTGCGGAGCTGGGAAGCCCTGAGAAGCAGACTTATACCCTCTGCTTTGTAACTACTGGCCAGGATCCACACCCTCTTGGATTGCTTTTGCCCTAAATATGTGTAATCAGAGAGAAAGCAAATTCAGGGAGAGCCATGGTGAAGGGCGAAAGAAGCTGGGAAAATGGAGGATTCACCAAATCAGTGGAGATGCAGACGGTGAAGCAAAGACCTTAGGAAAGTCTGGTTCTTTTCATTCGTTCGGTAAGTGCGTCAGCAGTTGTTCAGCAGAAGCGGTGGTCTTGGCATTTTCCTGAACATGGTAAGCAAGACAAAGGCCAAAGACGGAGAAAAAGGACTGTGACTCTGTCTTGGTGCTGAGGACAATGACTTAGGCTAGACAAGGATGCTGGGCTTGAAGACCAGCGAGCTTTCACGAAGGGCCTCCCAGCTCGTGTCATTCTCGACATATTCTGCCAAGATTCCAGGTGTCCTTGATCAGCGCCACCCTGCTCAGAGTTCTCTTTCCCCCCTTTCTTTCTGAATTTAAGAACCCTGAATCCAGGGATGATGGATGAGTGGAGGAAGGAAGGAAGAGGTGAATGGGCACGTGACAGCGTAAGGGAATGGAAGCAGCTGTGCAGCTCTAACTTGAAAATCACTTCTTGAGAATAGATGTCACATGTCATATGCTAATTGCACATGAATTACATCCAGATCCTCTTGAACCCACCTGTCTTCTTACCTCTCTTCAGGTGGCCCCTGTAGTTGAGGCATAAACAGGTCCAGATGGGAATTTAGTGGAGCTGGAGGAGGCTCTCCCATACCCTAACCTAGAGTGGGAAAGATAGTCTTGGAAGTAAACACTGATCTATAGTTCCAATAAAACAGTTGGTGGGTCCTAAGAAAAATTACTGGGAGTATATATATTTGAAACAATATACTGGGAAAACATCAAAATGAATGAGACTCGGTCACTACCCTGATGTTGCTAATGATCTAACGAGGGAGAGAAACGCATACCGAGATAGCTATAACATCAGATCGAAGTCTATAAATACTCTGCTTTTCCTTCCCATTATTTTCTTATAGACAAAAGATTATTTATTAAGCAAAAATAGTAGATGCTCACTAAACAAATTCAACCAATACTTACAGAAAAGAAAATAGCAACAAGTCCTCACTACCCAAAATTTAACACCCCGTTGACATTTGGTGAACACCGTTCTAGAAACTTATGCAGGATTATATATAGATAGAGGGATGGATAGATAAATGGCAACCTGGATAGGTGGATGAAAGGATGGTCAGAGGCATCAAATAGGCCCACATTATACATGATATTATGTATGGCCGAGGACCAGGCGGGTAACCCTGGGTAAAAGCTCTTTCTTGGGTTCTCTGAGCCCAGTGAAGTGGAAAAGCAGAAACGACACATAGAAGTGACCAGTGAGGCCTTTTTCTGAAACTGAGAAGATGCCACGGCATGTTTCTTTGTTTTTTTGTTTTTTGGGGTTTTTTTTTATTGCATATCTTTTTCTCAAATGGGATGCTTTTCTGAAATTGCATTCAAAATGTGGCCAAAGGAGATGGCCTGGGCCAGGGCTGGAACCTGACGAGTGGCCTTCGGGCAAGATATTGACCTCATGAGACCATAGCTGATGTCACCTCTGAGAGCATCGGCCCTGGCTAAACCATGTCCACGTAGCTTATTTCAAAATATCCTCTCCTTCGTCCTCATCTTCTGCCTCAGCTGACAATTCTTATTACAATCTGTGCCAGACAGAGGGGTTCAGTAGTAGCCAGTTGTGCTGAGCAGATATAGGAAGAGCCTGGGTGGAATGCCATGGAGCCGTCCGTCTCTAGTCAGGTGACATATTAGTCCAGGGAGCTACCTATGCCAACTGGAGCTGTGATCAGCAGGCAGAGTCTAAGGGGGATTTGTGGTGGAGCGCAAAGGCCTGTCACCTGGAGAGCTGTAAATCATGTAAAAATAGGTAGCCAGGTGATTTCACCAGGGGCTGGAGCCGGAGATGAGGGCCAAGAACAGCTCAGGAGGCTCATCTGTCTGAGTCTGAGCAGCTATGAGTCCAGAGCGTTCGTGGACAGCTCGGACCTCTTTAAGGAAACGGTTTAACGTGTGGCAATAGAACAGTTGATGAAAATGATGTCAAATGGCTTGGGTTCTAGTTCAGCTTTTGCCATAACCTGAGTATGACCCTCTCACAGCTTCGGTTTCCTCCCTTATAAAATAAAGGATCTGTGTCAGATGATGGGGTTGTCTCTGAGTCCAAAGCTTCGAATTGGATCCCATCTCCACGTTTTATAGCTGGTGGCCTTAGACAAGTCACTTCACCTCGGTGTGTTTGACAAGGGTCCACATGAGGCTCAGCGGAGACAAGAAATGGGAATTTGTTTTTACGCTGCCTCGAGCATCACAAATAGTCATTGCGAAGAGTTTATTGGCCCCTTCCGGTTCTCAAGCTTTATGATTCCATTACTCAGGAGCAACGATGAGTGGTGACTAGGAAGAAGATGCTAAGGTGCCACATCCAGGAGGCCTTGGGCTGAGCCAGGAGGCTTATGCTCTAGTCCTGGTCCTACTTGCAGCAAGCTGGGTGACCTGGACCCTTAACTTCCGTAGGACTCAGTTTCCTCACCCGTAAAGATAGAATAAATCTGGCTCCCCAGTTGTCTAAGTTCTTGACATCGAGACTCTCCTCCTCACCAAAAGCACAGTAGACAGGCTTGAGGTTAGACCTAAAGAACTTTCGGAACAAGAGTTTATGAGGCCATGCGTATTCGTGGGAATTTATTCCCCGAAAGGTGACCACTACAGACAGGGCAGAAAGGCTGGCTGGTTATGGATAAGTGTATTACTGTTTTGAGACAGTGGCTTAAGTGACTTTGGAGTTTTCTAAAAGAGCTAAGACTTTGTAAGGCATCACGGGAATGGGGCTTCTCATCACTGCATTTGCTAATAAATCTCTGCACAGTCGACCCTCATCCCTGCCTTCACCTTGTCCCCAGCTCTTATCTCTGTTCCCCTCCCCGACCTCCGAACATGGTGCCTATTATATTCTTGACGACACAGAACATTCTAGAGGAGAAACAAGTCTCTGGTCTCAAGTCCTGCCTGCAGAGGTTTTCATCTCCCACAGAGCTAGAACAACCCAGTAGTCATAACCATGTTTTCTCTCTTCTCTCTCTCTCTCCTCTCTCTCTTCTCTCTCTCTCTCTCAATCTCTCTCTCTTCTCTCTCCCCGCTTTCTCTGTTCAATTAAATGTAATTAAGAAATAGAATAGGACTAGTAAGACACATTGGGTCGTTAGTGCCACTGCTTAACGAGTTGATTTAAACCACTATTAATAGATCTAAGGTCGGCCAGTCCCAGGGGAAGTTTTCGGAACCAGTCCCCCAATCCCGTCAGCCGCCCAGGCGGTCCAGTGATAGAATGCCCGCCTGGTGTCTAGAAGGTCCACTCGGCTTCCTCAGCAGTGAATTGACAGATGGTACAGGAGTGCGTACAAGTCGCCCGCGTGTCTCCAGTGTCGAATGGAAGTCAGACAGTGAGTCCAGGGAGAATCGGGCCGCGAGCCAAGTGAAAAACTCGGCAGCAAGATGAAAAGAAACTTGATAGCCCCAGTTTCCACCCAACTTGTCAGGCTGGCCACTCCCAGAAACGGAATCTAACTCTGTACTCAGGATACATGGGTAAAGAGTATGGGGATGGAAGCAATTATTCTATTTTATACTTTAATTAGTTTGAATTAGCAGAGGGAATAGAGGCATAAAATGATCCAGCGAAGGGTGAAATGGAAAAAGGGAGTCACAGTGGAGAATGGATATGTGTAGGCTAGAAGGGCCTTGGGAACAGCGAAAAGGCTGGTGTTGGCTGCAGGGGCATGGGATGCTGCTGTCTTTTTCAAGGCCCGGGGAAGGCAGTATAGCACCGTGGTTAAGAGCTGGAGCATGGGAGTCAGACTGCCTCCCATTCCACTCGTGGCCACTCACTATGTGTGTGGCTTTGAGAAAGTTATTTCACTTCACTAGACCTCAGTTTTTCCATCTGCATAATGGGCCTCCTACTAACTGAGAATATACACAAGGGACCTAGCACTGTGTCTGACACACAGTCAGTGCCCTCAAACAGTGGCAGTGATTGTTATCATCGTTGCTATCAGTAGTATTATTAGAAGTTCTCCGGGACCCCAGAGCGGGCAAGAAGCGTCTCCACTTAAATCATGGCTGGGGCAGAGTTCCCAGTCTCAGCTGAACACCTCCAACCTGCCGTTCCTGCGGCTTCCTCCCAAGGGACGTCTCAGAAACCTCTGGCCTGGCCGAATGACAGTATCAGGCTGAGTTGCTCATAATCCGCTATTTATTTTAAAAATCCAGGAATGTGCCCAGCAGACTAAACAGTCCCGCTCCCCTTGATACACACAGAGGCAGCCCCTGACCCACATGTGAGGCCCAGGAGGCCGACATTACAGCATCTGTGCAGAGAAGGGAGGGGACCCTGAGCCCCGGTCATCCCCACCCCCTCAGGGCCCTGTCTGGCTTCATGTGGGACACTTGGCCAGAAAAGGGCTTCCTCCATAGGGCTTTTCATGGCCTCTCTGTTCTGGCCTCTCCAAGTAGGTAGACCAAGTCTCAAGCTCATGACCAAGGATGGCCTGCCATTCTTCATGGTGAATGCTCAGACCCCAGTTCTGAAGGCTCCGACATAGCACATTCTTCTGGGCATTTATTGCTACATAACCAAGCACTTCAAAATTTAGGGTCATAAAATAACCATTTATTAAGCTCATAGACTGTGTAAGTCAGGGATTCAGAGGGGGTGCGCCAAAGAGAGCTTTTTTCTTCTCTACAACATGAATGGCATGGGGTGACTAGAATGATTAGGGGCTAGAACCATCCAGAAGCTACTCCTCTCACAAGTCGGACACCTGGGAACTAGAAGGCTGGGATCAGCTGGGACTGTCGGCCAGAGTGCCCTGGACAAGTCCTCTCCATACATCTTGGACTTCCTTATAGCATGACGGCTTCGAGAGAGTCGGCCTTCTGGAGAGTGGCAGCTCCTCACAGACATGGCAGCTCAGGGCTGCAAGAGTAAGGTAGAAACTTTATTGCCTTTTTATGACTTAGGCCTAGAAGTCACATAGTTCTCTCTTCCATCTGCCTCTTCCCCTCTCTGTGGCCGGTCACCCCAGGTGATTCTGATGCATGTGTCCATGAGCACACTTTGAGAAGTGAAGCTCAGGGAAGATTAATACGTGGTTTCTGGTGTTTCTCAGAGCTCCTGTGGCAATATTGCATCACCCCATTCAGAAGGTAGACCTCCTTGGTGGTCCACCTTTGCCACATAGGACGGTGGCTGATCGGAAACTTACCCTGATGGATTACAGGAGACTGACTTTTTAACGACCCCACTCTACGTCACTAAGAGAGTAGGAGCATGAAGAATTTTGACCTGGCATTATGAGAAACAAAAATTATTTGAAAAGATAGTAAGCCATGCTTCTCTGAAGGTCTCAAGTGCAGGACAGACCCCACCCCACCCCCACCCCATCCCCTGCATTGGGTGAAGACCCTGTGCAGGGTGGGGAAGGACACACCAGACCCCTCCAGCATGCCATACGTACCAGCAGTGTCCAGCCATCTTCACCAGAGAACTGATTTTGGTTTTCTTGGTTTGAGGGATAGTCTGTCAACTGTAAACCTGGACCTAGGGCCAAAACTAAGAAGCATTTCAAAGGACCTATTGTGATATCAGAGTAATAATATGTCTCCTACCTGTGACCAAAGCCACTAAACAGCCAAGCCCTAAAGGCATCTAAAGACTTGAGGAAAGAAAAGAAAAAATACGAGAACCATGCTTCCAGATGTCCCCCGCTCATTTATTTTGACATCTCAGACTATTATTTTGATTGTGCACATTTGTTTAGTCCAGGCGATAAGGCTTCCCAGGGCGCAGGCCAAGCGTGCCAAGGTATATTTTTACAAGGCAGTGGAAGTCTCAGTAACAGGAGCCCTGCCTGCTGCCTGGGCTGGGAGGCCTGGGCTGGGAGGCCTGGGCTGAGCGGCCTGGGCTGAGTGGCGGGAGGAGAGAATGTGAGGCGGCAAGGGCTAGCGTGGAGCCTGAGGGACCTGGGGGAGAATTACAGAGTTTGCGGATTAGGAAAGTGAGGATAAGTGAATTTCTGCTGCACTTTTGTTTTCAAATGTGTCATTTTCGAGCCAAGCCTTTGATGCACATGTGTTTCTGTTTAAGGACATGGACCAGGAGCTAGGTGTACATCTCAGTGCTTTTCCCAAAGGAAGGGAGGGGGAGCAGGGAACAGTGACCACCCCAAGCCTGGGTTTTGAGTTCCCCTCTGTCTCTCCACCCGCCCCCCATGTCAACGATGCTGACACGGAGCTGATTCCTTGGCTATTAATATTCTCATTGGAGCATTTTTGATAAATATTTTCACACAAGGGAAAGGAAATGCAAACCCGCCCTATTAATCAGATGCTTGGCTTGTGGTATTTAAGAGAGAAAACTTTACCTTCTTATTTTAAAACCCTTTGGTTTGGAAAGAAATGACTGAATACAATGCCCAGGCTGGGAGAACTGGTGCCAAAAAAAACTCATTTCTCTAAATGGGCAGGGGGGCTAGAGATTCTCTCTCTAATCCCTGGCAAGGGACTTGATTTCTCTTTCTAGGTAGGTGTTTCTGAGTGATGACACTCTCATTGCCCAGAATGATGTTCCCGTGACTGAGAGATAAGAAATCACAGGGTCTCAAGACCAGAAGGAACTTCCATTCCCCTCCAACACACACACTATTATTATATATTATATTTATTATGTTATGTTATGTTATGTTGTGTTATGTTATGTTATGTTATGTTATGTTATGTTATGTTATGTTATGTTATGTTATGTTATGTTATGTTATATTATATTCCCCTACACTTATTTTAAAGATGAAAAAACTAATGCCCAGAGAGGAGAGGCACTCGCCTAGGCCATCCTCTTAATTACTGGAAGAACCAGACTTAATCCTAATTAACGTGGTCCAGCCCAGCATTCTTTTCCCAAATTGACAAAGGCTTCACTCAGCACAAGCCAGAAAGAGAACGGGTTGTGTTAAAAGACTTTCAATTAAAAAATTAAAACAACCTGGGCCCCGGAGAGAACCTGAAGATGGTCCCAAGGGTCAAATTGAAATAGGGAAAGATTTGCATATCATTGCATACATAGACTCATTCATTCAACGGACCTTTAAGTGTCTACCATATATAATGCATAGAGCTGTCCACTGACAAGTCATTTGCATATGCAGATATAGATAGGTCAGTCTTTCTAAGTTATATTCTAGCAAAGAGCTTAAAAAAAGGGCTACCCTGAAGATAGATACCTTCTTGATTTCTTTCTGCTCTTTTTAATGTAACAACCCACACTGGTGAGTGTGCTTTTGTGTAGAAATAAATAAAATAGAATCCCTGCCTTCAGAGAGGTCACAATCAGGCAGGAAGAATGGTATATAGATAAATTACAATATAAAGTCAGCACTGCTATAGCAGAGATATAGCACTCAGTGACTGAAGTAATTCATACTAGACAGGGAGAGACCTGTCCTTGTCCCTCCTTCGTGGGGTCACTCAGACAGAAGCCTCACCCTTTCTCTGACAACAGCAGTCCGGAGCTGGTCGATCCACAGAGATTATCTTGTAAAGCATAGCCCTTTATTTTATAGACGAAGACAGGAGACCTGAGGGAAGAATGACTCTTGAGAAGGGAGGGTCTGCCAAGCTAGACTGTGAAGAAGCAGATAGTGATTGATGATAGGTGTTCTCCTGGCCCCATGAAGAGCATGGCCTCTAGACTCTGCCAGCCCACCTGGCTCTACCACTCATTGCTGTGTGACCTTGGACAAGTTGCTTTACCTCTCTGTGCTTCAGTTTCCTCATCTGCAAAATGGGCATAATTATGAGATCTGCTCAAGGATTAGGTTAAATGAATGAATGAAAAAACGCTCTGAAAAGTACCTGGCACATATTACCCACTTAACAATGTCAATAGTAGTAATTATATTTTTACGGTTGTGCCCTCACGCATAATGACCAGGCCTAGCCCTGTGGATCATGCTGAGTATAGCCACACCCAGAAAAGAAAAAATTGAACCACCCTACCCTGCCTCTCAGCTCTCAGCCCTACCTTCTCTAAGATGTGTTGAAATCAGCTAACATTTAGGTCGAGTTTTTCTTAATCGCCGAGGTGAGATAAGTGGTGTTGCCTTTTTTACAGATAAGAGCACTGAAGTTCAATCTGGCTAAGTAACTTGCCCACGGGCCACCAAGCTGGCAAACAGCAGGGCGTGCACTCCACACCGCACTTCCAAAGCCAAATCCACTCCTTGGCTTCCTGAGACAGCACCCCCTGGTGACTGCATGGGTGCAGAAGGCACCTCCGCGCCACCTGGCTCCAAATTAAGGAGGGCTCAGAGGCGGCTGTCAGGGCTCCAGGAGACCAGCACAGACTCATACCTCCTCACTTGACACCCCCACAGAGACTGGAGCAATGCCCCGTTTTGTTGAAAAAAACAAGAAAGGAAAGTGAACACTGCCCTGGGCCATACATGAGCAGTCACAGGAACTCTCTGGTGGTCAGAGTAAAGGGAGAGAGAGTGCCATGGCCAAGGTCACTGCTGCTGTTTGTCCTGTGCAGCAGGCCAGGCACCTCAAAAGCATTATCTCGACTCCATACAACAACCTTGAAAGACAATCCCCATTTGACACATGAGGAAGGCTCAGTAAGGTTAGGTACTCGAGTCAGGCCATTCGTCCAAGCCTGAGGCAGAGCCGGGGCTGAGGTGCAGGTCTGTGTGGTCGCAAAGCTCGTGCCCCGCCTGCTCTCCACCCACCACCAAGGAGACCCATTCAGGGACCCCAGTGGGTGACATCGTGACTTCCCTGCACTTTCTCTACCCCTAAGCAAAGTTAGGCCTGTTTGGCAAAGGAAAACTTTTGCAAAGAGAGCAGATGCAGAACATGAGAGAAGCATTGCACCCAAGCCCGGTTCAGCCTCCTGGTGCAACTCCAAGTATGAACCAGGAGGACTGGGGTTGGCTCAGTAGCTGGCCCCAGCCAAGGGTTCTTAGTTTCTAGAAAGCTTCCGTGCCTGCCATCTTGAGTCTTTCTTATCCAGCAAATGCAGTGGCCCCGTGGTGATGCCCCAGAACCTCACGGCCTGCTTTTTAGCCCCAGAGCTCTCCCTCATGCTCCCTGCATCGAGTTTCTGTAACTGAATGTGTTTTATTTAGCCCATAACGTTTAGTGCCACTTTGGATTTCCAATTAGGCTTCAATCAGACGCCTAGAGTCTGATGCGTTTTGTTGTTTTGATCCACACAAAAGATGGCAACATCAGAGGAGCCGTCATGAAAAGTTATTTCCATCCGCTGATGACTAGGACAGTTGCTGTGATGTGAAGACAGTTTCAGAGGTGCCAAGAATGGCGCCAGGCGTCAGGGAAGGGGGAGGGAAGAAAGGGGAAGTCAGCGAACCCTTGGAAGGAAGCGGGATGTGGAGTTCTGAGGTGCACAGCCTGCTCATACTGCATGGTTTCCCCAGAGAGAGTGGGGGTGGGGGTTGGGCACTAGGTGACCTGAGGCTCCTTCCTATGTGGGCCGGGGTCCTGGGTGCCCGGGCGGGAGGGAAAAGGAGTTGATCTCCACTCCAGCTGGTTTCTCGCACAAATGGCCCAGGCCTTTTAGCCAGGAGAGGTTCCAGAAACAAAGTGGTCCTGCGAGGTGGGATGCTGACCACTGGTCGATTTCTCCAGAGAAAGCCCCTGAGCTCCGCAGCCAGAAGCAACCAGGTTTGCAGAAATATCAGGGGCTTTTCCTCACTGCCTGTGGGTTCTGGCCAGCCGCTCACACACGCTGTCTGTCAGACACGGTTTCTTTCTGGGGCTGGTCCTGCGGATGAAATTGAGAACCCAGCTTTGAGCTGTTAGGCGCTTGGTGGGGGAGGGAGGTGGAAGAATGGCAGAGGGGTGATGGGAGAGTGGCAAGTTAGGGGTCTGCCCTCAGCTAATGGTCAAGGAGTAGCGCCAGTGAGGCTGAGTTAGGGCCAGCCGAATCCTCAGTTTCCCCACCCGTGGAATGTATGCGAATGCCCCCTGCAGCCAAGATGCTTGGTGCATTTTTTTCTAGTCCTGAGTGTGTTTCAAACAGTGGCTGTGTGCACAGAACTCGGAGTGTGACCTGGGTCCGGTGTGCATGCGCTTGTGAGCAGGGGTGTGGGGTAAGAAAGGGCAAGAGTTCCTGTGTGTTTGGTGTGTCTACACTGACACGGCTCTTTCGTACCGCAGGGCAGGTCTGTGCTCCTTCTGCTCAGGGCTTGCTCTGTCTTCAGAGCCCCACTTGGCAGCATTTTTCCAGCTGGCCCTTTGATCCAGCCCGCCCAGCTCAGGGACCCAGCGTCTCAGCCAGTCTCCACTTCGCAGTTTCCATGCCACGCAGTTAAATTCCCTGAGCCTTTGCCCCTCTGCATGGAGTGACCTTCCTCATTCCCCCTCCAGTTATTCCCACTTCCCACCTCTGCAAACAGGTTAGAGTTTGAAATTTGCACCAGGTGGAGGGAGACCTGGCTGTGTCCTCAGCTGCTGGTGGCTTAGCAAACAGTCTGGGTTCAGCCACTGTCCCTCAAGTAATGTTTAATGATGAGAAGAGGGACATGGGAAGAGATGAGAGTCAGGCGGAAGGAAGATTGGAGAGAGAAAAATGGACAGAACCGAGAACAAAGTCTAGTTAACCACTCAGCCACCCAGTAATTCATCAAACAGCCTTTGAGGACCTATTGGGCACACAGAGCTTGTCCTCACAAAATCACACATATAGGAGGAAAACAGACAGGTCGGCCACGAATTACAAGACAGTGTACGGAGAGAAGGGAATGCATGAGAGGGCGCCACACCCAACAGCCTGTGAGTCAAGGAAGGCTTCGTGGAGGAGGTGAATCGTGAAAGAAATTTATTTCACCAAGGGAAATAAAATGCAAAGGAGCATTTCACAAGTGAAGGGCAGCGTGGAGGCACGAAATGGTTCAGCATTTCAGGGCGTAGTCCCCAAATTTTGTTGTTGTTGGAGAGGAAGGCAAGGATTAGGAGGCATCAATCCTCACAGGATATTCCCAGAACACAGGCAAGCCGGCTTCAGGTGGACTTAACTCGCCTACCCCTTACCAAGACAAAAGGAGCCTCGGCCCACAGGTAGGGTGCTTCAGGCTCCCCAGGCCCTGCTGCTGCAACATTGAACTTGGAAGAAAACAAGCATGCACCCAGCTCCCAGTGTTTCTTGTTCCCTGGCCACCAGCCTGCCAGCAGACCCCCTGGACAGGCCGTGGATCTAAGCAGCACGATCAAGAAAAAAGATGTCAGGGCTAGGCAGAGCCCACCGCCAAGGCCCCTTGTGATCCAGCCAACCCATTTCCTCTCAGGACGGCCACTTCTCTGACATGAAAACCTCTGCCCGGCTCAGGTTCATGGGAAGAGGAAAAGGGAGACAGCGTACTGTTCATTCAGCCAGTCATTTCAACCGCATTTATTAGTGGCAGAGACCTTGCCTGTCTGGGCTGCTTCTGTCTCCCCGAGACAGTACAGTGTTTGGCCCTTAGTAGGTGCTCAATAAACACTTGCTGAAGGTGAGGAAGAAAGGGAGAGGAAGAAGGGAAACAAGAAGGAGAGAACTATGAAAAGGAGGCGTTGTAAGGTAGTGTAGAGAGCTCACCTTTGCAGGCAGTTTAGGCCCAGATGCAAATCTTGGCTCAGCCGCTCTTTGGTAAAGCCTGGAGTATCCTCTCTAAACCTCAGTTTTCTTTTCTGTAAAGTGGGGATAACAATACTATCCGCTTTCTAGGGTTACAGAGAAGATTCAACAACTAATCCCCGCTAAGTACATGGGATACGGGAAGAGCCCAACCCCGGAACGGGCTCCAGCTGGACCCTGTTCCTTCCCTCTGGTTCAGTCGTGAGCCCCCCATTTCACCACCACCAAGTCCTCACGCTAACGTGTTGCTCATTTTTCATCCTAAGTCATCTGTCAGTTGCATCTATTTCTAGCCTCTGTCTATGAGACAAGAATAAGGAAGGGAAACAGATAACCGCAGAGGCTCATTTGCCAATTGTCAGCTTCTGCCGTCAGCAGAGCTCATTCTGCTTCTCCCTGGGTGCCTGGAAAAATCGTTGTGACCTTTTATTTACTGGTTGATCTAGTCAGCTCTTGGCTCCAAGTCTCTCTGCCTCTCCCCGTCCAGGCCACCCCCAACACCCCCACACCTCCATCAGCACCGGGCTGGCTTCCTGCCTCCCGTGCCTCATCACACTGCATGATGGGCAAGCTATGATGGTCCCTCTGAGCCTCCCTGTCTTCACAATCATTCTCCTAAAAACCGTGGGCACAGAGAGGAGGAGGAACTGGAATTATTGATCTTTCCTGCTCGGTGCTCCCACCAGGGAGGATTTCTGTTGCTGATCCTCTTCTGCAGACCTCCTCCTCCATCCCTATTTCACTGGGGAGCTAAACCAAGATTTAGGCCAGAAGGCAGCCTGCCCCGGAGTTCTTTAGTAAGCTGGCGGTACTGCCCTGAAGAGCATGTTTGTCCCAGCCCCTCACCCCAGATTTTGCCCTTGGAGTTTTCCGTATGTTCCCTCTTTTCCATCCGTTTCCCCTCGGTCTCCCGCTCCTGCACCAGCTCCCGGCCCAACTGGCCTGTAGCTTTTCTTTCTCCTTCCTCCCTGGGCCCAGGTGACATTCACCTAAGGCCCCTCTGATCCAATTCGGCTGAGGTGTACCACCCCAGGGGGCTTGGGGGTGGCAGTTGGCGGTGGTGACAAGGAGACGATGATGGTTACCAAGCGGGTGCTGACGAGAAGACCTACTGCAAAGGTCCCAGGAATGAGCCAGGCAGACCCAAATGACCCGTGTCTTGATTGGCTGCAGGTGTATACACAGTGTGTGTGTGTATGTATGTGTGTGAGTGCATGTGCATGCATGCATATGTATGCACATATATGTGTATCACACCCAAATCGGCTTCTGAAAAAAATAATCCAAAGTGGAGTGTGGCTTCTGACTCCATCGCCTTCAAGCCATCCGCCTTGGACTTCCCACGGCCTTCATGGCCCATCTCAGACTTGGCCTGCCTTGCAGCAACCTCGAATTTGAGGAAAGGATTTTTAAAAGCCTCTTGTGCAAGTCGGCTCCCTGCCTTCTAAGCTCTCTTCTTGGCCCACACTGTCAGCATCAATTTTCTGCAGGGAGTGATTTAACCTTCATTTATTCATTAATTCTTTTTTCCCCTTAACTTCATTAGGTAAGATTTATAAAGGTGCTGAATTGGAAAGGTCACCTGTCCCCGGGCCCAGGACACAGTATGCCTGCGTCTCTTCTCCTGAGCTTCCTTCCAGGAGTGCTCTGGAGGTAGTGGGGGGAGGGGAGCAGCGGGCAGAGTGCGAAAGCAGAGCCTCTGGCTCCCCAGGAAGGCAGGGCCGGCAAGGGGAAGCCACCGCCTCGGAACACAGTCCAGCTCCTGCTCCGTGTTAGCAGCCAGCTGTTGGGGGGCCTGGTGGCATGGGGGACGGGCAGGCTCTGTGTTAAGCACGTCCGGAATCCTGGCTCCACCTTTTACAAAACTGACCTTCACCAAATTATCTAATCTCATCAGGCCCTCAGTTTCCTCTTAGAAATTGTTGATAATGATAGACACTACTGTATCAGGTTGTTGCAGAGGTTAAACAAGGTGGTATACGCAGAGCGCTGAGCCCAGTGCTGGGCACACAGCAAACACTCAGTGAACGGCAGCTTTGTAGACAAGATCTAGAGCTGTCCTGGCAAGGACCTAGCCGTGTTGGGCAGCGGTTAACTCACTAAGCACTGCAGACTGGTACGCAGGGGCTGTTTGGTTTCTCCAAGAAAAGGAGCCCCACATATTTCATGATGAATCCCGTCTCCAGAACCACAGGAAAAGCCTCAGCTCATGGAGGAGCCAGAAAGAGCCAAGCCACCACTTGATGTCAAGATTGCTTCCCGAAGCCCAGCAGATTTCGGCAGGAAGTCAGACTGAGATGGCATCCTGCTCCGTGCGGTGGGCTGGCCACACTCACAGGTCTGGGCCCACTCAGCAATTACCCCTAGTCATAGGCCTTTTCCGAGTCTCTGAGGCCCGCTGGGCTCAGCCTTCAGCCATCTCATCTCAAGGAACTGTCTCTCTCCTTAGCAACCTCCCTATAAGGAAGGAGAACAGACTGTAGGATAAGGAAGCACGCAGGTATCTTGAACTTTTAGAAAGACAAAAGTACCTGCTTGCTGCCACCTCCATGCGTCCTTGCTCCTTATGCCCCCAACAGAACTCCAAACCATCCCAATTTACCCCAATCAGAATGAATTCTGCTCTCTGAGCTTCTTTAACTTACGGTAAAAACCACACATCTGGTGAGTATCTATTTGGTGTCTCCCCCATTAGGCTCTAAGCTACTAGGAGACCGGATGTGGGTTAGAGGTACCCGCCCCCTCCCAGGGTTGATTTTATAGCTAGAACTTGGTGTTTGAGAAAATAATTTTAATAGGAAAGCACAAAAGAAAGCGGGCAGGCAAACCTATTCTGTGTGCTGAGCTGAGAATATTGAGTTTGAATGTGATCACAGAGGATTATAAGAATTAATTTTATTTTATCTAATATTCAAGTTCGGGCCTCTAGAATTCGACATGCAAATTTATGCTCATAGTGCAAATCGGAGCATCCAAGATTAATGGAGAAAATTCTAGTCACCTCACTTTTTCCAGAATCCTATTTCTCTCACCTGTGATCACCTATTTATTTGCCAAGGATGAACTAAGGAGTAAGTTGCAATAAGAAAGGAACTCTAGGGCCGAGTGAATCTGACCGGTGCCTCGTCGATGCTAGATGGAATAAGACAGATGCTGAGCACTAGACCGCAGCCCTCTGGGAGCATGGGAACTTCTGGGCGGTAGCCACAAGAGACCCGCACTGCGATTCTGGTCCCAAGGTAGTCATTACTGGTATGCAAATCACTTCACATGTATGATCTTAGTTTTTACTATTGTCATGTGTCTGGATTCAATGAGATTCTTTGGGCGTTGTTAATAAACAATGCTTGACCTTTTAAGAGTGGCAACATCGCATCATATTTCATGAAAGAGGGCCCTATCCAACAGGCCATTTGATATAGTTATTGTTCCATTTTCAATAAATTTGGTTCTGTGACTCTCACAGTAGTCACTGAGATCACCAGAGATACTGGTCACTGAATAGCCCAGATAAGAAATGACCAGCAATCAGACCTCAAGTTCATGGTCACTCCTCATTATCTCCATTCTTCCCTGGGTCTCTCGCTAGGGCTGCTACCACGGCTGCCATGCCTGGCATCTATAGTAGCTTATACCACTGTCTTGGCCTGACTGTGGATAATTTCCTCTCCCTGTAATTCAAGCTAAATCCATATTGGAATTTATAGGAAAGAAAGAAGACCTCATATAACCCTCTTTAGCTGGGTTTGCGTGAAGCATAAGTATTAGTCAGTGGTATGTCTGGTTCTATTTTGCATGAGTTCAATTTCTTTACCTTTGTCCCTAGACTAACATCTAGTGGCCATGGGGTAATGATGGTAGGCATCAGTACAGAGAGTGAAGCTGCACACACAGTTTCGTCTTTAAATATTTTCTGTCTCTGGGGTCAACTGGACTGAATAGATATCCTGTCATTCCTGAAACTCTCAGGCTAGCTGCCCTGAAGAACACATCTCATGTCAGTTATAGAGTGAAGGTGATTGGCCTTTCCTAAATCCAATGAATAGCTTAGTTTTTTTCAATACAGATTATAAGTTCCTCCTACTTCAGGGACCACCTTTGGCCCAGGGGTGTTGCTTTCCTGCTTCCTAATGCTCCAGTCTTAACATATAAAATTACTTTAAACATAAACAATGACAGAAAACCATTAGAGGAGACTCATCTTTTTACATTGTAAAAATAGAGTTGGGAATTGTCACTTTTAAGAGGTAAGAGAGAGACATATGGACAGAATACCAAGAGACTCTCATTTGTCTCTTAACATTCAATCTAAATCAAAAATCATAGACAAGAGACTCTTACACTTGGAGCCTATTTTGTTTTTCTTTCTTCACAAGAAGCATATGGAGGGTGCAAAAAGCATACACTCAAAAAACGTATCATTTCACTGCTCTTTGGTTTCCCATTGGTAAAAACGAAGACTCCAATGGCCTGAACTCCAGGTCAATAAGTTAGTGACTAACCTGATTCAGTGAGATGTCTTAGGGTGAGCAGTTGGATGGTTTCCATTATCCATGACACTTGCTGACATGTGGGCATAATCAGCTCTGCTCCTTCACCTTCTTGGCTTTGAATTAAGAACTTTAAGAGGTCACTAACATATGCTACGATGATAAACATTGAAAACAATATTAAGTGGAAGAAGCCAGCCATAAAAGATCACATAATGTATGATTCCATTTATATAAAATGTCCAGAATAGGCAGGTCCGCAGTTGATTGGTGGTTGTCCAGGGCTGGAGCAGCTGGGAGCAGGGGCGAGACTGACTGCTGATGGATGCGAGGCATCTTTTTGGTGATGAAAGCGTTCCAAAATTGATCGTGGGAATGGTTGCACAACTCTGCGAATGCTGAAACCCGTTGAATTATATACTTTAGGTGGGTGAATTTTATCATATGTGCATTGAATTATGTCTCCATGAAGCTATTATTTAAAAAATCTTGGGAAGGCTGGTCCATAATTGTGCAGCTACTCCATAACCTCTCCTTCCCCCAGTAACCCCATGCCCAAGAAGGCATGGGTACCCCCCACAGATGGTGCCAGCACACGGCAGCCAGGGGCTCTGCTATTCTGCTCGTTTTCTCTGCCTTTCCCTTCTCCTGCTCTTCTGCCTGATTCTCCTGCTCTTGCCTATCCCTCCATCTCCCTTCTCCGGTCTCCTCCCCTCCCTGATGATTCCACCAGCCAATGGGCTTTCCTTGACCCCAGGAAGCTGATAGGGGAGGGAACAATAGATAGTGAAAATTAATCGTAACTATGACAATAAATTATTAGTATTACAAATTATTATTAGAGCTGTCCAGGACTTAATTAATCTTCACAATCTCACTATTTAGAGAATAATTATGTGCATTTTATAGATGAAGAAACTGAGACTCAAACAAGTAGTGTAACATGCCCAGGTTTGTCAGGGGCAAAACAGAATCCAAATCCAGGTCTGTCTGGCCTCGGAGCCTATTCTTTGAAGCACGACTGGACCTTAAGTAAGAGGCTGGGCTTGGTTATTTACTGATGAATTATAAGTAATCTGATGGGGTTCAAAACTGCAGTAACTAAGATCTCATCGGTTGGTCTGATATTTGTGGCCATTTATGGGTGATATCTGTGTGGCTCTTCCATTTATTATGGTTTTCATTAAGACTCTAATCCTGTTTAGAAGTCTGTTTTTCATTTTTAACTCCTCTGTTTAATCTTGAGCAGCCCTAATCCTTCTTCACTACCAGCCAGAAGGGAGACAACTCCCAATGGCTCTTTTCTTCCCACAGTTGTATGCCGGCTTGGGTGGGAGGGGGCAGTGAGTGTGTGTGGCAGGAACGTCTGTATGTTGAGTGTGTGTGGCAGGAATATGTGTGTGAGTGTGCGATGGGAGTACATGTGAAGTGTGCGATGGGAGTACATGTGAATTGTGCGTGTGGTGTCATTGTGTTGGTGTGACATGCGAGTATACAATATGAATGTGTTTGTGTTCATGAGTGTGTTTGTACAAGAGTATGAGTTTGTGGAATGACGGTGAGTGTGTGTGTCAGGGACTATCATGCATAGATTCATTCTTTCAGAAGCACAAGGATTCTTGAGTCAAGGCCTATGCATTTGTTTCCAAAGCAGGGGAGGCTGATCCCAGGGGGCTGACCCCAGGGGGCTGTTCCCAGGAGGCTGTTCCCCACCCCCACCTGCCAGGCTCTCTCCCCCGAGACAATCCTAGAGTTGGAGGGGATTCTTGAGTTCAGCTTCTCACTCATCCTGGATGTTGACCCTTTGCTTCGAGTTCTCAGTGATGGAACTCTTCCTTCTCAGAGTTGTTGTTTTATAGAAAACAACAAGCCCTTCCATTGGGCTAGTCTTCCTTCAGGGAGGCCTAGAGGTATTTTACTTTTCAAATTCTTAGTTAAAATGTCTACTCACAAGGAAGAAAAGAAATGTAAATGGGAACACTCATCATTGTATCCCGTTGGGTCCCTGGAGCACACCCCAAAACTCATTCTCCCTGCTTTGGCTTATAATGTGTTCCTGCCCAGGACATGTCACCCTGCCCCTCCTCAAGCCCCACCTCCTCTCTGGAGCCTTCCCTGCCCCTCCACCCATACTCAGCCCCCACCTTCTCTGAAACCTCTGACCCCCAAAGGGCTTATAATAGTCACAGTTTTCAGCACTTAAAATGTTCTATCTCTGGATCAGCTGGAACTCTGGTAGACCCACATGACATTGTCTCAAGTCCCTATTTCCCTGGAGACTTTGGGCTTCAGGGCCGCCAGATATGGTGGTTCAGATCCTGACTGCACAAAGGCATGTCTGGCTCAGGGGCAAGTGGGGACTGAGGCCGAGTCCTCACTCATCTTATCAAGCAAGGTACCTAGAGGGGGTGCCTTCTTCAAATTGCACAAAAATGCTTTATTAGTTAGAAGTGGTCCAGACAGGGAGCCTCAGAGGGTTCAGTCGTGTTGTCTGAAGGCCTCCACTAGCAGCTGGAAGGATGCTTAATGAGAGAGACAGAGTGCTGCCTCCCGCTCCCCGCACCCCAGCAAATGAGTCTGGCCCCCACAGCCCCCCTTCAGAAGGCCTTTACCCCCTCTCTGATTAATCCCATCAAACTCTGATCACCACTTAACTCCACATGCCCTCATCTGGCTCCAGCTTAATTTTCACTTCCCAATATCTGCCTTTTAAGTGTCCTAAATCTTTTTTTTCACATCTTTGTTGTGTCCTGCCAACTCGTTAGCTAGCTCTGGGAGGACAGAGAGCGTGTTTTCATTTACTTTGCTTTCGGCCACCCCTGTGACATTTATCTGAGGACTGCACTCCCCTCACTCAGTGGGGGCCAAATCAGTGTTGCTGACATACTGTGCCACCAGCCGAAGGAACAGAGAAAACACAGTTCTGTGGTCAAGAGCTGGGGCTGCGACCACCCTACCCAAAAACCAGCTCGGCCACTCATCTCAGGGGACACACACGTGTCCATTCAGCCTCCGTGTAGCTCTGGACTTAGTTGCCTGCAAAATATCCCTAAAGATTCTAAAGTTCTGGAAAAACTCATCCCCTCTCATGGGCTCTCTCTAGGGCGACACCAGATGCTGGCTAGGAGAATTCAGAAGTGGTCCTGGCCCTTCACCAGACTGACCTTCGGTTATCCCATAGTGACTATAAATTCACTTCTGATGTGCAGTGATCTGGCAGGGACCGATGCCTCACTGCCTGGACACGTGTCTGGTGTGGATGAGGGGCAGGCCCAAGTGAAGGGAGAGCATCCCAGGAAAGAGCCTTTAGCAGGGCCTGTGACATTATGGTTTGGTTGTCCCCCTGCAGAACAATGCATGAGGCAGGCCCGGCCTGAGCAGCAGAACAAGTGTCCTGCCTTTTCTTCCTGACCTCCCACCCCTGACCCCAGCTGACTCCCTCCACTTCTGTCTCCCCCTTTCGGCATTTGTGTTTCTGTGCCCCCTCAACAGGCTCCCACACTTCAGAATGAAACATTCAGGCAGGCACCAAATAGCAGTCTAGATGCTCCATCCCCACAGGCCCTGAGATGATAATGCGTCACCCGCGGTGCGTATCCAGATTATGCTCAGGTGGTTAAAAGTCCAGGTCTAATTAGAGTTCCAGGGAATCGAGCCATTGTATTATTAATGATTCGCCGGCAATGTTCTGATTAAAACAGTAATTTTAATAAGCACAGCTCGATGCTAAGTGTTCACTGAGCACCTAATTACATCAGTTATAACTCCAAAATTATTTAAAATTCCCCTTTTTTTTTTTTTTTCACCAGACCCGGCATGCACCAAATAAAATAGACTCAGACAACTCGGTGATCATTTGCTCCAATTAATTTCCTAAGTACCTGTTTAAAAAAAAAGAGAGAGATCTTTTGTCTCTTTTTCATCTCCCCATGTCCCCCTCCACCCCTCTCTATCCCCAGAAGCTTCATGACATCGGGTACATTCGAGGCCGCCATTGAGGGAGGCCAGGAACAGAGAGCAATAGGGAAGGTAGAGATGGGAACAGTTCCCGCCTCCACCGGCCTCCAGGCGAGTGGAGACCGCAAAGCTCTAATCACCGCTAAGGCTCAGGCAGGGCTGGGCCATGGCCGAGGAGGCAGGAGCATCACAGGGCTTCTGACCAGAAGCCAGTTCCTTACGGTTCCCAGTCTTCATCAGACCAGCTTGGGATGGCAGAGCTGACGACTGTGCTTGCATCTCCTGGAAGACAGAGGCAAATGAGGCAACGCGCTCCCCAGTGTGGAAGCTCATTGACCCATGAGCCATTTAGACCCCAGAATTATAGAAAAAAAAATAGTCTGCGGAGCCATCTTAGAGTTGACACCCAGAGTTTGATTTTTTTTTTAAATCACGTGATCAGTAAGTTATCAGTCGGTTCCCAGAAGGAACACCCAGATTTGTGGGATAGGCCTGATCCTGAACCGCGCAGTGCCGTGACCCTCACTTCATGTAACGCTCATGGCAGCAAGCGTGTCAGGGACAGGAGTCCTTTGAGTTCTCCGGCCCAACCCGTGTGCTAGGAGATAGAATCAAAACACAGCTTTATCTTGTCTCCCACTATCCCTTTTGCCTCCGCCGTCTCGGGCAGGCCGCACAGCTCAGCAGCTCACTGTCGGATAATACAGGGTCCCTCATCTCAAACACAGTCTCAATCCAGAGTGATAACGTCCTGTTTCCCACCAGAAGTGAAACTTCGGACGTAAATGAAGCCCAGATCTTTGTCCTCTCCTTAGCTGGGCCAGCCGCACCCCCCACGCGCAGAGATGAGGGGTGGGAGGTGTGTTTCTTCTCTTTTCTCTCATGTTTTTTAACACCGCTTGATCTGTTTTACTGACCCCTTCAGAGAAAGGAGAGGGGAGGGGTCAGAGGAGTCCTTTCTCACTCGAACTGCAATTGTCACAAGTTAATCGCCATGCTCTCCGAGCTGGCTGATGGTTCTCACTCTTTGGGGGCTGGCTCCTTAGGAGCTGCTTCCTGTTGCCCTACTACTCTCTCCTCAGCCCCGATTTTCCAGCGCTTTCCTCCACATAGATGTTCACAGTAGGGTCCCAACTCCACCTCCAGGAGCTCTTGGACAGGTCTAAAAATGCTTTCAGGCCAGCTCTGCCTCCTGACACATCCACATCTGAGTCTGGTACAGGGAAGCATGTCCACATCCTCAGCCTACCCTGTCTCAGGGCTGGAGGGGTGCGAGCGACTTCCCAAGGTCCTGCCTTCACTCTGCCTCCTAAGAGCTCACCAACTTAGCCTCTGCATTTCCCACCTTCTGGATTTTCCTGTCCAGTCTGTCCCCTGCAGTCCAGGACATACATGTCATTATGCTTTCCAAGTGGTCCTACTGAAGGTGACAGCATTCCAGGCGCTTCCTTCGAACATCTCACATAATCCTCTTTTTCATTCCCGGACCCTTTCATTTCTTCGTTCTGGGTCAGGGGACCCAGAATAAGGGTAGAAGAATCATGAACCCGGATCTTGAGACTCTACTCTGAAAAATTGCCCGAGAGTCCACCACCTTACTTCAGCATGCAGCATTCATTGTGTCTCGGTGACTTGGCGGATGCTTTCGTTTTGACATCCAAGAGTATTTACAAGCGTGGAAACTGGGGCTCAGAGAGGTTAAGTGGTTTACCCAGCACAGTTGAGTACATGGCGAGGCTGAGCCAAGTTCTTCTGTCTTGAACAGTCGTGTCCTTTCCATGACACTATGCACCTCTGCTGGGTTATAAACAGTAAGTCCATTAAAAAAAAAAAACAAAAAAACACCTCACGTCACCTAATGGAGCCAGCAGAATGCCAGGGGCCTCAGCCACACCTAGAGAACCTTCGTGTAGTTCTTAGTACATTTACTCGAGGAGCTTAAAATAAAACCTGGATCACTGGGCAAGTGTGATTAGCTTCTCAGCAGGTGTTTATAAACCTATTTTGTGTAAAAAACTGAAGCTGGAGCATACGGGGATCTCTCATTTGAAGGAATAAAAAAGCAGAGCCCTATGAGTAACTTAAAAAGATGGAGACCTAAGAAGAGCTTAACAGTGCATTCGAGCCCGGCCACCGGGGCAGGGAGTCGCTCTCTGAATTCAGGGACGTGGGGAGAGGTTGCAGAGGTTGATCAAGGAAGGCTGCATGGAGAAGGGATAACACAGCGAGAGGAGCAGGAGAGGGGAGGACATTCTGACCAGCGAGACTGTGTGAGCAAAGTTAAGGAGGCAGGATTGCAGAGCGTGGGGGGTGAGCCCGCCAGGAGCGGGGGTCGATGCTCACAGAAGGAGCCTGGGTGGGTAGCGGAGGTTAAAAGGCTGAAACATCAGGCTAGAGCGTTTGGATTATGAACTTCGTCCGCAAGGCAGTTTTTTGTTGTTGTCGTTTTTGATTTTTTCTTTTTCGTATTATTTCGTTTTTTTTAGCTGAGGCCATCATTGCAAAACGCTGCCTCTTGAAAGTCTTCCCTGATTTGCCCTTGCTCTTTGCTCTTGTAGCTATACCACGTCTCAGTTTTATCTCTCGTTTCATTACAATTTGGGGGGTTTTCTATCTTCCCGACAAATTCTGAGTTCTTCAGGATCGGGGCCATGTGTGGTCATCTTTTGAACTTTATACCTGCACAGAATATATAGCAGATGCTCAATACATATTTCTTGATAATAACTAAGAGCTATATGCCAGGCACTGGGCCAAGTGTTTTCTAACCTGTGCCATTCTTCATGCTAAGAGGCAGTTTCGTGTAGAAGTTCAGAGCATGAGTTCTGCAGCTGGCCTGTGTGAGTCCGAATCCTAGCTCTACAGCTTACTGGCTTTGTGACTTTAATGAATTCACTAAGATTCCCTGTGCCCGTTTCTTTCTCATCTGCAGATAGTAAGCCTTATCTAAGTATGTGCTATTATCATCTCCATTTCACAAATCAACAAATGAGGTTGAGAATGGGCCCAAGGTCACACTGCTAATGAGCTGGGTTGTGGACCCAGCCAGTCTGACTCTGGGACCCGTGTCCTCACCCATTACATCTTTTGGAAGAAAAGGAAAAAATCAGGGTGTGCAAAACACATTCAGTGTGGAAGGAATAGAAGAGAGACCAGCGAGGCCATCGGCCTCCATCCTGCTGTGAGGAGGCGGGCCTGCAGCCGGGGCAGGGGCAGGGAGGCTGCAGAAATGCAATGACAGGGACAGACATGGGACACATCATACAAGAAGAAATGAAAAACTTCTCTTTTCCTCCTTTGTGTTCTGTTTCCACCGCCCCGGCCTTCCAGGATCTACCCTCAGATCACTTTTCTTAGCAGCAGCCTTGCCCTTGGACCTGTCCAGTCCTGGAACTCTCCTCGTACCTTCTCTTGGGTGTTCTTTCCTGATGTCCTTCTTGTCTCATAGAATGTCCTTTATCCATTCCTGTTTATCAGAATACCACCAAGTTTTCAGGGCTGCCACAAATGATGACACCGTCTTGGTCCCTTCAACCAGGAATGATCACTCTCAGCTTAGAACGTCCTATATGACACCTTTTACTTTCTAGCTTATCCACCAGAGGGTATGCTTCTTGAGGGCACTCTGAGACCGTGGCTAACTCCTATTTGTACCACCACAGTACAAGACTTGATACCTGCTCTGTTGAATAAATGAATAGATGAAGGAAGGATTCATATGGAGATGGACTAATGAATGAGTGAATGAATGGTAAACAAGCAAATGAACGAATTCTAAGTACCAGCTGTATTTCAGCCATAGGCACGTTTACTCTGTTATAAAACAAATCTACATGAATGTTGATTCACAAGGCCAGGCCATTCAGCCCATACTGACTAGCCTTCAAAGACAGACCACTGTGGCTTTGTACTCATTGCTGCCTCACTGGAATTGTCTTTATCCAATTGACCAGTCTACACAGGTTCCCAGAGCAGCACAGTGGCACAGAATCCAGCAAAGTATGGGATCTTTCCTGCCTGGCACATTACCACCTTGCCGAGGTTGCATGAATGCATACATGAGCTCTATACATAAAGGACATTTAAAAATTTTAATGTAAGGGTAGACTTTTTTATCCTTCGGCAGAGATTTAACATGCACTTTTTTCTTCCACCTCTCTCTCTCTCTCTCACACACTAATACACACTCTCTCACGCACATAAAGACACATACTCACTTATCCGCTCACCTCCTAACTTGTCCTAGGATGCTGTGAGTGACAAGAAACGGCTCTGTCCTTCCCAAGGGAGCTTGCCACTTAGCATACTAAGAAAAATGAGAGAGAATATTTTCAGATGTGATATGTCAGGGAGGACAAGATGGCCACATCTCAGATGGTTAAAAAAGAAAGTTGAGAGATGGTCGAAAAGATGTACTTTACAGAGTTCACTGGAAAGCAGAATTCTGAACTACGACATGAAGCTCTAATGGCTTCTTGTCTAGTCAGAATTATATGGCAGACGGCTTAGGAAGGGAGGTGCAGGCCCGTCTCAGAGCCAGCACCTGTGGATGGAGCTGAGCCGGCTGTGTTTTTTCTTGTGTACGTATCTGTTGACTGGCATGTGCTAAAGAAGGGCCTGGGCAGTTAGGCTCGACCAAATCCAAGTCCATCTTATAGACCATTTGGTAGGATTATTCTCCCTTTATCAAGACAGTCTATCAGCTTCAACTTGGGGTTCCTTAAGAACCCCAGAAGCAGATTCCAGGGAGGGTATCAGGGATGGAAAATTAGCACACAAGGAGTCCCTGGAGAACCTTCCAGCTTGTATCAATAACTGTGAGTGCCAACATCTGAGCCGGAAGTGCAGTTGAGCCCCCGGAGGCGGAAACCAGAGCTTGGCTGGGAGGAACTCTGCCAAAGGGAGAGTGATGACCCCCTTCAGCGGCAGCATCCTGTGGCCCCACTTCCCTCTTATAGGATTCCTTGAGTCCTCATTTCAAGCAACACTACAGTTAGCCCCTGCCTGCTACCCAGGCCACGGCAAAGGTGTTCATACCCCAAACCTCTGACGAGCATCTTGGGCCCTGATGATTCTCACTCCAAAGCTCACCTTCCTAAGCTTATGGGCCACAGATGCTTCACAGAGAATTTGGGATCAACTGGCACTCCACACTCTCTTGTCTTGTTCTCCTGGTGACTGGAAGGCAGGGGGACCAGAAGCTGAGGGGATGGGGCCCAGAAGCCAGGGCCTATTAGATACCCCGCTCTTAGGTAAAATCCAGCTCTGCGTGATAAGGTTAGACTTGGGTTCTGTGCGCCCGCGGGCCTCCCTGGAACCATCTGAACAGATAGAAGTGGGAGATGAATGAACCAGAATGGGTGTGTAGACGGGTATTACTGTCTTGTCACTCTGTCCCCTGCTATCACCACTTTCGCTTTTCCCCTCCTGGAGCAGATGAGTCAGTGTTGACCCTATAGGGAGCTTTGTGGGACCTGGCTAATCCCAGACATGTGGTTCCAGGTGAGAGATCTATTTTAGTTATTTCTTAGGCTTTATTTCCTAAATCCTTCTCATCTCTCATTTCCTACCCCACCTGCTTTTCCTAACTGAATAAATCCGCTGTTGTCATGGAGACAACATAGTATTAGCATCTCTGCTTCTCCGTAGATTCTTCCTAAAACCAGAGCTAGAGAGGGCCCCACTTCTACCTCCCTCGTAATTCTGGTACAGGATTCCTGTCTGAGAAACTACGGTACGGTGTTTGGAATATCTGCTTTGCCCATTCGGTTTCCTTCCTTCTTGTACTTTTCCTTTGTCCAAGTTTTACCTTCTTCCTTAGGGAACTAAGTTTAATTTGACTTCTTTCAGCCAGGGGTCCCGAAGTGCACTCTGGCCTCCAGTAAGGCTTATGTCATCAATAAGGACAATAGTTTGAGGGACTATGCTGCTCTTCACACAAAGGGCAGACAATTTTCCTCATACACTAGATCAGCAGTCTCAGCCCAAAGAGGCTAGGTGGCCTGCTCAAGGTCACCCGGCCCACGACAGGGCCCTCTGCACCTTTCCTGGGCAAATACTGCCACCTTCAGTGGGGTCTGCATATAGAGGCTGAGCATAACTACCACTGTGGAGCGCCAACTATGTGCAAGGCTCTTAGTGTATAGATGTCGCTTAAGCCACAAAACAACATCGTGGAGTTGGTATCATTGTTACCACTTTACAAAGGAGGAAACTGAGGCTCTAGGAAGTCCGACAACTCGATGTCATACAACCGATAAGCGTGGGAGCCGGATTTGAAATAGAGGACTGTCTCCTTTAAAGCCACCTTCTCAACCAGAACAAAATTTGTCCTCTACAGAAAAAAAGGATTTGGGAGGGGCCATTCCCCTAGCACTGGTCAGAAGGATGAATTCCACTCTTTGGGGCCAGACATGTCTTGCCCCATCATCGTCCCCCCTTTGACTCCTGTGTGACCCTCTGCTGCGTTTTATGAATGAGGAGGGGGAAAAATGCCATGGAAGAGTTCAGCCAACTTTAGATTCCACTCTCTGAGTGATAGCTTTAATTACTTCGAATTACTCAGCCACTCCGCTCTTCTCCCCAAGTCATTAAAATAGATTTTCTCTTTGAACTCCACTCCGCCCTCAGGTCTCTGGGTGGCCAGGAGTTCTTAGGAGACAGCCCCAGGGTCAGCTTCTGGTCAGAAGGTTGCATGTTGCTTTAGTTGCAATATCAGGCTCCAAGACCTCCAGCTGGTTTTCTGGGGGTCTGTGCCTCCTTTTCCTTAATGATATTGGTCATGTGACTGTCACAGCTCGGAGGACAGGCGGGGGGCTGGGTTGGTGTTTACTTTGTCGGGATTTAAGGGGATCTCACACATGACTATTGATTTTTGAAGAACTGGATCTAACACTGGAGACAAACAATAGTGAGTTCTTCACATTAATCCCCGGGAGGTTGATTTGTAGGAAAGAAGGCAGCTGAAAATGTGAGCTCAGAGGTGCACCTGCTCCCTGGTGAGCAGGTGAGATGGGTGAAACAGGCATTCCTGTCTCCATTTTAAGGATGAGGAAAAGGAGAGGCTTGAAGAGGCTAACCAGCTCTCCCAAGGCCACACAGACCAGGACGAAAAGCCGCTGGCACATCCACGATCCCAGCCGTGCTCACTGAGGTCTCCGTAATGTTCCCAGGAGGCTCAGGAAATGTACAGCCCGCTCAGAGCCACTTCCCTTATTGTCCTGGTCTTGGGTGGCTTTAAAAAAATAACTAACAGGGGACCTTCCACCCTCACCAATCCGTCTTCCTCTTCCCCCGCCGGTATCACCCTGTTTGTTGTCTGGCTTCACCGGCTGAATCATTGTTAGCCAACTATCGTTAGCAAAATCGTTGTTAGTAAAATGAGCCAAGAGGCATGCAATGGTGGTGGGGCTGGTGAACCTAATCGCAGTACCCAACGGCCTGCCTAGGCACTGCACCTGGCACCTGATACCTAGGAGAAAGAAAAATGACCTGACAGCCACTAGGAGCTGTGGAGTCAGAGAAATGAAGGCCTCACCTGCCCTCAAGTTTCTTCCTGCCTCCTGTTCCCTGTCTGGCTTCAGCCTCTGTGTCCTGAAACTGACCCCTAAGCCTCGTCTCCCTCCTCACCCTCAAGAAGATCTCTTACAGTATGTCACCGTCACAAGCAATGGAGGATTCTCCTCCAGCTGGCCACTTTGCCGCTCACTGTGAGACCGAGTCCTCTGTGAAGCCTGCCCTTCGCTGCTTGTTTCCTGGTGCATCCAGTGGAACATAACAATACCTAGCCTCTCTTCCTCCCCAGGGAGTTGTGCAGAGCAAATGAGATAATGTGTGTGACATGCCTGGGAAACGAGGAAACCCTCTGCTGGTATCGTGATGGTGCCTCGCACCTCGGTCCACATACCAGCCCCGGAGAGTCTCCCTTCGGGCTGCCCTCAGCCGTGTGTGTAAATGAGCATCAGATCCTTTCCTGAAAACAAGCTGGATTGGGCCAAAGAGGAGAAAGTGTCTCTGAGACCCTGCACACAAGGGGGGACAGGCGGGCTGGTGGGAGAGCCCACCGAGAGAAGGCACAGAGGAGAGGAGAGCGGGCTGGAGGCCAGTTGTGCTTCAGCTGCTGTGCGCTTTGCCTCGGGCTCTGGGGACCGTGAGGCTGTGGATCAGGCCAACTGCATGTTCCAACCGGGCTGTGTGTGTCACCTCCCACCCCTGCCACTTGGCTCTCGGCCGTTGAGAAGGCCTCTGTTTCTTTCCGTGTGTCAGGAGTCAGGGGACACATGTGGGGACAGGTGTACCATCTGGCAGGAGGGAGCAGATTCCAGGGAAGGGGGAATTAAATGCCTAGTCCCCGAGGGCCCCCCGCCTCAGGCTGGGGAACAGCTTTCCCTATTCCTCCCCTCTCTCCGTGTCTCTCTTTTGCGTTATTACAAAGGAATCCTGCAGGCCGCTTAAAGATCAAGTGCCTGCACAAAAGCCCCTGGAGGTGAACCGCCACCCTCTGTCCTTTGATCCACACTGTCCCTGGATTATACCTCTATCATGGCATCTCTACCATCCTGTTGAGATGACCTGTTCCTTTGTCCTCAACCAAACCATAGGCTCCAGGAGGGCAGAGAATGTATCCCAAGGCCCAGCGGAGAGCTTAGCACAACACGAATTCTAAGTAAATGTTTGAAGACTGCGTGGGACCCAGGCACAATCCTTGCCAGAATGCTGTGTGTCGTTACGCTCTTAACCCAAGTGTTTCTCTGGTAGGGCCCTCCAAGTTCTCAGAGCCACATAGTCCTTGCAGATGTCCACACAGGGGCAGAGATATAGCACTGATTCTCTGCCCCTCAGTTCACTCACCAAAGGGCTCCTGTTCCTGGTCTGCCATGGGAACTCTTCTCTTGGAAGAGTGATGGGTTCGCAGCTGATGGTAGCGGCTGTGCAGAACCTCTGTCCAGGATGGTAGTGACAGCAGGGCCACAGAGGCCTTCCTGGCCTCACCCCGGATGCTCCAGACCCTACAGGTCCCCTGTGTTCTTCACGATCTTTAGGGCTGAGCCGTTCAAGCAGTGCCCTCGGCAACTTGTCCCCACCGCCAATCATCATGTAGCTTGTCCCTCGCTGTGCTGGGCCTGCCGCCCTGTGGGCTACTAATGTGCTGAAAGGAGGGGAGGGGCACCTCAAACTCTGCAGACCCCTGCCAAGCCCACGTGGATCTGCAGCCCCTCAGACAGGCCAAGGAAGGCACCAGAGACCTGGGGCCCCGGGGCCAAAGGAGCCAAGAACACAGTATGAGTCACCTTTAATTAAGAGTATTTCTTAAGTAAATGACTTAATAGGACAGTTATATTCATTAGAGCCGTAATTACAAGACAGAAGATCAAGCAGAGAAGAATGCAGAGTGTGAGGGTGGAATCCGGTCTGAAGCGGCCGTGGTCCTGGGGAAGAGGCGGTGCGGGGTGGGTGGGGACAGGAGAAGGGCATCCCCTGACTGTGGACTTGTCATCACCACGCTTGTTTGCCAGCCCAGCTGCCCTCAGATCCCAGCACTCAGTGAAAGGGTGGGGGAGCCTCGGCATAATTAAAACGCAGTCATAATAAACAAACACTAATTAAAGCGTCACAGAGTGTCCCATTAACTCTGAGTCAGCCCTGACAGAGTGCCGCCTAACGCAGTGGACACTCTCCAGAAGAAAGCTCCCGGAAGGAACTCCATTCTAGAGCTTCCAGAGACAATGCTTGT
>NW_024344371.1:455553-516635 GCF_902729225.1 Pteropus medius | reverse complement strand
TCCCCCAGATCAGTCTAGCTCCTTCCATAGCCCTGTGGTAGAGTTCTATTCCGTTTCTTCCTGGCCCCAGGGGCCTGACATTTAAAAAGACTTCCCCAAGCTGTGAGCTCATCTACATCGGTGGTTCTCAGACTCAGCTGGAGAGCTTGTGAGAACCATTTCTGGGCCCACCCTGAGAGCTTCTGATCCAGTGGACTCTGGCCTCTCATGTCGCATAAGCTCTCAGGTAATGCCAAGGGTGCAAGAGCCGTGCATCGAGACCCATTGTTCCTTGAGAGCCACAGGGCCACCTGATGTGATTCTTTCCACCTGGAACACTCTATCTGTATAAATATTCACCCCTCAAGACCCGGACACATGCCAGGTCCCTCACAAAGCCTTCTTGGGACTCTCATCTAGAGAAGTGCTGTCCCCTAGAAATAAAAGGTGAGCCACAAATGTGAGCTTCATGTGTTATATTAACTTTTCTAGCAGCCATGTTTTTAAAAGAAGAAACAGTTGAAATTAATAATGGATTTTATTTAACCCAATATTTGCTAAATTTTTATCTTTTCCACGTGTCAGTAAAAAATTATTAAGGTGATATTTTACATTCTTTTTTTTTTTTTTTCGTACTAAATCTGCAAAACCCAGCAGGTATTATGTCCCTATGGCACATTTCAGTGCCGACTGGCCACCTTCCAGATGCTCCCAGCCACACAGGCCAGTGGCTGTCGCATTGAACAGCACGGATGTAAACGTATCTCCTCTTCGCTCCGCATCCCCTCGGCCCTCTTTGAACACCTCTCCGAGAACACACATCACTTTCTTGTTTCTATTGCTGGTCTGTTTGCAACTCAAAGGTGATGGTTGTGTTTTCATGCTGCAGTTGTCTTTATTCCCCTGAAGTGCTTAGCGCCGGCCTGTGTGTAGGACGTGATCAATGAATATTGGCTGATGAATGATGAATGAAGGTAGCAACACATGAATATAGCGAAGCCAGAGAGCCCGTGGTAACATCTGACTTTGAGGGTCCCCTCCCAGTTCCTGTGACATTTCTTTTCTCTGGTTCATGTATGGCTATTAGACCTTTGAGGACAGAGTAAATTCAAGTTTTAGACTCTACCCCCCACCCACCCACCCAATAAGTTTCCTGTTTCACTTTGCTCTTCAACTCAGTACATAAAAAAAAAAAAAAAAAAAAAAAAATTTTACAGGAGGGCCCAGGAAACAGGAAAAATAGTTGTGCTATTGGTTTCATGTTTGGGGAAGAACAGGGTGCTCACTATCTCCGTGGCACTTGGCGTGAAAGTAGGCTTTGTTGCTGGAGACACTGCTCCCATTCAGGGCCTCCTTGGCCAGCTGCTGAGAGCCGGGCTGTGTTTTGACAGACGGGCCGAATGCAATGCAGACAGTTGTTTTAATTTCCAGCCAGATGCAGACATCACTCACACAGAGCCCGAAATCCAAGAAAGGAAGGCCGGGCACTGGGCTGCTGCTCTCAGGCCTCAGCGGGCAAGTGAGAGGGGGCTGGCGGAAGCCCACCGGGAGGCTGGGGTTACAGACACCCTGAAGAGCTGAGAGTCCCAGGCCCGGAGAGGCACACTAGGAGAGCGTCTGGCAAGCACCTGTCAGAAAGGTGCTTCTGGAGGACGCGCAGGCCATGAGTCAGGCAGGGGTCAAGGTTTACTCCTGAAGGCGATGTGGTATCTGTGGCTGGTGGCGAAGGCTGGATGTTATCTTTTAACTGTACAAGTTACACAGGACAAAAATCATCAACAGCCTCAGGGAGGAGTTAGGTAAACTGTAGGAAACAGAATCTTGAATGTCAGAATTGGGAGGACTAGTGCCACCTTCCTCTGAGGGCACAAATCCTTTCACAGCCTCCGTCACTTTGACTCCACTGACACTTCCCACTGATGGGAGCTCCTTCCCGAAGCGAGGTCCGTTGCATTATTGGACAACTCTCTCTTACTTCTGTAGAGCTTTCCTGAAACTTTTGTCCCATGAGTCTTATTGCAGCCATGCTGCTGCCCTTCGAACACTGGAAAACAGCCTCCACGGCCTCCTTGAGGTTCCCCTTGTTTGAGCTAAATAAACATCCTGGGTCCAGCAGCTGTACCTCAGATGCCACGTCTAGGTCGTACCCCATCGTGACGTCACTTCTGGGAAGGGTGTCTGGTCGAGCAACACCTCTCTCGGGGCTGGCTGCAGACCTGAGCTGGGAACACCCCCGTGTGGGGCGGCCCCTCTCCATCTGGACGCTGTGTCCATTACTGGAGCCGGTGAGCAAATTAGACCCTCCAGCTAGTCCATCGCCCTGGCAGATCATGTTGGACACAGAGCCAGCCCCAACCCTTGGCTCTGTGACACATGAGCTACTTCAAATCAGGTATCCTCCAGCTTCCACTTGAACTATAAATTTTTAAAACCAAATTGCAAGATTTTACACTTATCCTTTCTGCATTTCATGTTTTTATTATTAACGGGTGGTTGGGGATGTTTAAAACTGATCATGTCACTCACAGAAAGGCCTTGAAATACAGAATGTTGAGTATTACGACGTGGTAAGAATGAGGGGGCCACCGGCAGAGGAAAGGGAGGCTCCCGGGGCTGGTTCCTTTCATCATCTGGCCCCTGTTTACATCCCAGCAGCCTCATGTCTCACCTCACCCCACCCACGGTGCACCCTGCACTTGTGTTACATTGAACTCGTCCGTGATGACTTTTGCGCATGGTAATCTTTCAGCTTGAAATGCCCTTCTAGGCCCACTCTTTCCTTGAGTCACCTTTACTTTCTTCCTCCTGACAGATCGAACTGGGCACCCCCTACTCTGAGCTCCCAAGGCCCCCAGGGCACACACGCCCATCCCGGACACAATAGAGAAAGCTCTCCGTTTGTCATTACCAATTCCCACCAGACCTTGAGCTCTGCGGGTGGCAGGCTTGTGTCCCTGTTTCTCTCTCATACCACCAGAGCTTGCACACAGTGACATCTGATAAACATTTGCTACATGAGCGGTGTTAGACTCCATCCCGAGCCTCTCAGGAGGATGCTATGAAGGTGTCTCCATCAGATCTTTTGTTCCCCTGCCAGAGGCAGAACACTGTGCTGCTGGACCACAGGTTGCATTTACACTTGAGTTCACATAGCCGTAGGTGGGGGACCTCCATGCCCTAAAAAATGAGAAGCCATTCCCAGCCCAGCAAATGTTTCTGCAGCCCAGCAGCCTCCTGCCCCAGTCAGCAACAGATACTGAGGGCATATCAAATGGAAGGCTTCAATCTCCTGATGCTCTCGCCCAGCCTTAATGTCACACACGCTGGGCAGGGAGGGGTGAGTGACGTCCAAACAGACCCAGCTCTGCCCTGCAGGGCCCCACCTGGGAGCCAGGGGGAGTTGGCAGGGGCCGTACTCTCTAGGGGGCAGGAGCTCGATCTGCAAATTCCCACTTTCCCCAGCAAGACCGAATCAGACAGGCAGCTCATCTCTGTGGATGTTCCCATTTAGCCAGACTTTCAAAGGATGGGAGATTTACTAGAGAAACTGAATGCAGACATCAGAGAATGGGATAATTGGATCCAGGTGGTATGTTTGGTTGGCTGTAAAGAGATTGTGCCATACGATGAATATTAGTTGATAGGAAAAGTTTCTCCTTCTCATCCTTTTTAAATGTTTTCTGTGCAGGCAGGATGTCTCAGCCCAAGCCCAGCTGAAAGCTCTTCAGAGATGAGTTGGTGGCACGCAATAGCCAATTAACAGAATTAACCATTTTCAGCACTGGCATGAGCAAGCCCAGCTCTCACGAGGACCTTAGTGCAGGCGGAAAGACGCTGGAGGTTTTGCTTCCACCTCTGGGAGGGCGAGAAGCCTTGGCCTGGCCACCTGAGAAACACATTCCGCTTAGCCATACCTGCCTGTGCCAGGCGAAAGATGAGAACATTGAGACCACTGATTCCCACCACCCCCTGTGTCACCTCTAGGGGCAGTGACAGTGCAGGTGGGGGTAGATTATAGATAAGTCTGGACACTCATTGGTGAGGTGTCACTATTCGATCTAACCGTGCTCCTTCCTCTCTCTACCAGATCACCAGGGTCCCTGTGGAATCATGTGAACAGTACACGACTTGTGGGGAGTGTCTGAGCTCGGGGGACCCTCACTGTGGCTGGTGTGCCCTGCACAACATGTAAGTTTGGGACCGTTCCAAAAGGGGACCTGGAATGCAGAAGACCAGGCACTTTCCTGGGAGTGTCGATGAGGGAGGTGACAGAGGTTTGCAGGGAGAGAGGAATTTTCTTCTGAGCCGTAACAGTAACTCCAGTCATGGTTGGAGCGCTGAGAGCCGCAAGGAGCAAGGCGGGGTGGGCCTTCCTTTCGGACGAGGTGCCTTTGCCTCTCAGTCTTTCATTCCACTTCCAAATTCTGCCCTCCCAGCCGCTCTCAAGTCTGTATCTTGTCAGTGTGGGGGAGGGTAGTGGTGTTGGGAGAACTCACAGGGGAAGCTGTAGAATTTCTAGGTTTCCCGAGAACCTTCTTGGTGCAACCTGAACGGGGTGCCTCCCGCCACGAGTATGCAGATGGCAGTGCACTGGAGTTGGGAGGTTTGGACTCCGGTTAGCTGCTGTGTGACCCCGCACGGCCCACTGACTAACCTGGGCCCCGACTTCCCCATCATTCAATAGGGATAAGACCTACTTTGCAGGTTAATTATGAGGATCAAATGAAATAATAAACGCTCTGGAAATCAGGAAGCCCAGAATAGGCTACACAAATAAAAATAATTACTAGGGACCCTGAACTCTTGAGAGGACCCTTCTGGCCTCATTATTTCGTGATTCCAAGAAGTCTGCATTTCACTCCAACTGGCCTCACATCCCAATTCAGATACATCCCCTGCCATTGAATACCTGCTCAATACAAATGCAGAATTACAGTAAACTTCCTCATTTGAGGAGCCCCTGTGGGAGAGAAGACTCAGAAGGCAGGAGCTGGCTAGGAATTCTGTTTCCCAGTAGAGTTGGATACTCCATGGCTCGGGGCCAGCCAGCGAAGCATCTCCATGAAATGTGCCGGGTTTGGGTTTGGGGCGGAGGCGGAGGCGAGGGCCAGAGTTCAGGGGCCGCTCAATAACTCTTGGCTTCCAGCCTCTGCAGCAGGTGTTGGGAAGGCTCGGAAGGGAGGGAGGGAGGGAAGCAGGCGCCTCACAGTTGCAAACTCTGGACTGGATTTGAGCCCACAAAGACTGGGTTCCCTGCTTGGGTCTGAAGGAAAGAGACTCCTCAAAAAGTTTTGCAAAAAATGCTCTCACGAGAACCCAGAGAGTGAGCACCATTTATGTCAGACAAATGATAAAGATGCTCTGTTGTGCCCAAGGAATGGACAAGGTGGCTAAAACTGGGTTCACTTCAGTGAGGCTGACCTGCTGGCCGGCGGGCTCTTACCTTAAGAGGATTTCTTTCTCTGAAGAACCCTGAAAGCTACCTTGGGCTCCTTGCAAAGTGTCCTGGGCTACCGGCCCTCTCGCTGGGCAGTGAGCATGTCCAGCTGTACCACCCACTCCCTGCTCCTGCCTGCCATGCCCACCCAGCTTCCGGTGTAGGTGGTATTTCTCCCTTACAGAACACACCAAAATTATAGATAGGGGATTGTCATTTATTCAACAGCAAGGACATCTACATTCCCCAACTTGTGCTAGTGCCTGCGAATCTGTCCACGCTGCCCGAGTCTCCCGGGGCCCCCAGACCACCCGTCATCCTCCTGGTTGAGATCAGCTGTGGGGACCAGAATGACTGAGTCGCAGCATCATTGTCTCAGATTTCCTCTGTCCTCTGAACTCCTTATCTACTACCCTCAGAAACTCCCTGCTCCCTCTCCATCCAGCTACTCTGCCTGCCAAGAGCACATGGGGAACAGTCTTCTCGTTTACACCCTGAAGTTTCTCCTCTTCTGGTCACTCGTTTTCACCATCCCCCTCCGCAGTGCCCTCCCCCCTGCGACCACCAGCCTGCCTTGGTGAGGGGGATGAGGTGACAGTCCCATCTCCAGCTCGGGGCCCACATGCTGGACTCTAATGCAGGCAGAGGGCTGAGGGAGATTGCTAAAGAGCCTCTGGGTCCGGGGAGATCTGAAACCTTCTGTCTCTTCTGTATGCCTTGCTCTGGCGAGTGTGTTATTGTCTCCAAGGCTATTTATCTCCGTTAGGGCTGTTGCCATAAATAGTATGATAAAAAAGAGCCATTTCAGTGAGTCAATGAGATAAAGGCTCCAGTCAAGAGCTCACTTTAGAGCTATCTTAAGGATTCACTTAAACCTCCATAATTCTTTTCTTTGACAGCATTCATATTTAGATCCATTATGTGCCTGGGAAAGAAGAGGGGGAGGGGCTGGGCGGAGCTCGAGTGGGAATCACTGCCCGACTGTGGCGTCTGGTAGTGTCCTGTGGCTGTGGGAACACCAGCGTGTTCCCCTGTGACATAAGTGGCAACCAGGTGCTTCCACATGTAGGAGCCACCGTAGCCACCTGCCACCATGGGCAGAGGAGCCTGGAAAGAGAGATAAAGATGTTGGGAGAAACAGCCACACAAGCTTTCTGACAGAGGCAGCCCTGGCTGCAACTCCTCGTCTGTCTCTCTCTCTGGAGGCATTATTTCACACCACAAACATCTATTTAAAATGTACCATGTGACAGGTAGAATATCTCAGTGAATAAAGCATGGTCCCTGCCTTTGAAAAGCTATTAATCCAGCCACAAGATCACATGTACACTGTCCCACACAGCCAAGACCCTGTCCATATTTTTAAATATTCCTGGAAGACAATAATATTAATAATCATCATTAATATTAATATTATTATTATTATTATTATAAAGGCTAAGAAGCCATTGTCTAAGCATTAACTCGTTTAATCATTACAGCAGCCCTACGAGGTGAGGTGTTATCCTTACCATTTTACACTTGGGAAAACTGAGGCACAGAGAGATTAAGTAATTTGCCCAGGGGGCCACAGCCAGTAGACAACAGATCTGGGTTAGAACCCAGGTAGCCTGGCTCTAGAGTTTATATTCTTAGCTTCTTGTGTGCTGCTTCTCAGGTTCCCCAAGCTTCCCTCCCTGCTCATCGAGCAGCCTATATAAATGCTAACTATCTAGAACTATGCTTTATGTCTAAACAACACCCCTCGTGTTGGGGATTAACCCCACTTCCTCTTAGTCTGTCTTTAACTGTAATAGAGAGCACGTGGGAGGCACTCAACCTTCTGGAATAAAAGATAGTCTTAATGAGAAGACCAGCCGCTGGCCTCGGAGCCACAAAACTCTCTTACTTACCCCTGGGGGACAATGGAGCCAAACAGAAGGGTCTCAGAAGCCTGACCTCTTATGAATCTGTCTGTGGCAGGTGCTCCCGCAGGGACAGGTGCCAACGGGCCTGGGAACCTAATCGATTTGCTGCCAGCATCAGCCAGTGCATGAGCCTGGAGGTGCACCCCAGCAGCATCTCAGTGTCTGAGCACAGCCGGCTGGTAGGTAACTCACCCCAGGGGACGATGGTGGGAGCGCTGAGCACACTCACGTGTGGGTGGGTTTTTTTAACACTCGAAAAAGTATCAGTAAATGGATTGTGCTTTAAATGCTCCAAGGAAAGAAACTCTGTTTACAGAAAACCCATGGCGACTCCTATTGTAAAGGGCATAGTCATCCTCCATACTTCTTGCCAATTCATCATCCATTGATCTGTTTTGTAAACCTAGATTTTGCATTTAGTTACAAACATCTACAATATAATGCAATCCAATAACAAATAACACGTTCTTCGGTACATGCTGTATTTACGATCTTCCACCGATGCAGTCTCTCACAGAGCTAGGAGTTGCCTGTGTGTGTGTCAGAGAGAGACAGACAGACACAGAGACAGAGACTGAGACTTAATTCACAGTGTGTGCTTAAAGAGAATATTAAAGAGAATAAAATAGTCCTTAACCACCTGTTGAAGTGCAATCCAAAATATTTCATGTCCTCAGGCTCTGCACAGTTATTTCATTCTGAAGGTTTTATGAGCATTCACGAATGTTAATTAGTTAATGAACCTTCCAAGATTTCCATTCATTTATCCCCACCGGGAGGTTTTGGCTCCCGTAGAGCTTAGGGAACAAACAGCAGAGTTTGTACCTAAGTCTCTGGGCCCCATGGAAACGAAACTGGGGCAGAGATTCAGCAGCAAGCAAATGTATGGGGAGGCGAGGTGACACCCATTGTGACTGGGAAACCCGCTACTAATAAATACTGCAGAGGAAGATAAAAGGAGACCCACCTACAACATGGCTCCCAACTTGGAGGCCACAGGGCTGTCATCACCGTGAACTCTTATGGGTCCTCCCACTGCCAGAGGGAGCCAGTCACATTTATTGTTTCAAATACCACTTAGACTTTATATTGTGGTAATTGAGTTCAAACTCATTTTCGAGTGCACTGAATTCAGAGTAGCATCTTGCCATTAAATAGTTTCTCAATCAACAGATTCTTTCTATAGTCTAGGGTATTTTTGCCATTCAAAGGAGGGTGTTCAAATTTGAAAAGGCTGGACACCACTGGCCTAGGTCATTGGAACCTCTTATAGATAACAGCTGACGTCATCCATGCCATTGGTGCCCACTTCCCTGCTTTCTCTCAGTCCCTAAGTGCCTTGTGAAGGCACCGCCCTCCTTTAGGGGAGCTGTGGGCAAGCAGGGAGCCCAGGAGGGAGAGAGAAGCATGAACTCTAGCAAACCCATCACCTTTGATAAGCAGCCTCTGAGAGCGAGGTCAGCCAGGGTAAGGAACTAGCTGTCCTCCACCAAACCGGTGATCTCCTGGGGAACCTCCAGATTGATGACATTTACTCTCCCATGAGCCAAGGCTAAGGGCTTGTTGTGAAGGGCTCAGCCCATGATTTGCTTTTAAGTTTGCATGGTTTCATGTCAAAATGAGCTGGACCTGGGATGGATTTTGGTACCTTTCCCCCTAGTGTCCCTCCCTTCTCCCCACCTCCCTGCCCACTGAATTCTAATGCTGGACAAGACTGAAAAATATAATATTAATAAAGACATTGACCCTGCACACTCTGGCAGCGCTACTGGAATTGTTCAGTGTCAGAGCCAGAAGATCACCTTCACCAACATCCTTCTTTATAGATGAGGTCGGAGGAGATTAGTGAGCCAACAGCAACGGCAGGGCCAAGCCCAGGGGTCCTGAACCCCCTAGGGTTCTCTTCCTGTGGCATCGGCCCTTCACTCCTGAGCCTCTTCGCTCCTCCCACAGCTCAGCCTGGTTGTGAGCGATGCTCCAGATCTCTCTGTGGGCATCGCCTGTGCCTTTGGGAACCTGACAGAAGTGGAGGGACAGGTGTCTGGGAGCCAGGTCATCTGCATCTCACCTGGGCCCAAGGATGTCCCTGTCATCCCTCTGGATCAAGGTAAGAAGTGTATGCCATGAGGGTCACATTAAGGGCTGCCCTACCAGGAGTGTCGGGACTAGTGTACATAGGGGATGGGGGCGACAGGTACCCGCACCGAAGTTGCCTGTCCAAGTCTCGCTGTGCTCAACACCAATATGGATGTAATAACTTGAGCTTGAAAGCAAACTGTCATGCCTCAAAGAGAAATTCAGGAAGACAGAGATCCCTTGCTTTTTTGAGGGGTTAAGCCTGTGTAGCGTGTAAAAGGTGTTTCTAGACCCCCCGTTCTCTTCCAGAAATGGCAGTGGCTTCGGCCATTGGTTTTCAGCGGGGTTCTCTCCACAAAACTTTGGTACCAAGGGGTTCTGGCCTAATACTCTTAAAAGTCTTTCAGTAATTGAACTTGCCGGACCAAGGCAAGGGGCTCTGTGGGACCTGACTGATTTCTTCTTCCCCAAGTGAGGGTATGAATGAGGATGTCCAAGTCTCAGTGACAGGCTAGCAACCAGCAGGACGACCGGGACTGTCTTGGGAAGCGATGATTCTGGCAGGTTCCATCTATCATCTGAAGCCTGCAGTGGCTGAATGATTCACCCTCAGAATCTCCATGGGGACCCCAGGTTGTCACCACCCCCTCTTTTTTTCCAGACTGGTTTGGGCTAGAACTGCAGCTGAGATCCAAGGAGACAGGGAAGATATTTGTCAGCACGGAGTTCAAGTTCTACAACTGCAGTGCCCACCAACTGTAAGTACACATCAGGAAGAGCCCTGCCCTGGGGCTGGATATGGGTGTGGGTCCCTCTAGGCTCCAGTCATGTCCTGTCCACCTCACAGTCTGCCTACGGCGCCTGGCACGTCGTCCGAAACAGAGTACGCTCTCCATAAACGTTACTTTTCAGTTCTATCCAGTTATGGTAACCTGAAAGGTCATGACTCTCCATAGCCTCTGATCTCATTCAGGCTCCCTTGCCTGCCCCCGGACCCAAAAAAACACCTTATCCCCAACTCTTAAGCTAGGGCAATAAAAAAGGTCATGTCCGAGGAACCATAAGAAAATTTCTCCATTTTTGACCAATTGGTGGTGGCTTTGAACTTAGAGATTGACAGTGAGTAGAGTTTAGACGTTTTGTCTGTGACCAAATGAACAGGGACTCAGAGATAGGAATCAGCTGTGCACACAGTTACCCCCAGAGGAGGGACGGGGGTGGGGCGAAAGGGGCTGGGCTGGCAGGGGGACAGGGGACTCTAATTCCACTGTGGTCCAAACCCAGCCTTCGACTTTTCAAAGAGGAAGGGGAAACCAGTCCAAATCAGCAGCCTCTAGTGGGGCTGAAGCACGGCCCAGCTCTCCTCACCAGCCATCTCCGACAGCAGATTGCCTCCCAAAGGATGCCCACAAGCTCTGAGATCCTACAGCTGTGCTGGAAGCTGGGAGCATTTCTTTAGTAAAAACCAGGGACAGAAGTAGTGGAGAGACCCATATTTAGTTTCTGCTGATCCTCTTCAGAAGAGAAACTGAGACTTCTTCCATACAAACTGGGAACACTGGCCACAGGACCAATGACCTTGGATATTCAGGAAGGAGAGAGGTTACACAACAACTCCATACCGGAGGGAGCAGTAATTGAGAATATTCTGTGGACTGATCCTTACCCTTACTCAGGACAGGGACAGCCTGAGTTCTACAAAATAGGCAGAACTCCAAGGCATCCATTCTGTGAGGTCCAGGCTGGGGTACAATGGGCATCCATGTGGGAAGAGTCTGTTTTCAGCTAAGCCTGAAAGGACTCTTCGGCCCTTAAAATAGACAAACAAGCCGTTCCTCCCTAGTCTCCACTTCTCTGATCTTGATTTTCATGAACAGAATCACCTCCTAGAGTTCTAGGGCCTGCATTGTAGTTAAGGAAGGAGACATAGCTCAGACATAGCTCAGACATAGCTCTGACATAGCTGAGCTCCATTGGGACAAATCAATAGATGTGCTGAGAAAGACAAGACCGAGTGGTAAAAACGGCCTGCGGGGAGGCGCCAGAGCAAGGAAGTAAGTGGCTGAAGTCAAAACAGACAAAATTGCCCACTAACCACTGCATTCCAATCCCAGCTGGCCGTGTTCTGGGAAATGGAAGCATTTGGGGAAAAGAACCTCCCAACCTCCTTCGCAAACTCTAGCACAGTGGTGATGGAATCTGTGGTTTGTGAGAGCATCCTCATCTCCATGGCAGTCCAGTGTGATGTCACTACTTTCAACCATGTATTGATTGCTATGGCAACAGAGATGCTGTCAGGTATCCTTGACAGCAGATTCCATTATCTTATTGCCAAAAACTATCTTACCTTTCTCTACTCTTGGCTTTAATGGTAAAAAGTCACAGAATCAAGTTCAGTCCTCCCCTTTTAATGTGGTAAACTGAGGCCCTCACAAATTAAGCGCTGCAACAAAGTTCACAAAATAAGTCAATGGAAGAGCCAGGCTTAGAACCCCATCTCATCATCCTTGGTCCATTTTCATTATTTACTTGGTGAGTCATAAAATGTTAGCAAGAATTGGTCAATACGGCCTAAGCTCAGAACTGAAATAATTCTGGGAATATCCAGAAGGGGTTAAAAATGATTGGCATGGGAGGAGATAAAGTGTAGATGGGCTAATTCACCCAACACACCATGGCATATTAGCCAATGACCCCCTGGATAGAGCCCCATCCACCCAAATGTAATGAGAGCCCCCACCAGGTGGCGCCAGATTTGCAGACCAGGTGGCGTCCCTTCCAGGTTGTCTTGTGAAAGACTAGGCTAGGAGAGCCAGCAAGGAGCAGGAAGACCAACCCCACCTACGAAATCCATTTCCATTATAACGTTCTGATCACACACAGAGGGTGAAAATAATACACAGCCTGCAGGTGAAAAGGAGAAAAGGAAATGCTCATCTTGGCAAGAAATGCAAGGCACACACGTAGCCTATTGCTACCTATGCTTGGCTACTTGGAGAGTGGGCCAGAGTTACCGTTTAATACTGTTTACCGCCCCCACAAAGCCCAGTAACACAGGGGATATGAACCAATTGTTAACACTCAAATGTGATTTAAGAGTTTGAAATAACAGGTACTTGAAAATAATACATTTAGCAATGTATTTTTCAAAACTATTTCCTATACATTATCTTATTTGATGCTACATGGCCCTGTGGAGTAGACAGGAAAGTTTGATTAGAAACAGATGAAGAAATTCCAATTCAGAAGGTGAAATGACTTACTGAGGGTGACCCCAGGGACAGTGGCCGAGGCGAGGCCTGGAATCAGATCTGCCCAATTTCTATCCTTGTACTTTTTTGTCTGTTCTGTCTTATAAGTGGCGGTATGCTGGTAAATGTTTAACCAGCAGCATTCAGGAAAAAAACAACAACCTCAAATGTAGCATTTGCCAATTTCTATGTTGTAAATATTCCCTCTGCGGCCGATTTCAAACTATCAACATGATGCCAACCCACTTGCAAAATTCCTGAAGATGTAAATAATCGGCTTTCATGAACCGATACAGGCCAGCTCTAGCACACCACTGCTTTATTCCCGCTCTGGACTCATTTATTTTTCAATTCTCTTGTCCCATGAGTACCTTGGAGGGAGAGAGAAACCACAGTTCTCGGTGCTGGGGAAATGGCCCAGGGACCTACCCTCCTGAGAGTGAGACTAGGACAGCAGACTCCGACAGGATGCCTGGGCTACCTGGTGCCTTGCCTTCCCTCTCTGCTCTGTTCTCTTTGCCTCTTACTGTGTCCGTCTTTGCAGGTGCCTGTCTTGTGTCAACAGCGCCTTCCGCTGCCATTGGTGCAAGTATCGCAACCTCTGCACTCACGACCCCACCACCTGCTCCTTCCAGGAAGGCCGGATCAATATTTCGGAGGTAAGCAGGGCTCACCTTGGCACGGCAACGTTCCCAGTGGATCCGAGTGGCCTCCGTTTTCAGATGATCAATCCAACAGCTCCGCCACCTCGGTCTTCCAGAGAATCTACATGTTAGAAAGCCCTGTTATTATAAAGCTCAAAAAGTGGCAGGAAATAACTCAGAGGCAGAGAAGTGTGCTGTATCTCCTAGACTTCTAAGATTCTATGCATTCAAAAGCTTGAGGGTTGAGACTAAAAACTCAGAGGAAACATATCCAACCAAACAGACCCCATGGTCTAGAATAGTGTAGTGAATGGCATTTATTCTTTGAGCCTAAGCCCTTTGCTTGGCTGCAGACATAGTCTAGTTCAATAGAACATTCACTCTCAGCCGTTCTTCCATGCCAACCTCTCTTCCAAGTATAAAATTCAATGGTTCTTTGACTCTGATGTATGACTGCATGGGTGGCCTTATAGAAAGAGAGAGTCAGCTGGTGAAAAGAACCAGGCCTTGCTAAGAGTCCCATTTCATTATATAGTCAATATTTCATCCCGAAGGTCTGACCCACCTTTGTAATCAACACAGTGAAAAAACTTTGTTTCTCTTTCCAATGAATATTCCATCCAATGATTATTCATTGATGTTGGCTTTTTACATATTCACAGCATACCTTAGGACAAGGAGCCCTGCTTGGTCAGTTTCCTTCTTGTGTCTAATGTGTTTCACACCCCAGGGTGACCAGTTGGTTGGGTTTGAACAATGATAGAGACTTTATGTATTCATACAAATGCACATGTGCATATACACACATCCCCTCTTGTTCCACTTTTTAGAAAACCCACAAATGTAAATAAGTGACAGAGTAGCATTTGCATTTACTGCTGTGACCTTTCTATGCACATCTCCCTCTTGCACTGGTTTATTAGCCCCTCGAAAACAAAGGCTATAATCTTTAAATCCTCGGTGTCTTCTTAGTGAATGTAGGATGCATTCATGAAAGAATGGACAAACCAATGACCGCTTTGCCCAGATGCCATTGGTAGGAAAAGGTTCCTTGGATCTACTTGTCTAAGAGTTCAAGAAATAAGAGTTTCATGTGTCTCCAAATCTTGACAGAAGTGCTGCTTGCTTCCATGGATAAACATAAGAAAGTAGGACTTGATATACATATATCAAATTATCACAATTTATATCTTAAATATCTTACAAATTTATTTGTTAATTATACCTTAATAAAGCTAATTTTTTTTTTATTAAAATAAAACGAAAAAGTAGGCCTTGAAAAGTTTCCCAAACAAAAGCTCGTGGCTTTGAACTCTTAGTTTCTGAAGCAATGTCTGTTATATTCAGCCAGAAAAATGGAATTTGCCTGTCTTGGAAGAGAGAAACATAGCTCGTGCCCACAGGTGGCATTTAAGGCAGACATTCACAGGTACCTCAGCATGATGGAACCAGCTATTTAGTGCCTTGAAAACCTTTGAGAAAAGGATTTTCCTGTAGCCAGTTGCTATGCTTTGGCATAGCTGACCAGAAAGCAGCGCATTGGTCTTGATGGACCCTGGAAATTCATCCCAGCCCTGGGATTCTGGAAGAGTATGAAACTGCTTTCAGCCCTATCTTCTTGCTCATAGGAAAAGCAAGAGCTGAAGGTACGTAGTGGGGCCAGTGGACCCAGCTTGGGAGCTAATAGAAGAATGACAGAGGGAGGCAAGGCGGGCCAGGAAGAGCAGAAGCCACGGGGAGACGTGCTCAGAGTAAAGGCCGGCCAGTGAAGGGCCAAGGTAAACAGTCTCCAAGACTGACCTTCGCAGTGGCCCCTTCTAAACTTCTAAGTTCCTTAATAAAATAAATTGAGGTGGACCACAGAACACAGAGAGACAGGGTGAAGTGCAGATCTCAACAAGAAAGAGCAGCTGCTGCGTTTTCTCCTAGGGGCTCCCCCTCGGGCAAGAGAAACCCAAAGCCAAGGCTGAAAGCGCCCGCAGCTGGAGTGAGGGCAGGAGTGTCACAGAGCAAGACAAATAAACTGCCTGGTGTGGAGGCCGGAGGGCTGAGCCCAGAAGGCTAATTGGAAACATGCGAGCCTCTCTCGTGCCCTTTAGAAGCCACTGGAACACAGTTCCCTCTCAGCCAGAGGGGTGAGATCAGGCATTCCAGAGAGCTGGGCCTGAGAGATGCTATTGCCCGCACCCCCTCACCCCCACCCCACACACACAGAGTTCAGGATTGAATTAATATGGAGGCCTGGGGGTAAATCCAGAGGCTTCCTAACTTCTTTTAGTTTCATTTTCTATCCTTAATGTCTGCTCCCGGGGGTGGGAGAGGTGCCTTTCTCCGCCTAGCCCATCTTTCCGAGATGGAATAAGACAAACTACTTACTGCTCTCTTTCTGCTAATATGCCCCGACCCAGGCAGGGCCCTGAAGGGCGGCGAGGGGACCTCAGACTCCATCTGGCTCCCGATTTTTCTGCAGAAAGGAAATAGGGCGTAGGCCCCCAGCAAGGTTGCTAGGGCCACTCTCTCAGCTTCCTCCAAGTACTGCTTTACTTCTCAGCCACTCACACATCCCAGCGGATAGCTCCCAGGCGCTGCTCTCTGCTGTCCGAGGCTCTGCTTTTGGGAGCCCCATTCCTTAAAATGTGGGGAACAGCAAAGGTGCACGTGTCCCGCTTCAGTGAGGTTCCCCTGACTCTATTAGATAGAGTTCTACCTGATGGCTTCAGGTTATTCTGGGGACTAGAAATACCTTAGGTGCTTCTTTCGGGTTCCTAGAATATCTCTTTTACACTTCCAGTAAGGCCTCCCTAACCTTAAATCAAAATTTTATGTCTCTCTACTTCCTAGAAACAACATATAACTGATTGCTCCATTGATTTACATAGCAACATTAATGTGTCGCATTTGTAATTCTCTCGCACATGTGACAGGAGTTCTCAGAGCGTATGTGTGGGGGTGGGGGAGCGGCAGCAGCAGCATCACCTGGGAACTTGTTAGAAATTCAAATTATTGGGCCCCATCCCAGGTTAGCCTGAAGATTGAGAACCACTGACATATGGCATCTCAATTGATTCTCGCAACAGACCTGCGAGAATTACTTTCACATAATTCGTATTTGACATATATAGTAACCAAGATGCTAAAAATTTAGGGCGTTTGCCTAAGGCTACAGAGAACTCGGGAATCCAAAAAGGCTGAGCACAGTATGCTTTCTGCAGAAAACCAGGGCCAGTTAGCTCATTCGTCTGCGCGGCCACGGCCACACTTGGGGACCTGAGATCAATCTGGCCCTATGCTGTTGATCGTGAAGGTTCAAGATGCGGAAGGACCAGCACAAATCCATCTCCACAGATGGAGAAACTGCCCACAGCAGATGGGTCAGTAGTGCCACGTCCAGACACAAAGACAGCTAGCACGTGAGCTAAATCTGCCTACTTGTTTCCAGAGGGCTAATGGACCAGTTCCACGCTTAGATGTGACAACAGAGAACTGCTGTGCTGGAGTGAATGCAATTCAAAAATAAAAACATTAGTAGCGAACATTTATTGAGTGCTTATTATGTATGCAACATTTATATATATATATATATATATATATATATATAATGGTATTTTTTATATGTATATATATATATATCTACGAAATGGATTGTATTACAGATGAATAAACAGATTTAGGTACATGCACAGGAGAAATGTACAGTAATATTAATACATATTAATTTCAACATAGTTTCATATCCTGCTTTCATGCAATCTCATGTCACCAGGTTTCACTGGCCCCATTTTCTAGATGAGGAAACTGAATTTCAGTTGAACCATCTCTTGAGCTCTTTTAAGGTTATGAACTAAACCTTTCCAAACTGCTCAGAGCACAGCAGGTCTCTGCTGGGACCCCCAAAATCTCTGCCTTTCTGGGCTGGATCAAGCTGTGACATGGTGTTAGCAAGCAGTATGCTCGGGAGTATGTATGGCTTTCAGCTTTAAAAGCTCGTCTCCTTCCATGGCTAAACCAGGCCTAGTGCGATGTAGATACATAAATATCTTCTTTATGCCCTGTCCCAGGGGAAAGATAGAACTAAATAAATCCGATTAGCTTCCCAGGATGCTGGCTGCTCTCTCTCTTTGAAGTCCCGTAGGTGAAGATAATGCCATTTTCACATGGGAGAAGTCGTTTCAGAGGGCTGAAGGGTCCCCAGCACTGAGGGCTGGTGACGCACAGCTACACAGGGTGGCAATGCAGCCCTAACTCGTAGGGCTCCTGAGCCAGAGTCCTGCCCTCCTGGTGGTTGTGTCTCCTCCTCCCAGCCTCCCCCCACCCCTGGGATACCCAAATAGAGCATCTGTTCACCTCGATGGAAACTCAGATGGCCACTAAGGAGGTGATGCTGCTGCCGGTTGGCCTGGAGACAGAGAGGAATAAGATGACCTAAAGAGGTCGATCAGAACGCAGGGCGCGAGCAGCACCAAAGGGCATTTTAACCCCGTCAGCGGCAGCACTTCCGTCCCTCTGTCGAAGCACAGCATGATTGTTCGCTCCCTTGGTCTTAGGACAGGAACTGTGTGTGTGTGCACACATATGTATGTGCACACATGTGTGTGCACACACTCACGAAGGCAAACAGGAAGTGGCCTCATTGCAGCCGATGAGACACGTCACCTTCCTCAAGCCTCGTGGTGTTGAAGTTCCAACAGCCTGTCACTCTTCTGGGCTGCCTGCTCTTTGGCAGCCGCCTCAGCCCTCACCACGGCATTTCCACCCAAGACTCACTGCCCCCCCCCCACCGTGACTATACCCACCAGAGCCATCCCGCAACCCACAGGCCCCATGTCTCCCTCTGTTCTCCAGGAAAAAGAGCGTGGATCTGGGCACAAACCACTTAAATCTGACTCTCTTTGGCCTGAGAGAAACAGCCAAGTACACAAGCAAAACATAAGACATCTTGTCTACTGGGGCAATCTTAGAGCCTGTTTAGGCATTTGCGAAGCCCCCAATCATTGTCTTTAAATTAGTCCCAAAAGGTCTGAAACAGCAGGCCTTGAAAAGTTTTTGTAAAATTTTAGAATCTCTAAAAAAAAAAAATTAAAACGAAAACCCTAAGAGTCCTCATAAAGTCTCTTCTTATGTATGATGCTTCAACCTCCATACTGAACCAGACTTACCCCAAGCAAAGAGATGAGGATGTGTACACATGTGTGTGTGATATTATATATAAATATATACATAATAAAATATGTATAAAATTATTTTTTGTGTGTGAAAGTTAAAAATGATTCTACAATCTCATTTACTAACCCAAAACATCACACTTCCAAAAGCACATCTTTAAGACTATTCAAATTTGAATTTGTTTTCTGGTCTCATTAGAGATGAAGAACAACTGGTCATCATTTATAATGTGCCAACCAGTTCTAAGTCTAAAAATCAATCTCTCTCTCTCTCTCTCTCTCTCTCTCTCTCCCTCTCTCTCTCTCTCTCTCATACACACCCTTCATTATATCTCAGCCATATTTCTAGTCTAAATTAAAATTCTAATTTATTAGATTTGATGGAGATTTTTTAGCCACTAACAGAAAATAATATCTCCTTTTCCATGGGGTGCTTGTTTCCCTAAAGTGATATTTATGTTTTTTCTTGGCTATAAATATATAAAAGACTCTGTCAAGAGTATTCTCAGGGAATGAAAGCAAAAGAGCAGTAAAGAGCAAGTTTCTGAGCTGGCAGCTTGAGTGACTGGCTTCTGAACAGAGACCCATCTGTTCTGGGGTTGATCCTGTCTCGTGTGAAAATCTTGCCTGCTTGGTGTCCTCAGATGCAGTTGGCCTGCAGGCACGGGACAGCATCAGTGTCCCTGGAGGTTCATTCAGGTCATCCTAGATGGGTTCCTATGGGAAGTTTCGCCTGGACCCAGCTTTCCACAAATCTTCAGCTTCCTTAATAGACACAGACATGCCAATTTGATAATTGTGCGACTCTAGAAACAATGACCATTTCCAACCCCAGCTTTGGTAATCAAACCCCTTCTCAAGTCTATTAACGTCTAGAAGTCAGGGCTTTCCCCTTCTCTGTGAAGAATCTAGAGAGTTGGGTTCTAGAAGAAAAGTTAGACACCTTTTTATCTGTTACATTATTTTCTTATTTTTCATCTGTTTTCCCACAAACAATGACCAGGTGTCCACTACATATCAGAAACTGGGATAGAAACTGGGGACACAGAGGTGAATAAGGTGCAGCCTCATCCTCAAGGCTCACAGGCCAGTGAGGAATACGAGCCAACAGGAAGCTGCAGTTCTGAGGGCTAAATGTGACCACGGGGAGAACATCCATAACCAGCCTGGAGGCCAATGCAGGGGAGGGGTCAGGGCCAGCTTTCCAAAGAAGGAGATGCTGAGTTTGTAAACTAATTAAGAGGTAATTGCTAAAGAGGAGCCAAGCGGGATGCCAGAAGAAAGATGGGCAATAGGAGTGAGTTTTTCTGGTAGAGGGAAAAGCATCTTCAAAGGGCCAGAGATGGATGAGTAAGGGGTGAGTAAAGATGGCCTCTCAGAACTCATGTTAGGCTCAGTATGGCTGGACCCTGGTACACAAGAACCACAGGGTAGGAGGTGGGCAGGGGCCAGGTCTCGAAGGGCTTGCACCTGAGGCCAGAGAAAAGAAGTGACTGCCTAAGTCCGCATTGTATCAGAAGCCTGGCTTTCCCAGTTCCCATCGAAGGCTATCTATTGCTCAGCATTGCCTGTGTAACTTAAGGCTTCTTACCAGGGATGGCCTCCCGCATTAGCAGAGGGACAGTTTACTGTTGGAGGCTGCCCGCCTCCTTGCAGGAAGTTGAACAATCCTGCCCCGCTCCCCGCCACCATGGTGGGGGCCACTTAATGCCAGTAGCACCCTCTGCAAGGTATGCAAACAACAGCAACCCCCACACAGTCCCAATGCGCCCTCTGAGAACCACCACAGAGGCAGGAGGATGGGGAGAAAGGCGCCTCCTTCCAGAGTTTCCCTAGCTGATCCCGGGAGACAGGAAATGATTGTATGTGGAAATGTCCTCACTGCCAGAGGCTACTGGGCTCTGTCTTCCTTGGAGAAGGAGAAAATGGGCAGGGGATCCAGGCTGTGGGGAGGTGGTAATTTGACTTCTGATTGAGAAACAGCATTTAGGAACAGAACTGAAGAAAATCATCTCTCAATCTCTCCCCGCCCCCTCTCATGGTCCTTCCCAGAGCCCCTCCCCACCAAGTCTTTTTTTTGGTTTTGTTTCCCATTGCAGTATTGCTGGCAGGGCTTGATCCACCTCCTGGAAAGCCGCTCAGTGGGGCTGGGAGCTGGGGCTGGGAGCTGAAGCGGCTGATAACAGAACGCCTGGGGCAGGGACAGTGTGAGGGGGGAAGGGGAGCTGGAGCTGGGGAACAGATGAATGAAGCTGAGAGGTGGGGGTTCCAGGTTGGGGACAGGGACGCATGGAGCCTCCTTTACCCTGTGTCTCAGGAGATAAAATCCACAGCCTGCCACACCAGTTTCTGAAAATTAATTCCTGAGTTGTAACACACGCCCCAGATCCAGGACAACTTGTGGGATGGAGATGATGATATCAAAGGCCAGGGAGCTGAGACAGATTTCATTTCCCCTGCTGACTCCATATGCCCCTAAATGAGGTATATCCTGCTCCCGGGCAGCCCACCTCGAAACCCGAGGGCCTGGCCTGGCTCAGGTAAGTAGGAAGGTAGGAACCAGGACAGACAGAGAGCCTCTATCTATGCTTGCTCCTCCAGGACTGTCCCCAGCTGGTGCCCACGGAGGAGATCCTGATACCAGTCGGGGAGATAAAGCCAATCACCCTTAAGGCTCGAAACCTGCCCCAGCCTCAGTCTGGTCAGCGAGGCTATGAATGTGTCCTCAACATCCAGGGGGCCATCCACCGAGTGCCCGCCCTGCGCTTCAACAGCTCCAGCGTCCAGTGCCAGAACAGCTCGGTAAGAGGACTTGGGCTCGGGCTCTGCTGGGAACAGAGCTATCTCTCCCCGCTATCAAAGACTCGGCCTGGCCTGCCCCAGCTTCCAGAACCTTCCAGGTCCATGGGCTGACCCTGCATGCCCAGGGACCGAGGAGAGGCATGCACCCCAGGCCCCTCAGCCAGAGCCGAACAGGTTGATGGGATCAGAGGACACGGTGTCCTGTGAGGTCCCCGATGGCACACCTCTTGGCCTTAAGGAACACCTCTTGGCCTTCAGCGAAACTTCAGCCAAAGCCAGCCAACTCCACTGCAACCCCTTTCCCCATTCGGAGGGTGAATAAAATGGAAGGCACCGTGCAGGAGGAAAGCTGCAGGAGAGACGGACGAACAGGAAGTAGCATGCAATGAGGGAAGATGGGAGGGGAGGAAGTAGAAGCGGTGAATTTCAAGAGCCGCAAGGGTTCAACCAATTCCGAATGCCAGACAGAAAGCCGAGGTGTTTAATTATAATACTAGCCCAGAGAAGATCTTTTTATCTGCCAGCTCCCTGTCTCTGACTGTGGGGGGTCAGCTGGAGATGGGGGGTGACGTGACAAAGGTGTTGAGGGAAGCTAATTCGTCAGGGAGAGATAAAGAGAACCTGGGCCTCTTATCAGGGAGCTGTCAGATTGCCGGGTCACAGAGGCGTGATAGAATTTGTAATTGGGGGAAGGCCGCCAAGCTCAGGGGAAGGTAGGGTGAGAAAGAAATGGAACACAACAAAGGGCGGAAGGCAGCAGGACAGGCTGCGGGCAAGAGGGCTGCCAGGGACGTGCCCGGAGAGCTAGGGCATGGCCTCGGGCAGTCCCCGCAGAGGGGATTCCCAGAGGTCCCCTTCACAGAGGCACAGGGCCTGGGCCACAGAGAGGGGCTGTTTCTGAAGTGTGTGAAGGGCTTAAAAGTCCTCTGTGGGATCAGCTTGGGAGAGAGAGTCAACTGCTGACCACAGCTTGAGGCCTTTCATGGTAAGGCCGATCAGATCTGTGCCCAGAAAGCTCTGGACACTCTTCCTAGTGGACTGTTGACCAAAGTAAAGCGGATGTGCAGAAAGAATGGGCCACTGCAGGGCCCGGCCAGCCGTTTGTTATGCACGTGCTCTGCTCAAGGCTCCGTGGGGTTTACAGAGCGGCACACGGACCTTCTGGAGAGACGAGACTTGCACATGAAAAGATGCAAAGCAGCTCCTGAGAAGTGCTGGATTAAAGACGGAAACTGGCAACACCAGGGGACAGAGAGCTTGGGGGAGGGCTGGCAGGGATGTCAGAGAAGACACGTGGAGAAGGTGAGTCTGAGCTGGACTAGAAAGGTACAGATGGGTTGACAGGTGGATGCTATCGGGAGAGGGAGCCATTCCTCATGAGATGTGAACTGGACAGAGGCACAGAGAGGGGCCGGGGCGGCTGCATTTGGAGGCAGGTGGAGAGCAGTGGAAGAGAAGGTTGGAGAAGAAGTTTGGCTCTGGAAAGCACTGAACGCCAAGCTAAGGAACATGTACTTCATCCTGTTGGCATAAGTGACTGGGGGTCAGGGGCAGCGGGCCACAGGAGCAGCACGTGCGGCTCCTCTGATTCTCCCTCTGCCGCTTTCTCAGCCCAGAGGGAACCGGAGTCCCTGGTTTCTTTCTGTGTAGTCTGGGTCCCCTGAGATGCCAGCAGCAGTCCTGCCTCCTGTGATAGAGAGCCCCACAAGTCACGTGCCTCTGCCCTCTCCCCCTAGTACCAGTATGACGGAATGGACATCAGCAACCTGGCCGTGGACTTCGCCGTGGTGTGGAATGGCAATTTCATCATTGACAACCCTCAGGACCTGAAAGGTAAGTGGCTACTTCCCAGTCATTTTGATCTGTTCGTGACCTTGGAAAGTCTGGGGCTGGAGGGATCAGAGCGCGCTGGCTGTCGTGTCTTGAATAATACACTCCTCTGTCAGCGGGACTCTTCAGAGGATCCGAAAGCAACATTTGGAAGCATCAAAGGAGTCCTGTTGAACCCTGTTTTATTACAACCAGAGCATCCGCTGGCGGCTGTGGCTCATCGTGGTTTTCTTAGGCTCCCGGAGACTTTGAAGTGTCTGTTGAACCTGACCTAGGAGAGCAGCAGGCAGGAATGTCCTGCCAGTTTCCCTGGAAATGGAGACATTGTTTCCGATCGGGTTCTGGTTCTCCGTCCTTGGCCTCGTCCTTGCACAAAGAATGTTTTCGAGGCTGCTCTCTCGGTCCTGAGGTGGGTGGGAGGACCAGCCTGCAGACTCCAGCACAGCTGGGCCAGGATGCTCAGGACCAAGCTGAGCTGACACAGGGGGGCGCTACTTTATTCGTCATCCTGCAAACACATGTGTGGCTCGTCCTGTGTGCCAGGTAGGCGTTGCCCTCAATACAGCAAACACCAGCATTCCACCCTGCTCTCAAGAATGGCAGAAGTACCTCCAGTCTGATGAGTACTCCCTGTGGGGAGGCAGTCACTAAGTTATTGATCCAAGCTTATCTTCTTTAATCACCACAGCAACCCTGATTGGTGTGTACTAGTATTATTCTCATTTTATAGGTAAAGAAATTAAACCCCAAAGAGGCTAAGAAATGGACCGAGGGTGCTTTCTTTGGCACCACCTATACTAAAATTGAAACGATGCAGAGATTAGCATGGCCCCTGCACAAAGGTGATACACGAATTCACGAAATGTGTTATATGTTATGACACAAACTTCATGATGTCACTTATATGTGGAATCTTAAAAAAAAAAGTCAAAGTCATAGAAACTGAGAGTAGAAAAGTAGTTGTTAGGGCTAAGGGTGGGGGAAATATACAAAGGTTGGTAAAAGGGTATGGAGTTTCAGCTGTAAGATGAATAAAGTCTCAGGATCTAATGTAAAACATGGTGACTATAGTTGATAACATTGTGTGTGTTAAGTAGATGGGAGGAATCCTTTCATTATGTGTATATCGAATCATCATGATGTTTGCTTTAAATACAATTTACAATTTTATTTGTCAATTATACCTCAATAAAGCTGAAAAATAGAAAAAGAAAGAAAAGGACCAACAGTCAGATAGTAAGCGCCAAGACCTGAACCAAGACAATCTAATTTCAGAGCTCACACGCTTAACCACGTCGCCGTCCTCCCTGTGGCTCAGTCCACTGTGGGATGCGAAGCCTCCTCCCACCAGAACCCAATCCCCCCACCAGGAGCCACATGTCTCAACACAGTTCCAGTAGCTGTGGCTGCCGCAAGCCTCTCCCTCAGCCTGAGAGTCACCCTGAGGGCACAGGGAGGGAGCCCAAGGCCACAGTAGGGCCTGCAAGCGCTTCAGCCTCTCAGGGGCTGCAGCGCGAGATCCCATATGCCGCCGTGAAGATCCATGCCGCTTAGGCCGGGAGAAAGAGACCGAGCCAGGGAGATTTTTTTTTCCTCCCTTTCCTTTTACCGATGCCAAATTTTCTCAGCACTAGGAGATAGACATTTCCCCTGCTGAGGGTCTGGGCTTAGTTCCCAGAGGTTGCCTTTGCACCTGGAGCTTAGAGAAAAATGGCCACATCCCAGCTGTCACATCGGAACCCTCCCTGGTGGCACTCCCCAACTTACACGCAGCTCGTGAGTGCACGGGTGGCACCACCTCTACATGCGTCTCGTGCCCAGAGCCCGAGTGCTCCTGGAGACCACGCACCGTTTTGGGTGGAGAAGGCATCGTGGTTAGGCACTTGGGCTCTAGACTCTAACTAACCAGGGTTCAAATCCTGTGCCTTTCACATACGGTTATGTGAACTCAAACTAATTACCGCTCTTCTCTATGTTGTCATCCCGGCTCCCGCATCCGTGGGAGGAAGGAAAGGATGTTCTCCTCTCAGGGTCATCCGAGGCTCAGGTGACATCTTAGATATGGACCATTTGTGTTTAGTAACAAGTACTTAACGTGTCCCTGTCCGTTTTGAGGTTCTCGTTTCCCGCCCTCTACCATAAGAAGCCATAGGCAGGAGAATGTCTAAATCTAGTTTCTGCATCTGGGACTGAGGGATGCTTGACAGAGCGGAGGAACAGGATGAGAACCTACGGAAGGATAAAGAGTACGTCTCCCCTGAGGCACGTCCTGATCTCCAGTGGAGGCATGCCGCTGGCCCTGAAAGCTTCTGTCTTCTTGACCAGAGGAGTTGAAAAATGGCTTTCTGAGTCTTCTGCTTATGGAGAATTTTACTTGAGACTCTGAGTTCAAAACACTAGCAGACAACAGCTAAGCCCCAGGTTCACAAATGCAGTTCAGCTGACTGGCCCGTCGAGGACTTCTAAGTCAGGAAGGGGCGAGAGCAATAGTGATGGATTCGCAGGCCCCAAAAGTGACCTGTTCAGTGGCTGTTTTGTTTTCTCTGGGAACATCCTCCATCCACAGGGGCCATGAACAGGACTGTGTGGACTCTTGTTCCTTGTCAGCTCTGCCTCGACTTCCGGCCACCTGGCCTTTCTTAAAGCCCCATCTGCTCCTCTCCCAGACCCACCAGGTCCCACTGCGCCAGGCAAGGCGTCCCTCTCTTCGCAGGACCTGGGTCCAGCAGCTCAGCAAATCAGAATGTCACGATCCCAGCTGGAGCTTAGTAAGCGCCAAGAATCATTACTTCGCTCTTTGAGCTTCGTTTCTATGTGATATGGAGAAATTAGTCCTGATCTCTTGTGACGAGGGCAGCATGTGAGAGGAAGAGAGGCAGCAGCATGAGCATGTAGTTTGCGTTCAAAGAAAAGGTAATAAGCATGTATAGACCATCAGATATGTTGCAGGCACATATAAGTGGTAAGAACTTAAATAAACATCTCGTTCAAACCTCACCAAAAAAACAACGGTTATCCTCATGTTATAGATTAAGTAAACAAGAATCAAAGAGGCCAAATTCTTTGTCACATTTCTAAGAAGTGGCAAAGCCACAATAAAGCCCTGATTCGATTCAATCTAGAGCCAGAACTTTTAAATAATAATATTTTCTGTAGTGCCTTTAGACAACTGCTAAGAGGCTCAATTTATTATTAATTCTTCATCGATTATTCTTGCGATGATAATGACAATCATTGGCGTATTGCGTGGTTGGGGACGGTTTCCATCACCCCTGCGAGAAGAAGGTAAATTGTGAGGAGTCCTCTCCAACCCCATCTCTGACTGTCCTCCGCTCTTTGCAGTCCATCTCTACAAGTGTGCAGCCCAGCGAGACAGCTGCGGCCTCTGCCTAAAGGCCGACCGGAAGTTTGAGTGTGGCTGGTGCAGCGGCGAGCACAGGTGCACCCTCCGCCAGCACTGCACCGTCCCCTCCAGCCTCTGGCTCGACTGGTCCAGCCACAACGTTAAGTGCTCCAACCCCCAGATCACTGAGGTGAGCTCCCCAAGTTCCACAGCGGGATGGCATGGCCAGGAACCCACCCCCGGACAGGGGGAGACAAGTGCAAGTCGAGCCTTTGTGGAAGAAGTCTTGGCATGGGCTGTGTTTAATGTGGGGTGTGTAAAGCCTCTCATGGGGGCACGAGGGCCCGTGTCCAGGCATAAGTGACAAGTATATAGAAGTGTGTCCTCATGCCTGTCTGTGGACGAATGTGCGTGCGCACAGCAGGGAAAGCTGAGCCAGCTCAGCCTCCCTGCCAGGCCGGCCGGGCGAGCGGGGGACGAGAAATTGGCTGAATGGTAGGTGAACATTTCAGAAAGCAGGTTTTGCTTTTCTCAGCAGAAATGTGATGTCAGGAGCTGAGATTAGCTCAGAGTTGCGAAGTTGAAAACAGAAGAAGAAAGTTAAGGCAGGCACCACATTAGCCACTGTGCCATTTCCCAGGGTTGACTTTCTATCCCAATCTGTTTGTGCATTTTAATGGAAAGAAATAGGTAATTAATTATCCTTAAAAAAAAAAAATGATGTTTCCTGAATAGCAAATTGCAAAAGAAGATGAATAGATGATGTGAATGAAAATGCAGCTGCCGAGGCTTTGAATGGCCTGGGAGAGGAATGGTTGTATTCGACTTTGCTGGCATTATGTACTCATCACTCTTCACTGCTCCCTATTCACCTACTGCCACTTGTACTTTGAAACTAACTGCGCATTCCTTCTGGTGACTGGGAGTAAAGGCCTGGGCAGGTACCAGGGAGGGGCTGCTCCTCTTCCGCCTCTTTCCTAAGCAGGCGCGCTGCCCCTTTCCTGGTTTCATTGTCACTGCTGGCCAAGGAAAGCAACGCTGGCTCTCACCGCGTCACTGCAGCATCCTCATCCTCATATCAATCCAGGTTGCAGATCAGTGAAAAGAAAACCCTCGAGGCCAAATGAGTGTTGTTGATCTATAGATGGGTTATTTAAAGAGGGAGCACGTACTTATTTAGTGGGCTTCGTCGGCACTGTCTCATGTAATCCTCACAACTCCCATGGGGAGTAAATAGTCTCACCTCCATTTCCCAGAGAAAATGAGGCTCAGAGGAATAGAGTGAGTTGCCCAAGTTCACACAGCTGCTAAGTGGCAGAGCCAGAATTTTAGCTCAGATTTATTTAATTATAAAACCATTTTCTATGATTTTCCAAAAATAACATAAAACAAGAAGTATTGCTTTCCCTTCCTTTATTCCCAGCATTTCTAGCTGGTAGAGATCAGATAGATGCCATCCATCCACATGGCAGCGTATCCAGGGGAAGCACTACGCTGTAGGAGAGTGACTTCTGCGTCTAAGTCTTCGTACATCCCAGTAGGAAGGCGTCATGAGAGTTGTGGACACTGTCCCTCAAAGACGGGGCTTCTTCAATCCCATTTCACTTTTGGAGGAGGCCAGCGACGGTGCCTACTGACTCTCTCCTGTGCGTGCATTCCACTGAGAAAGAGTACTTGCAGGGGCTGTTGGTGGTGCCCCAGCCACTGCCCCAGACAGCCGGCTCCCTGAACTGCTCAGGGCTCCGTGCCTTCTCCCCGATTACAGTGATTTCCAGCAACTGTTGGCCTGAGAACTTGCTCTGTTCTGTAATTCTTCTTGTTGATGCAGTTGTCGGTCTCTGCATCTCTGTGTTTGTGGCACTGGGGCACTTAAATTAGGCCTGGACTCGCTTCCATCAGCACCTCCCAATTCCATCGGCCCAGGCTACTGTCTCAGACTTGTCTACTCCCCAGTTGGCAGGGGCCCCTTTTCAGCCCGAAGGCAGGCTTCTTCCTGGGAACTTCTGCCTCTGCCGCCCCTGCTCATTGACCAGGGAGACAGACTGCTCTGTTCACAGAGCACCCAAGCTACACGATGCTAATTAACCCCCTGAGGTAATTAGGCCATAATTGATTTTCCCAGTGACTTAACAGCAGGAGCCAGAGGCCCCAAGCGCTGGGGTCTCCTGTTGGTGTTTTTCAAGCAGAGACTGTGGAGAAATGAAAGAGCATCTTTGGGGAGAGACAAATCTATGCTGTGTCCTAGGCTACTCTGGAGACATCATTCTGGACAGGACATGTGGGAGGGAGGATCCAGGCCTGGAATATTTTATTCATATTATCAGAAATATTCTCTTTCATTTTGCATCTCCGGCCCCCAACCTATCATCCTCCCCTGTAAAAGTCATTTTCAATTTTTTTAACTTTTAATTTTTGAAATAATCTCAGACTTAATAAAAGGTACAAAAATAGCACAAAGAACTTCTGTATACCGTTCACCCAGATTCTCTAAAATTAACATCTTACATAACCACAGTACAATTATCAAAATCAGGAAATTAACACTGATACAATAATGCCATCTACTATACATGCCTTGTTCATTTTGCCAATTGAACCGCTGATGTCTTTTTTCTGGTCCAGGATCCAGTCCAGGGTCACATGCGACATTCCACAGTCAGGTCTCCTTTGTGCTCTAATCCTTAATCTTTGTCTTTCACGACCTCGATACTGTTGAAGAGTGCAGGCCAATTATCATGCAGAATGTCCCTCAATTTGGATTTATCTGCTGCTTCTTCAGGATCAAATTCAGGTTACATATTTTTTGGGCAATGTGTACTAAAAAAAAATGTAGGGTACCAGTCAAAAGGGTGCAGGGGCCAACTTGATCTGGCCCCCAGTGGCCTAATCTAGGGCAATTTGAGCAAGAATGTAAATGATACTAAGGGACTATAAGCAATAGAATAGAATAAGGATCTATGATTTTTATTAATATAAACAAATAAAGGAACAAATAATTCATGGAGGAGATAGAAAGCTCATTTTTACACTAGAATTCCAACTCAAATGTAGAAGGATTTATAGAAATAGAAAATCACCATTTAGCAAAATTCACAGCAAAAATTGAAGCAAGAGTTGGCCAATGAATGCTAAAACTGGTGGATGAAAGTATGATGAGAAATTGGATATTTGCACAGTCTCAAGCTATCTCCCCACAAGGTGCATATTAATTACAAGAGAAGTAGTAACTTCACAGTGAAAAAACTTGACAGACACCACTTTAACAAAGCGATCGAAGTTAACTGCTAGGAATGGGAAAAATTGGCATCATGAGTGCACCAAGAAGAGTACAGCCTTACTTCGATGGCCTTTTTTTTTTTCCCCAAAATGTACAATTTGTTAAGAATAACTTTTAAGGAGAATCAACTCATTTTCTTTACCTCAGCTTTCTTGGCTAGTTCTTTGACATTAGCGTTGATCTTTTTCCTAATAATTGGAATTGTATGAGATCCACGCCCTTTTCTACACACCCGCCCTTGTCTCTGGCCTTATGTGTTCCCCCCTCAGTGTGAGCCCACGTCCAAACGCAAGCCATTTCCTACAAAGATCCCTCTTGAGGGGCGAAAAGAGGAGGATGCTCTGTCGGCTCTGTGAAGTCTGCTGGGGGTGGCAGAATTTCCGATGCTGGACGCGGGGCCTGGAATGGACACTGTCCTAAGGCGGGGTGGCGGAGGATAGGGGGCCAGAGAAATCGATGCAGAGCCCCTGAACTAGTTCTGCTGTAGGAAAAAGAGTGGACTCAACAGCTGTTCTTCCTTAACCCTTCCTTACTCTCCTATCTCCATGACGACCAAGCCCACCCCTAGAGACCCATCTCTTATGGCAGCTTCATGTAGGACAAGCCTTACGGCCTATCGAATTTCCCAGTTTGCATAAACTTCAGGTTAGGACCCCCTCAGGACTCACCGTCTGCTGCTTCTCAGCCAGCCCATGTTGTGATAATGACGCTGTCCCCCGTGGGAGGCATCCCAGGCTGCTCCCACTCCAGCTGTCATCCCAGGCGTCTGTGCACGTGTCACCTGTTCAACCCCAGGAACGGGAGACGTGCAGAAGATTAGAAAGGCTGTGAGATGTCTGGCCCATCACATTTCTGTTCTCCCAGCATGAGCCTCAGGACCTGCTGGGACCTCGGAGAGGAGGACGTTATGAGCCACCAGCTAGAAAAGAAGGCCCAGAGGAAACATTTTCCCAGAGTGGGCAGTATCCAGCAGAAAGGGAAGCTCCATGTGTTCTTGGGAAGAGAAATTTAGGAAGGGTCAAGGGCTTTGGAGCTCACGTGACCAGGGTCTCCGCTCAAAGTGTGTTAATTTCCTAGGGCTGCAGTTACAAAGCACCACAAACTGGGTGGCTTGAATAACAGAAATGTATTTTCTGACAGTTCTAGAAGCTAGAAATCCAAGATCAAGGTGTTGGCAGGATTGATTCCTTCTGAGGGCTGTGAGGAGAATCTGCTCTGTGCCTCTCTCCTGGCTTCCGGTGGTTTGTGGAACTCGTCGGTGTTCCTTGGCTTGTAGAAGCATCACCCCGATGTCTGCTTTCATGTCCACATGGTGTTCTCGGTGTGTGAATGTCTGTCTCCATCCTTTTTTTTTTTTTTCCAATAAGGAACCCAGTCATATTGGATTAAGGCCCACACGAATTTTAATTCATTTTAACTTGATTACCACTGTAAAGACCATATCTCCAAATAAGACTGCGTTCTGAGGTCAAAGGAGTTTGGGCTTCAACAAATGAATTTGGCGGGGAGGGGTGATAAAAATCAACTCATAGCAGAGCATTCTGAGAAAAAGGAAGATAAACCGCAATTCTAAGGAAATTAATTCACTCATTAAATATTCACTTAGTGAGTGACTACTGTATGCCATGCACTGTGCTAGGTTTAGAAGTTATCGCAGGATAAATTAGTCTTGGGTGGAGGCAGGGGAATGCTGCCTCTCCCTGCAGGACCTAGCCTGTCTCTGAACACCGGCCTCTTAAAAGAGGCTGGAAACAGCTTGCCCCGCAGGCCACTCTGCTTCCTCCGAAGGGCCTGGGATATAACCTTCTAATCTACACCCTTTTGCAGTTGTGTCCTGTTTAGAAAAAGGAGTGTAGCAGGGGCCTGTGCCTCCACACCTAACGAGGACACAAACCCCAGGCCACGGACGTGGACAGATGAGCCACATCCTAGTTCTGGGAGTCTTAGTAATAATAGCTTTTCTTTGACAAGAGTCTACTGTGTGCCAGTACCTGTGTACTTTGCCTACCAACTCCTAAGAATCGTGCAAGATGGCTATAATTATCTTCACGTAAGAGCTGGGGAAAGAGTGCTTAGGGAAATAAATAATTTGCTGAAAGTCAACATCTGGCTGGTGGCAAAAAAAACTTAAAACCAGGGCCTCTGACTCCAGAATGCAGACTCGCCCACCACGCCATGTGACCTCTCTTGGTCAGAGGGATGGAAGGGTATTCCCTAGCTATACACTTCACCCCACCCCAAGTGTACCAAAAATGCCTGGGCTCCAGATCAGAATCTTCTTGGAGATGCTAGACAAACAGGGAACATTGGCTACCCCTTTGTATTGAGCCTTAAAATAACCTTCGCCTGTCTTCCTAGACATAATGAGGTCCACACATATTCCTATGAGTGGGTGAGTGAAAAAGGAAGAGCATTTGGGGTGCATTTAAGCTTAGGGCGAGCACTTCTTGCTGCTCCAGGGTAGGTGTAACTTTAATAGTGCGTGTTTCTTAAAACTGCCAGACTCGATGTGGTCGGTTTCTGGTTGTGTCTATCCATGGGATCGTGGCTAAGGTGAAAGTCGGAAACTCCCTAGGCTGGTGGCTCTGACTTCTCAAGCGTCTCAGCCTGGAGGGAGAGCCAAAGGGATAGGGCCCAGGAGGTTCACGCCTGCAGCCTAGAACGGAGGTCAGGGGGACATAATGGCAAAGCGGGTCTGAACTACAAGGGATGAGTCCCCCAGTGCTGGGGTCCTCAGAGAGTGACCAGGAGCTTACCACCAGTTGGGTACCAAAGAATGTTCCTGTGTGTTTCTGAAGTCACCTGCCACATTGCCCGGTAAGGGCACGCTCATGCCAGGCCCCATGGGTACTGGTTCTGCAGTCATCTCTCCATTGACCACCTTGTAGCTTTTACTTTATAAATTTTTCAACTTCAATAACTTTTAAACACCTCATTAGTTGGAACTGGGAAGGAAACCCATACACTGCCCTCCACGACCAAGCCTAAACAGTTGTTGATAACAGTTTTTGAAATGGTCCATCACTCTTGCTTCCTCCTGCTCTCTATTTACCCAAATAATTTAAAGTGGATTCCTCCCCCACTGGATTCCCTCAGATGCAATTGCATTTGTGAAACTGTCTGGGGAGCTGGACACTTACAAGTATTTATCTGTAAGGCTGCACCAAATCTCTGCAGGAAAGGCCAAAAGCCACCTGGCCAGGGCCAGAGTGACTCGCTGCAAAGTTCTCAACAAGTAAATAAATAAGTCAGCCAGCTTTCCTGAGAAACAAGTCAGTACTCTGATCTCTGTTCATTTATTTGCAGGCCTCATTAATATAACATCACTGCAACAAACAGCTAACGGGGGATGGTGTCAGGATGAATAATGGAGTTACTCTGCTGAGATAACAATTAGGTTTTAAATGTACTATCAGCTAAGATAGAACCAGCAAGGATACACGTTGGGTAGAAGAGCTGGCACCACCAATGTCACAGATTCCTGCAGAGCCATCAGCTGGGCTCTAGCCTACCGTGAAGAGTGTACACACTCATGCGCGTGCGTGCACGCACACAAACGCACGCACCAAATTGGAAAAGAATGTCAGTTCGCCATCTTGGATCAGCATCTGGGTGTCTTTGGGATCCAGGATGGGATCAACATTTACAGTCACAAGCTAGCATCCCTTCCCTAGTCAGGAAAACGCTAAGCAACAGGAAAGGAGTAAGTAGATTAGTCAAGAGGATTAGCTGTCTACTCACCCGAGACTTGGCCTTCTTGGCTTGTCCTGAGGTAGAACCCTCCCGATCCCAGTCTCAGACAGAAGAGCTTTAATACGAAGACCATCATTTGGAGGTGCTCCATCCTGGAGCGACTTCTCTGGGATCCCCTTCTTGGCTGCCCTGAGAGGCTCTGAGGTCAGTTTCTCCCGTATCCTCTTAAAAACCCAGTCTAGGCTGCTGACAGCCTACTGGGGCCATGGCGGGCACTGCAAAGGCCCATCAGAAAGGCCGCCTACGCTGCTGGGAGATCTCCCCATCAGCCACCTCTCCTCCACAAGTCAGACGGCCCCCGCTTGAGTCTCCACCAAGAGTAATACCCATAGGCTCTACTTGCATAGGTTGCTTGTAAAAACAAAGCCACTTTTCCTCTGGACCTCAGCTAGCCTGGCTTGTGCCCAGATTTCTTATTCATATAAGTAACAGTCACCGAATGCTTACCTGGGACCTAGCATTGCCCTTAGCACCCCAGGTATATTATCTCATTTTCACCTTACAACAACTTTTGTGAGGTAGAAGCTATTATTGTCATCAGCCCCATTTCACAGATGAAGAAAGCAAGGCTCTGTGCAGTGTGATAGCTTTCTTGTAGCCACGCTGCTAATAAATTTTCAAACTAGGCATTAAGCCTAAGCTAATGGACTCTAGAGCCCATGTTTGACCAGCAGGCCATCATCAGCATCTCTCCTAGGCTCACTTAACTCTCACCCCACAGGGCTAGAGGACGGGAATGTGCTGGCTGTAGCCTGCTGCAGAGATGGGAAGAAAGCCAGTAGTTCCCACTCCCAGCATCGTTTGGGGAGATTGGACAGGCACAGGGAGAGATGACAAAGGGACAAGGCCAAGGAAGGGGGAGGGACATTCATGGGGATGGGGCACAGAAGAGGGAAGCTGAGAAGTTGAGAGACAGCAGTGACCAGCAAAGCCAACTCTAGAGCTTCTTGGAAAGCAGAAAGTACAGCCCTAGCCAAGGGAAAAGGGGCTGTGGGACCTAGCAGAGGGAACCCACAAACAGACTTCGGCATGAGTTCCCGTGCTTGATGACATGGGAGCCTCTCCCAGGGTGAAGGATGGTCCACTTAGGCGGTGCTGTGTAGAGGCTGAAAGCATAGGTTACCTAGGCACAGCTGGGCTCTGCCACTCACTGTGTAATCTTGAGGAAGTTACTTAACGTCTCTGGAACACTATTCCCCATCCATACAATGGGACTAATGATAGTACCTTTTTCATAGCTTGTTTTGAGCCCATAGTGAGATAAAATAGAAAAAGACCTTGGCACAATTCCTGGCTCATGATAAATGCTTAATACGTGAAAAAATGGTTAGCTATCATTATCAGAATCTTCAGTTCCGAAGCCGATGCCCCATTTCTGTATTCTCTCCCATCATGTCTATCAGACAGGAGATGTAAGCAGGGGAAGACAGGGCCTCCAGGATGGGGGCCAGGTTTTGTGAGGCTACCGCCAACAAGGGGTCCTTCTCTGACTCCTTAAACCCTAACCCTGTGGGAGGCCCCAGCTCTGCCCCTGCAGGGCTCCCGGAGTCCCAGGCATGGCCCACCCGCTCTCCCCAGGCTGCTGAGCCCCTGGGCCTTCAGCACCTCCCACTCCCTCCCTGGTGCAGCCCCTCGGAGCTCCCCGGCTGTAATTAATCGGCTGCATCTGCTCTCGCCCTTGGGCGGCTTTGTGGCACATTTCCCTCCGAACTGTTCAATTAGTGGCTGTAAGAATCAGGGCGAATGAAGCATCACGGTGGCTGTTTTCCAGGTCATGGCACCCACGGTGAAAAACAAACATGACATAGTCTGGCAGGAATACAGATTTGGCTGGGGTGCTTGGGCTCTGGGCAGGGTTCACTTGGGCTATGCTGCTGGCAGGTGGAGTCTGAGTAGGTGGGGAAGTGGCTCTCCAAACCAGCAGACTTGGAGAGGACCCAGCAGAAGACAGGAGTCCCTTAGTTACTTCCCTACCGTCAGCACATGCCAGCCTCGCCTCACATCCTTCTGGCCTGCTCATCCCGGCCTAAAGAAATAGGTGGCCAGGATGTGGACTAGCCCCCTCTATATCTGGGCTTGGTCAGTGACTGCTTACGAGGCAGAGTTTAGGGCTGCTGGACTGAGCCCTCCGCCCTAATGTGTTTCCCACATTTTCCTTCCGAATCCTGCAAAGAGACAAACATTTTATTCCACAGCCACGTAAAAAAGCCCGTACTCCTAAGGCAAGTTAATAGCACAACTTAATGTCCCATGAAGATGCAAGTGAAGATTTCTTTAGGGAGGAGGGACTAGCAAGGGCCAGCCTGGTTAATGTGTAGATGACCAGGGAAAGGAAGTCACCTGCACAGGCCCTCCTTACTGCACGTTGGCCAGGCCTCTGCTCTAGCCCACCTGGAGCCATTACACTTCCAGAGGATGTGTGGAAATCTGAAGCCCAAAGAAAAGCATCTGAAATGATCAAAGGGTTTAGAAACAAGATTTTCCGACACAAGGCTAACAGAATTGTAGAAGCGCAGGCCAGGGGTGACTTAATTGCTGTCTTCAGTATGTGAAAGATGTTTGATGAGGAGGCAGCTGTTCAGTCCTCCATTCGATGAGGAATCACAGCAGAAACTGGCTTAAATGAAAGTGAGGGAGATTTCAGGAAGAGCTTCTCGAGCATTCTGACGATAAAACACTGCATCACTCCCAAGCAACGCGGGAGCACCTTCGTGCTTCCAGCCGTCATGAAAGAACACAGTTTGTTCTAGAATCTGGTGGAAGGCAGCGTTTCCCAGTGACAGAGAACTGGGGATATATTCCTGACGGCTGCTCAGTTCCAGGCAGTATGCTAGGTATTAGGTCGCTAAGCAAAGGCAAGGGAGTCTCTGTCTTAGGATAGTTGGTGTCTGATTGAGCCAAGAAGCAGTTAGCATCCTGGTGGGCGCTGCTGTCCTGGGGTGTTCACAAGGGCCGTGGGAGTATGGGAGAGGTGCCGTTAAATCTGTCACGTGGGGGCAGAGAAAGCCTCACTGAGCGGGCGTCCAGCAGTAGAGCCTCTCAAATGCGGTAGCATTTGTCGGTCAGCACGCTTGTCAGGCATGTCCAACGCACATGGACTTTAGGCCCTCGAGCTGTGGGCACTCTTAGCTCTCCCCAGAGCACACAGGTATTCAGGAGAGCCAAATGGGAGCGCAGGGGAGGGGGCCCAGCAGGAACCAGCACAGAGCCCAGGGAAGACCCTCGCTGCCCCCATCACACCACTCGGCAGCGTCGGCTTCTTCTGAGCCCTTCTCTCCCTCTTCCTCTACTTCTGGCTCTCAGCCCAAAGGCCAGAGGAGACTTTCGGCAGATCTCTGGTCCACAGTATAATATGTGTCGTAAAGCATGGGGCTGAAATTAGTCAACATCTAAAGGTCTTCCCAGCTTCCTTCGCCATCTCTCTCTACATATCCCCACTACACCACCCCCACCCACCCCACACACCCCAAACCGTTAAACCATTTGTTTGTGTGGGTGTCTCATTCAGAATTACTTTCTGGAAAGAATTCATTGAGTTCATTGTGATGTGCTGTGCCTACCCCAGATTGGCTAACAGCCAAGGGAAAAAGAAGGGGCGTAAGGGAAGAAGGGAAGGATGAAGACCATTTTAGATAAGGCCAGTGTCCTCCCAAGTTTATTCTGGGAGAAAGGGTCATGTCCGGCTGAGAACATGCTTCTGTGCAGGCCCAGAATCCACCAAAACCCAGGCCCTGCCCTCAGCAGCTCGGCCACTCCCTGCCAGCTCTCAGGCTGCGAGACACCCGCAGGCTTTCTCCAGTCAGTCCATGAGCAGCTCCCTCTCCCCAGGTCACCGCAGCATTAAGTTATAAGTTCCCTGGTCCACGTGTCCTCCTTCCAGATCAATAGGAAGATCCCCGCCATCTCTAAGCTCCTGACCAACGCCACCATCCCATGTTTTTGTGATCTAAGAAGGCACAGGTGCATCGAGGCTTGCTCTCTAAACTGCCATCCCGTTAGAGACTTTCTGAATGTTGTCTCACTTAACCCTCACGACGTCCCCATAAGACAAGCATCGTTATCTGTTTTCTGATAACTGAGATAACCTTCTGATAACCTTCACTGAGATTGAAGGTCACATAGCCCATATGTATCAGAGCTGGAATTCAAGTCTATCTGACTCCATAGGTTACTCTCTTCCTGCTGCAGACACTGCCAGAGCATCAGATGGTCTCCTTACCCTGGAGTAGCCAGCAGCCCAAGGGCCATCTGAAACTGGAAGCTAAGACATGTGGATCTGGCTGTCACCCTGGCCATACCTTTTCCCCTTCGTCAAGGGTGGGGGGGTCTATATAACTGCACCCTGCCCTCTCCCCTCACTTCTTCCGTAGCCCCGCAGCTCCTTCCAGATCTGCATGCAGTAGGTGTGACTCCACCAACTTGCCTCTTACAGACCCATGTGGAGTGGCCATACTTGGCTCTCGGGAGAACCATATTCTGTGGGTGCGGTACTGGGTGACCTGCAATCTGATGCTGCTTTTAAGAAGAGCCTTGGAGTCAGTCTCCAGAGTAGCTTGGGACCCTGCAGCCACCTGGTCTGCGATGGTGTCCTGATGGGATCCTGTTCAGTCTCTCTCTGGAGAATAGATCTTTTTCCATCAAGCCCCACCTCTGTAGCCTCTCCCCAACACTTGGTCCTGGGGAAAAACGAGGAAAGCAGGATGCCTGGGTTTTTACCACTCTAGGCCACCACACTGACACCAAGGCCCTGATGCTCATTCTCACACAGAAGCCCCTTGGTGGCAGGGGATGTGTCCTACAGGATACGTTCCTTGGTTCCTTTGCACTCTGAGCCCAGCTCTCCACCTTGACTCTCTCTGATTTGTAGGTTGGGGGAGAGCAAGTGACATGTGCAACGTCACAGAGATTTTAAAGTGCAATGTGTATAGGAACCGCTGGTATCTGGGGAGAACACGGAGGGCATGGTACAGGATGGCAGATGTGACTAAAGAAGTAACAAAGATTAGAATCTGAAGGAAGGACAAGTGCCAGGCCAGGAATTAGGGACTTTGCCTTGACGGTGGTCATTGGAGGTTTTTAGAGCAGGCGGTCAGTAACCTAGTCAAGTACGTGTTCATGAAGGTGACCCTGGCAGTATGAGGAAGTTAGATCTAATGGAAGAACATGGGGGTCCTTGCGGTTGGTGTGGGCGAGAGGTGATGGAGCCCTGATTTTCACCTGCTCTGGAACACAGAGCACAGATTCAAAAGACACCTGGGAATAAGAACTGAGAGTGCTTGGTGACCAAATTTATTATACGTGGCAGGTGAGGGAAAGGAAACAGTTGAAGATGCTTGCAAGTTTCCTCCTGGTGGATGCACAGTGACTCCGTTAACCTTAAAAAAGAATCTGAGAGGATAATCAGGTTAGAGGTGGAAAGAAGAAAAATTAAGAGTTCGTTTTTAGACATGGTGAAATTTGAGGTGCCTAAGGGACATACATGTGGAAGTGGCCATGTCCAGTAGCAACGGAATATATAGATATGCTGCTCGAGAGAGAGGTCTGAGCCAACGACGTAGACTTGGAAGTCATCAGTAATGGAGGCTTTGGGAGTCCTCTTACAAATCAAATGCTTCCCACCTCATCTATGTTTTGGAAATCCAGACTTTCACACATCAGTTTTGTTTTAAGCGAGGAAGATGTAAGCTATGTCCCTCGAAAGCCTCAGAGCATGACAGCTGCTGAGTGTCGTGACCTCCAAACTCCTTTGCCACCTACTCCAGGTGCTGGCAGCATTGCATATAGCATGTGCCATGTGGGGAAGAAGACCCGGTGTTCCCAGGTGCTTTCCAATCACCCAAGAGGACTCTGATTCTCCAGGTTTGGATTCCAGCAGCTGGTAGCTGGGTGAGAAGGGATCAAGCTGGTGTCTCCACACCCGCAAACTACCTATCTCTTTGACATCTTTCTTCGTGCCAAGATTATAACTTTTGCTAGTAATTAAAAAAAAAAAAAAAGTCTTTCTTCTCTACACAGTAAGCTGGCTTATGCTTCCGAGGCCATGATCATGTCTCTTACCCCGACCCTTGAATATAGGAGGGGACACTACAGTGATTTACCAGCAGGAGGAAGCTGCCTCGGGGAGCCTGCCAACACCCCTGCATATCCACAATACAATCCCCACATGCTACCTGCAAGACAGAAATATTTTTAGGCTTTCCAGAAAAAAAAAAATTCATCTCACAGTTTTTTTGAAAGGTTGTAATTAACTGCAGTGAGCAAAAGAATGTATTTTTAAAAATAAAAGTGGGGGAAGGAGAGTGAACCAATCACCACAGTTTTGTTAGTTCCTTTTGGTAGGTGGGTTCCTGCCATCCAGGTGGCTGGGGAGACGGGAGGAAGGGGCCAGCTGAGCCTATTCCCACCAATCAAAGGAGAACCCGGTGCTCAAGTTTGCTCAAAGCAAATTCTTTCCTACTGCTGCTCTCCTGCAGAGGCGTGGAAGAAGCCCCTGCCCTGTTCCTCATTAATAAGAGTCCATCTTGCAGAGCCCAGGAGGCCCGGGTACCTGAGGAAACTGTGCCAGGGGAGAGTGAGACAGCCAGGATTGAGGACTGGTTATTTTTAGAATCCTCAGGGACAGAAAAGCTGTGGGCTACCGGTTCCTCATGCCGGCCCCTTTATCTCCGAATTGTCTTGCCCTTACACTTATACCAACGCGCAGAGATGCCTCTGAGCCCGTCCACTATCCCTCCCTTGATTTATTTCACGAATCCTGTTGATTTTTTTTTTCATAAGGTGGGATGATTTATTCTGAGAAAAGAGAGTCAGAGCCATAGACGAGGTGACTTGAGTGGAACGAATCCCCGGATGAGAGTGTTCAGGGCCTGGCCTGGCAAGGAAAGAAAGAGGCTGCACCACATAAGGCCTGCAGGAGAGGTCGGGTGGTCGGGAGTTTGAGTTCTGGCTGTGCAGCCAACTTACCGAGAGCCCGGGAGTCAGCTGGGCAATGTGGGGGGAAGGCCCGTCCTGGTCCTCATCGCCACCATCATCTCCTCTGCCTACTGTCACCTGGGGATTTATGACCAAGTTGGTGCCAAGAGTCATAGTGCCCACATCACAGGAAGAGAGCAGGGTCCTGCTGGGGGAGCAGGGAGGTGGGAAGAGTCTCCAGGGCTTTTAACAGCATGTTCACCTGTTACCTGTGCCCTGCGGTACACTGCCTCCGCTGCCCAGTGGGCACTTTACCAGCACATGCAGGGCTAAGAGAAGACTCCCCAGAGGGATCCGAGGACAGAAGGGCCCAGGGCTACATCTCTCTGCCCAGGGGCTCCGTCTGAGAGAGTCTGGTGAACCCTGGGCCTTGACCAACCCCTCTTCCCTCTCTCCCTCCTTCCATCCCTGTCTTGCCTTTCTAATGGTGTAGTGGAAAGAGCCCTGCACTTCCTTACAACTGTGTGTATAGGTTGCACAAGCATCTTAGAATAAGACATTCCAAGTCTCCTTCTAGTTCTGACATTCTTTGTTCCTGTTTAGGGCTGAGTTCTTGTCTAATTTCCTTCTACTTTGGATAACTATAGATCACAAAGTGTGAACTTACTGGGATCTGTGGGCTGCCAGAGAGCTGCATTTTTCCGAGAGCCTGACGTATTCCCAGACGGAAGTTTATACCTTGGGAGAGTCCGATCCCGTGGTTCCTTTTCCTGTTGGGTCGGAGCAAAATGAGACAGTCATCATTTGATGACTGAATTAAGTCACCCTTAATTCTAACAGGAAGCCAGCAAATTTTGGAAAATTGTAGTTTCAATTTGCTCCTAGCATGCATCATGGGATATTTTTCCAGAACAGTGTCACATCTACTTTGATCATCCCCCTGCAGCAGTACCTAACTGGGGGCTCCTCTGGGCTCCCACAGGTTTCCTTCTGAATCCACCTTATTACTGTGTACCCAGTAACAGCATTATTTATGGCTTCCTTTATCTATTCCTCTTGACCAAAGTTCCTTGAGGACAAATTTCCTGTGTATTCATCAGCACCTCCACACACAGAGTAACAATGACAGCACCTCACAATTGCAAAGCCCTCTCTGGTTTACAGAATGCTCCCAACACCCTCTATTGGGTAGAACAGAGCCCAAGGGACGAGGCTGGTAGAGATGACTATCTCCCCTTCACAACTAAGAAAAACTGAGGTTCAGGAAGATTATGTGACTCGATCACAATCAGGCGACTAGTGAATTAGAGACGCATCGCAACGATTTTCTGACGAGTCCAGGACTTTCTGATTTCTTTTAAAAAAATGAACGATTGAATGAATGAGTTACTGACCTAAAGAACCAAGAAAGTAGTATAAAATAAGGTGATGTCGGGATTCAAGAGAAGCTAAAAAGTGGAGAAAACACTGTTCGCCCAGATTCCAGGTGTCCATCAGAGTCCCTCACCCTTCCTCGGGGGAGGGGAGGGTGCTGCCACCAAACTAATCCCATTTCCCTCCCACAGATTCTGACAGTGTCTGGACCACCTGAGGGAGGGACTCGAGTGACCATCCACGGCGTGAACCTGGGTCTGGACTTCTCTGAGATCGCCCACCATGTGCAGGTGGCCGGGGTGCCCTGCACACCACTGCCAGGGGATTACATCATCGCTGAGCAGTGAGTCTGGTCGGCTCCGGCCCACCCTTTTCCCTGGGGGCTTCCAGGAAACACCGTCGCCCTTCCCTTCTCCAGGATTCATTTCCCATCTCTCTTCTCCCACGTACCCTGCCCCCGGAAGCCTCCCCTACTCTCAGAGGGGTGTATACTGTTCCATTCTCTGTCCCCTGGCTCCTCTGGCATCGGCGTCGGGGCTCCCAGTGTAACGCTGCCCCTCGTTCAGCCGTCACCTGCCCGCTGGTGCGACTGAATCAGCTTCCCAGCCAGCCCAGGCTCCTCCTCTCCCTCCCTGGCCCCTCCTCTGCCAGACGCCATTGGAATGCATCCCGCACAGTGGACTGTGGGCAACAATTTGTTTGGCTCATGGGGCTCTGACAGCAGCTTAATCCGAGCCGGGCCTCCGCCGGAGCAAATTCATTTATTTCACTAAAGAAAATGTCAGCTGGAAATTAGAAAATAGGCATGTAGCAGCGGACAAGCGAACGGGGCTCCGGGAGTGACATATGTTTCAATCTGGGGTGTTCGTTTGGCAGCGGAGGCCGCTGTGGAGTTGGTGGGCAGGAGGTGGGCACAAAGCTTGGGCGGAAGAGTAGAAGGAGGGGTGCCTACCCTCCAAAGGAGAAAGGGAGGGGAGCAGCCGGATCATCTGTGTGATTTGTCAGGTAAAGTAGGGTCAAGTCACCATGGTTCCACCGGGAACAGCTCTTCAAGGAGTTCTAGGAGTTTGACCCAGAGCGTGGCTTGGGGAAGGGGCTTCTCCCCTAAGCTCCACCCCCTGCAGTTTCAGGTCCTCCCTCTGACCTCCCCAGAGCCAGCCTTTAGTAGCAACCATGAAAATGACATCACTTTGTCTTGTGTCAGCCCTTGCACTTTCTCATCCATTATCTCACTTTTAATCGGTGAGGACTCTGAGAGGTGCATGTTGTTGCCGTCATTTTACAAAGCGAGAGAGAGAAATGCAATGATTCCCCATTCACTCAGAGTATAAGAGGTCAAGGCTGAGTTGAAACTTGAGTCTCCCGACTCCTAGTCCAGGCCTCTTTCCCTTCCTTAACAGCAATGGGGCGAGACTCCTGGGTAAGAGTGGCCAAAAAATTCCATGATTCGTCAGCATATGGCTTCCAGAGTCAGAGGCCATGATTCCAGTGTGGCCCAGGGTCAGGGTCAGAAAGGTGAATTCCCAGATTGTGAGGCGGGTGTGATTTCTGCCAGACCCACGAGAGAAGAAGGAGCTGACCTTGTCCTTCAGACCTGGTCCCTCACTGACAACCTCATGCCTGCAAGGGATGCATCTCAGAGGAAAGGCTGGCAAGGTCTACAGGAAAGAGAAGAGGGAGGAGAAGGGGACATGGCTTCAGTAGCACTTCTGAGCCAGAAGAGGAGTCCTCGCAGTCAGAGGGTCTTTACAGAGCCCAGCACCCTGCCAGACGGGGCTAGACACCGGGTCTCACGGACCCAAGTCCACTGCGGCCTCCAGGACCTGCCTTGGGCCTCTGGGCACAAACTGGACCTCCAGCGCGATGAGACTCCAAAGCAAAGGGCTGTGAGAGAGCGATGAGAGGCTTCGAGCTGAGAAGAGTAAACTCTTGGGCAGCTGGACATGGACATGGCGTGAGATTTGGAATTCAAAGCTGTTCTCAGTCCTGGCTCCTCTGCCTGCCAGCCCTGAGACCTTAGCACACTGTTCGGTCCCTCTGATCATATCGGCCTGATGGAAATCATGAGTCCTGCCACGCGGGTTTTGAGAAAAATTAAATAAGATCGTAAAATGGAGACTGTAATGTGCCATAAAGAAATAGAGCTTTATCTATGAAATCAAATGCTCTGCACTCACCCACGGCCTTAGGGAAGAAAGTGCTGAGAGAAACGGGAAGTGAGGATATGAGGGGCGCCTGGGAAGGTGAATGGTTGCCCCAGACCCCTGCCAAGTCTGGTGGTCACCCTAGAACACTGCCACTGTCGTCGGTCGTCAGAGAGAGGGGCAGGCAGGAGGCGGCAAGCGCACTCGGCACCTTGGCTCCATGCAGCCCTGGTTTCCAGCCGTGCCAGGCTCATTACCGCTCCCGAGGTATCAGACTTCGTTAACATCATTAAAGCCTCCATCCTGGGCGGGGAGCAGCAGGCTCCATCGTTACAGATGTCTGCGAAAGATGAATTTGGCTAAATGGGCACGGTGCAGAGTCCCGGGCGCGGGCAGGATTAGCGGGCATGGTAATGACTCACCATATGCTTGTGCCTACCATCTATCACTCAGCAATTAGGTTAATGTTGGTTAAAGGGCCCCACTTAGTCCTGCAATCAGCACCCCACAGAACTGTGGAGGGCCAGGTGATTCCATCACAGGACATTTTCCAGGCAGTGGGACACAGGTTGAGGCTGCAGCCTAGCCCTTCCTGGGACAGGGTCTCTGTGTGAGATGGACTCAACTTCGGTCCTCAGACCCCCTTCCTCTCATCTGCTGTACCTGTGAACTCTGCCACAGCCTGATAGATGGTAGATGTGTGTGCTCCCCACCCCAGGGTGCACACGTGGGGAGAAAGGCACCACTATGCCAGTCCATGAGAGGCGATACAGTGTGGGAGCAAGGGCACTAGCTGGGTGCCAAGAGCTCAGCTATTTATGAGCTAGGTGACTTTGGGCAAGTGACTTTGCTCCCTGGTCCTCAAATGTCCCATCTGGAAAATGGGTTTGTAGAAACAGAGGATCTCTACAACGGCTTCCGTGGTCCTTAGGATGCCAGAATCAGTAAACGATATTCCTCGTGGGATCTGCACCTCCCACCATTAGAAAGTTTATTGGTGGCACTAATGTGTCTCCAGAAGCCCCCTGTCAACAAGGAGGAGTCAAGCCTTCAAGTGTTGAAGGTAAATAACCATTGGATAGTTGTTTAGTCCAACTCCTCATTTTACAAGGAGAAAACATCCCCAGCTGTCATCTCCTAATAATAAGCCTGGTGTCACCAGGGACACCAGGAGGAGGCAGAAAGGCAGGAGGCCCCAGAAATCAAACCACGGGAACTTAGCCAACTTGTAAGGCGCGAAGGAGGAAGCGGCGCACACACCACCGCCTGTGGCATCTACAGCCAGGAAGGCAGGGGGCACAGGGGGTTAGCTCTCAGGGTCTCAGTGACCAGCCAGGTCTTTCCTCCCCTACTCCCCCTCCCCTGCCAACAACCTCATCTCCACCCCAGCATTGCTGCCATGTCCATGCTGTCCCCTCTCCAAAAGATGTATTACAGATTACTCCATTAATTCTAGAGGCATTCGAGTGGAGTAGTCAAAGGCATGAGCTCTGGAGTCAGGCTGACGTGGATGTGAATCACGGCTCTGCCACTTACCAGAACTGTGGCTGTAATGAGTCTCTGAGCATCTCTGAGTCTTAGTTTCATTGTCTATAAAATGGAGATCATAAGACCCTCCCCACAGGAGAGCCGGAGGATGACACAAGATCCTCTCTTACACAGTGCCTGCCAAGATCACAGCTCAGTACATTATAACTCTTCTTATTATAAGGTATGACTTGATTCTCACTCTTCGCTGTAACCCTTTCCACTCCTCGTAGCCGTCCTTGCTTCTTCCTTTAACTCCCTAATCTCCCTGAGATTAAATTCAATGCCTACAACAAATACACTCAAGGACGCCTTTCCATCCTTCCCTGCAAGTACTGAGTCCCAGGAATAAAATAGGAAGAAGAGTTGGAGGACATTCGAGTTTTCCTGCAATGCTGCCTGATTCCTTACGTTTCTCGCCCAATTCTTAGACCTACCTACCCAGACCTTTTCCTACAGCCCACTGCCCCTCTTCCCACTCACTCGATGAAGTTGACCCTCACTTCACAGGTAGGGAGAGAGGTCAGCTGCAGTGCCAAGGACAGGAACCCATGGTCCAGCTCTGGCCCACACTGCAGCCCAGCTCCTGGTACTCTGCATTACACCCTTCCAGGTGGGGCATTCGAAGCCAGCTGCAGTCACTCGGCCTTGGACACTTGGGCAGTGCCCATCTGCCACCCATCCCCCATCTCCCATGCTTACCATGAAAAGCTTATCTTTTGGGACATGAACTCTGAGCAAAAAAAAAAAAAATGTCCTAGAAAACACAGTATTTCTACAGGGACGGCTGAACAGGCCTCTCTAGGCCTTCTTGTCTCTTAGACAGGCCCCGGGATGGTCCAGGGAGGAACAAATATGCCCATGACCTTTATACATTTTCATATTTCCTCTCACATTTCAAGCCTGCCATGATTTCTTCCTTCTTTTCTTTTGGAGACTCACTCTGGCACAGATTGTCCCAGGGGGCGAATGAGGGACAAGAAAGCCCTGATTAGAAGAGAAGGAAAGAGACTTATCTGCTCCCTCGTCTTCTGTGCCCTCTCTCCCCCTGGCCACCCACAGTGGATAGCTGGTTCTCCCTTGGAGGTCCTCAAGGGCACAAGGCATGGTTTGCAGGGTGGCAGAGAACCCCAAGCAGCAGCAGGCGTTAGGGCCCAGGAGACAGGTTGAGAGAGCTGTTTCGTAAGCGGGTAGCAGCATGGAGATAGCCACACATAGTACCTTAAATTAGACTTCTCAAATGTTCCCCTAATGAGGTTTAAGGAGACAATTACGTGTCAAAGACTAATTGATCATCGCTATCATCTTTACTCTGGGTTCATAATTAATTTATTCATTCATAGAGAAAGGGACAGGCGCGTATCCTTCTTTGTGCATTCAGTACTTTCTTGTTGAATCTAATATGCTAAACGTAATAAGACAGTTATTGCATGTTAAGTAAATATTCACCAGGAGTGAAAGTGCTTATTTGGGATTAACTGTTACGAAGGGGACAGAGATCAGCGGCACACTGCGTGTGCGAGCATGCGGTGTATTTGTTTAATGCAAGTTTTATTACATCGAAATGAAATCTCTGTTTAGTTACCTTCCTTCCTAGAGAAGCTGTTGAGATAAGCATCGCTCGGTTAAACACGGATCTTCCCCACAGTGCCAGGATAATGCTGGGGATTAGTGTAAAGGGGGCCTGTTTTGCTGACTCCCTACTAAGCAAACCTACCTGGGGTGCCAGACTGCTCTGAACTCTTACATGGTGTCGGGAGAGAAGGAAAATCTTTCCCTCAGTTCCCAGTTCCTTTTTGCTGAGCCCGATGGGGCCTTTTCCCACTCACCCCATGCCTTAGAATCCCAGGCAAGAGGTACCCCCAAGAACCCTATTTCTTCAATCTCTCCCATATCCTTCAACTGCCCACCCTTTCTAGGTGGCTGCCGTGGCCAAGGCAACCAGTCTGTAAACGTGCTAGTTGTAACTTATCTCAGGCACCAGCCAAGTCGTCACTGAGCGTATTGATCTGCACTTCAGGAGAGAGCACGTGGCACCCCCTCCTCCCGCCAGCTCTCCTCCTAATGTGCGACAGGACTTCCAACCCCAGGGCTGATTCACTGCCTCGCCCACCAGCACAACACGCTCAGCCTGTGATTAAGTGGGAGTCTGGTGTCCACTGCTGTCCTAATGAACTCATCCAACTCCCAGCCCTTCGCCTACTGACACAGAGCTCCACTCCTCCCATTGTGCTCCCGTTTGGGGCTCTCGCTATCTCACCAGATTGTTTATTCTCTTTTTAAAACTCACTTCAGGAAACCACGATTGAATCAGTTTGACAAATAGGCCCTCACTCCCTTTTAGGAAGAGTTGCAGTGTTGGCTTACCACCTAGGAAAGAACACATCTCTTTCACTGCAGATTCCTACATCTCTCTGTTGGACATTAGGTTTGTTCCACAAATATTGGGTCCTAGGCATTGCACTAAGCAGTGGGACTACAGGCTTGTTCCGAGGATTAGGCAGCATAGCGTTCTGAAGGCACAGAGGGCTTTAGAAATTCTCTCATCCAACCTCTTACTGTACAGATGAGAGACTGACGTCCAGAGAGGGAGAGCACTTTACCCAAAGGTCTCACAGCGAGATGGGTGAGATAGCTGAGTCTTGGTCTAGCACTGTGGCATGACTGTGATGAGTCATGCACTGTACTAGGTGAGCAAGATGGGGCAGGGATGCCAGCTCTGGCTGCACCTCTCACAGGAAGGTTTGCTTGCTCCTCAGGATCGTCTGTGAGATGGGCCATGCCCTCGTGGGAACCACCTCCGGGCCCGTGCGCCTGTGCATCGGCGAGTGTAAGCCAGAGTTCATGACCAAGTCCCATCAACAGTACACCTTCGTGGTAAGTACTGGGTCTGGTGCAAAGCTACAGCTCCCAGCAAGGGCACACTTCCTTCCACACTTCTCCCAGGAAGGTCCTATGTACCCCCTCCCAAGTCAGACACCTCCAGGAGACCAGAAAAGGGAACTTCTAGCCTCACTTTGCAAGCCTGTCTTTCTGGATGGGACGGGTATGTGACTAACAGTACTGCAGAGCGTCCCATAGAGCCACAGGGCACTGTTCTAAATAAGGCAAAACCAGGCCTTTCTTAGAAATCGAATCTTAGAAAGCACCTCCCAGGGTGGGGAGGGGCTGTCCTTTGTCCCAGCCAATGCTAGATTGTCCTCTAATACCAACCTAATGAGGACAGAGTGCCTGAGGGACCTAATTTAAAAAGTCTGTATTTATCAGCAAGCTTTGTTTTCTGCCAAGGACATTATAAACAGGAATTTAGAGGAGTCACTTGAAATCTGCAGTGACGTGTGTCCGTGTGCAGGATCATGGAAGTGTACAAGAGAGTTGCTATGTGTGTTGGTGCGGTTGTACACACATATGCACACATTCGCACCCGAAAACATCTCTTCACACTCAGGCAGCAGGTAGTAGGATCAAAGTCTTTCTTTAAAGCTGGCACTATATTCCTACTGAATCAATAACTTGCTTCTGAGGCCCTGGAGTCCACCAGGGCTAAATTCTTACTGAATCGATAACTTGCTTCTGGGGCCTTAAAGTCACTTTTCTGACACTTACCTGCATTGCCACATGAAATTCTTCATAAAAAAAGTGTCAGTGCCAGCAGGTGGGGTCAAACCAGCCTTGCTAAGAGTTTTGAAAATTCATTAAACCACAAGAGTCTCTTCTCTTAAGTCTTTTACTGCTTCTTGCGGGTCTTTCAGTCTCTGCCTTCTCATCCCAGCATCTGTGCCTCTTTCATGTACTCTTCTCTCTCGAATTGGAGAGAATCGCTGCCTATCTGTCACCAGCCTGCCCCATCAGGGCCTTGTATGAGACGCAAACACACACACTAGATGGAGAGAGAACTGTAGAATGCCAGAGCAGGGAGAAGCTTTACAGATAATTTAGTCCACTTTCCTCTCTTGACAGAGGAGCAAACAAAAGCCTGGGGTGATGTAGAAACTTGCTTTAGGGCCCGTCACTAGTGAGTGGCTAATGTGGCTACTTCAGGCCTGGGTAGTTGCTCAGTTAAACGCACTTTCGACTCCTCTCCGCTGCCCTACAGACAGAAGCAATTCCTTTCCGATTTAGGTCAGCTGCCTGATGTATTTTAGGCTAAATGACATCTCTTTTAAGCTTCAGGCTTACTTTTACAACTTAATGAGCTTACTAGAAAATCCCAGCCAGTGATGGGCCATCTTCCTGATACAGGTTGGGGAAGCCATCTCTAACGTTTACTGACAGCTCCCTGCACCAGGCACCCTGCCGTGCCCTTCGCATATGTTTAGAGAGGGACAGAAGAAGGACATGTGCATAGACCATGAATGGAGGACTTTCGCCTCTCGGTGGCCCAATCCAGGCATGGATGCTTTATTCAACCCTATCGATTTTGTGCCAAAAAAATCAGTACAGGCTCTAGATAGAGAAGCATTTCCAAATTGTTCTCAATTTGTAAACTAATTGATTAGTCACTGTCACCTCGGCCTTCCCATCAGTATTATGAGCATGAGATTCCCCGGGGAGTTAATTAATTCCAAAACATGACCTTTCTGCCTTCCCTGCGTATGTCTGGAGCTTCTTCTTCGAAAGGGTCTCAGCTCCAGGCAGAGAGAGTGTCTGGGATTCGAAAGGGTAGAAAAGTACCTGTACTCTGAGCATGGAGTTTGTCCCTCCTTCCATCCTTAAGTCTAGCTTGGGTCCATCCCTTTGGGAAAAACCCGAGCTGTGATCATTTCTCTGCTTCCTCCCAAAGAACCCTTCCGTGATGTCACTCAACCCCATCCGAGGGCCAGAGTCAGGAGGCACCATGGTGACCATCACAGGCCATTACCTTGGGGCTGGGAGCAGCGTGGCCGTGTACCTGGGCAATCAGACCTGCGAGTTCTATGGGTAAGAGGCCTCGGACGAGCACGAGAAGACTGTCCTCATGTGGCCTGTGCACACATGTTCTTGTGCATGTTCATACACGTGCCTGCCCGTCATCTTCATGTTATATGCTACATCCTGGACTCAAGCACCATTCCAGTCACTGTGAGAACAATATTCCACTAGTCAATGTATATCTCATGTATCACAGGGTCTGGATCCTTCTAGAAATAATTAGAAGTGACGGTCATGGGAACCGCAGATGAGAAAGGCTCCCAGGAGCTCTCTGGTCACCATCAGGACCACACATTCATTGGATACCCACTGTGGTCACTTGAGAAACGTGAACATTGCATGACCATCCTCAACAAACACACAGACTCATTCTCAGGGCATCTTTTGGGCCTGGAAACCTGAACACCTGCTATTTGTCAGATGCCTCCAATGGAGACGTAGAGAATCCTGAGAGAATTGTGAAAGGCTCCATGGACGAGAACCCAACTCGGCCAGTATTATCTGATAATTGCCTCCTTGGACCATAAACTCCCTAAGGGCAAGGACTGTGTGTCCACTTCTCTGCATAGTGGGTGTTCAATGAATATTTATTAACTGACTCTCTGGACTCTAAGCACCAGCTAAGTAGTCGTAGTCTAGAAAAATCCAGGAAAGTGGAGTCCTCCCAAAGCCCAGGAAGCCCCGCCGCTGCCCCACGTTTAATCCCCTTCTCCAACTCGCTCCTTCCTAATCCAGAGTTGGATCTCAGGTAAAAGGAGGCACTGATATCCACTGAAGAGGGCCATGTTCCGTAGTATACCGTATTACAGGACAGAGGACACTTGCTGGCCTGCAGAAAACCCCTTTTCAAGCCAGAGGGTGCCCCCTGTTGCCCATGCCCTTCTTCACAACCCTCCTGCTGTCCCCCTGGCAGGCGGTCGATGAATGAGATCGTGTGCGTCTCACCCCCATCGTCCAACGGACTGGGCCCAGTCCCCGTTTCCGTGAGCGTCGACCGAGCCCACGTGGATAACAGCCTGCAGTTCGAGTACATAGACGACCCCCGGGTGCAGCGCATCGAGCCAGAGTGGAGCATCGCCAGGTGAGGCAGAGGCTGGAGGAGGCACCCAGTGCCGCGTGGCGTCACCCCTTCAGCCCTAGTGTGGCTTGCGAGGGATTGAGATGGCAGTTTGAGAGGGTTTTTACCTAACCTAGACTCTTCTTGTTCCCAGTGGCCACACCCCCCTGACCATCACAGGCTTCAACCTGGATGTCATTCAGGAGCCAAGGATCCGGGTCAAGTTTAATGGCAAAGAATCTGTCAATGTGAGTAACCACTGGCCCGTTCTGCCCTCAGCAGACTCAGCTGTGTGTCTGTGTTTTGCAATGTGATGAGCTCTGTGTTGGGAGCATCTGACTACAGGAGAAGGAAGCTGGCTCAAGACTGAGTCTGGAATCATGGCTTCAAACACCTGAGCGTGACAATGAATTTTATAATTATGATATAATAATTTCCTATCAGAAGGTGATATAATGAGTATATAAACGTAGTGCCTTCTGAGCTTAAGATACAGCACAAAAGGGTTCCTGTTTTATGTCATGCTCACTTTAAGGTCTGATAAGAAGCAGTGTGAGAGGGTGAAGAAATTCTGGCTCCAAATTCAGATACTTCTGGATCGGAAGCAGGACACTGCCATCTATTAGCTGAGCAACCATGTTCAAGTCAGTTAACCTCTCTGATCCCCCATCCTCGGCTATAAATGGTGATAAGACTCACCTCACAGGTTTGTAACCTGCAGCAGCTGGCCAGCGCTAGGTTGGCACTTAATAAACGTTAGTCACTGCATGCAGATGGTTCCATCCTGGTCACTAAAATAATCAGGTTGAACATTTTACTCTATTCCTCTGTGCAGAGCCATGTAATTCAATTTTTTTCAGTAAGGATTTTTGTGATTTTAAAGAAATTTTCTATCATAAGAGCAGAATATCTGATATGTTATAAATTTTTTAGTTCCACTGGCTCCATCTCACTCTTCTTAGCTAATATTTTCTGAAACATTATTGTATTCATAATTATAGTCCAGGAGATGCTGGTATTATAAATTATGGCCACTATTCCTCATATGAATTACTATTATTACTGCTTCGACCTTCAAGAGATCGCCTAGGCTGAGATGGAGATGAGAAAGATTGTTTTATATCTACCCTCCTATCCCTGACACATTCCCAGCATGCTTGAGGCTTCCTTAGGAAACAGAAATACACAAAATGACAGGGTGCTGGAAAGCTAGATCTGGAACAGTCTCAGGGATCATCTGGTCCAACCTCCTCCTTGGACAGTTGAGGAAACTTGCCCCCAGTCATGAAGGTGGCTGGTTGCAGGGCTGGGCTAGATGCCAAACATCTAAACTCTCTGTAATTAGACCACATGAGATGTTCCTGGGCTTGGCATTCCATCATGCCAGAGACATGGGGACACCTGGGTCGTCCTTTCAGTATCCACTCTTTGGGCTGAGCAGGCACACGCCTCCTTATCCCATGTGTAGAACTTGATCCACAGGTAAAAGGGTCTCTGTCCCCACTCTATTTCCAGACCAAGTGTCCCCAGTAGCTGTGTGTCCAACTGTCCACCTCTAGGGCCTAAATGAAAGGGAGGAGAGTGAGGGGTAGGGATGGGAATAGTGAGTTCACAGGAAGGATGAAACCCCAAAACAAATTAGGTACGTTTTGAAAATTTAGCTTGCCTTATTATTCAGGTATGGCAAGGCCGACAGACCAGGAGATAACTGCCACTGGAAAGATAGTTGGTTAAACTGACCAATCCCAAGAGAAGGGGGCCATGCCACAATGGAGGGATAGGGGTTACGCACGCAGGGGAGCCCCAGGGTAGTTTAGAAAGCAGAAGGAGAAAAGGCAATGGGCAAGAGCCTTTGTTGTGGTTTCTACGGAAGGAACTAGCAAGGCGAGATAAGCAAGTGTAGGAGGGGCCAACTTGGAGCATTTTACTGGGCTCTGGGGCAGAAGGGCTGCCCCAGGTGTCTGGCGCCTGGCCCTGGTGGGGTTAGGGAAGGTGGATAGAGTGGATAGATTCCCACAGTGTGAAAGGAGGTGGTTGGGGGTGTGGATTGGTTGTTCGTGTTCCAACAGCATGCTCTAGCAGGTAGCAGATTGTTTGCTGCCCCAGGAACTAGCGAGCCTGGTGAGGGGCAGTCTCTCCAGGGTCAGCAAGGCCCCAGATGTTAAAGCGCCAGAACACAGAAGATAAAAGACATGGTCAATATAGCACAGAGGGAATTTGGGAGAATGAGTATGTGACGGGCATGGTCCACCGCCAAAGGCTGCAGCATTAGTCCTGGGGAAGCCATTGGAAGAGAAGGCTGGGCTGGGAGGCCTCTGCCTGAGAAGGCTCAGTCCCAGAAGCCCTCTCCCCTCCCAGCGGACCTGAGCAGGGATCTCCACAGCAGACCCCCAACCCACCCACCGTGACCTCAGTGTTTCAAGGAGTTAAGAAGTAGTTTCTAGTTCTACCCTCTTGTGAGTTGGAGGCCCTCAGCTTAGTAGTGACCTGCCTGGGGTCTGCAGGCTAGCACGCCTCCAGGAGAGGCCTGGGGTCTGCAGTTTTCTATCAAGCCTGACTCCACGGTAGGAAGCTCATGAACTCTGCCTTGGGCCTTCTCTTTCGGGAGTGGGGAAGAGAAGCACATGGCCCCTCAGCCATGCTCGGGCCCCATGGCAGCCTCAGCTCACCAGGCCTCCCTTTGCCTTTGGGTCATGAAGCAGCCCCAGCGAGAAGTAAGAAGGGCCAAAGGGAAGGCCACAAAACCCAAAGGAATGTTTGGCAAACAAAGTGCCGATGCAGCACAGGGCGGGAAGCAAACAGAGGCCCCTTGTTTGGGAGTGATTTGCTTATTCATAAAAGAGTCCAGTCGGAGGGACTGGGATGAGCGGGGACGAAGTGGGGTGGGGAGTGGGTGGCGTGTCTGCTTCGCAGAGCCCGGAGCTTGAGACTCCCCGACTCAACTCTACCCGTTGGACTGTACCCCCATTTTTCTCATGACAAAATGTCCCCAGCTAGAACATGAAAAGGGACGTCCAAGGAGCTACTGAAGTGTGAGCCGAAAAGGGCAGGAATGGTAACTGACCTCCAGTATGGCCTGAAGCCCTCAGGGAGGGGTGGTTTAAGCGCAGACTCCCTCTGGAAAGCGAGGGTTAACACTGGGCCTCGGAGCTCTGACGTAATCTCCGTGCAAGTGTCAGCTTTTTTGCAATTTCACACGCGGTCTTGTTTTCTGAACATGAAGTCCGTGTTTGTGTATGTTGGCCAGACACACGTGTGGACCTGCCAGGACAACATGTACTTGAGTAGACCGAGTTCTCACAGATGCCCTTGGCTGTCGCTGGGACACTGTGGCTCCCAAAACCCAAGTTGAGCCATGGGGGTAGAAGTCCCGGTTTTCTTCCCAAGTCCCACGTGGGTCCTGTAGTGGTTTCTTTAGTCTGACTGCTGCCTTGAGCAGCCCTGGAACTGAAGCAGAGGAGAACATGGCATGCTAAGGAGGAGCCAGCCCAGCTAGGATTTTAGCTGGGAGACTGGGATCCTCCAAGAAGGAGAGGACATTATGAAATCAGTGTCGATATCGAAGTTTACCCCGTGCAGAGTTAGGGACACTTGGTTGGAGAAGAGAGAGATCCTAAGTAGAACATTTAAAGAGTTGAAGTCTCCTTTTTATTCATCAACATAGTCAGTGAACATTAACTGAACACCTACTATGTGCCCCACCCCCCCACACACTCACGCTCACACTCATACTCACACCCTGCACTGCTTCTGCTCTACTTTTTCCTCAAACTTTCCGTGCTCCCTCATCCCTACTGTGTTCCCAGCCCTCTGCCAGGACTGTATTATTCTTGTTGAATCTATTTCACGAGATAGCCCCAAATCTTAGCACAGTACCTGTCACAAAGTAGGCACTCAGGCAGTGTTGGTGAATAAATGAATGAAGTTAAAATGCATCCCCCCGAAATTAAGTTCACAGCCCTTTTTCTCAAGAGGTTCACCATGTAATAAAGACAAGCAAGTAACACAATGGTGACAACCAAAGCAAGCAGAGGGTGGGAAGGGTGGCACAGGACCCCGACGTCACCCGCTCAGCGTTTGAGTTCTGCACTCCGGGCCCCGCAGGTGTGCAAAGCTGTAAACACCACCACCCTCACCTGCCTGGCGCCCTCTCTGACCACGGACTACCGGCCGGGCCTGGACACTGTGGAGCGGCCAGATGAGTTTGGCTTCGTCTTCAACAATGTACAGTCCTTGCTCATCTACAACGACACCAAGTTCATCTACTACCCCAACCCGACCTTCGAACTGCTCAGTCCTACTGGAGTCCTGGATCAGAAGCCGGGATCCCCCATCATTCTGAAGGTAGGAATGTGGGGAGGGCGGAGATGGAAGAGAGCACCCCCTCTCCTGGGCTTTCTTGTTCTGCTGCTGCACATGTGGACTCACGAAGCTGGCGTCTCCCTGCAGAGGGAGCTTGTTTACAGCTTGTTGACCCATCGAGTGATATATTTTGCGCCTGAGAGTCCCAAGAAACACTTTAGAACATTTTGGCTTGTTCTTGTGAGCTTTGGGACCCAGAAGTTCTGCAGTGAGTTGGAAGCAACCATTGCTTTTATCGACTGCTTCCACGGCCACCGTAACTGGCGCACATGTTCCAGGAGGCCACAGTTTCCTGGCACAAGTGTTTTGTTACTGCATAACTTTCATTATTTCCCACACGTCCTGCCCCAAAGTTTCATTTGTTTAGTGTTCTGTCTCCCCTTCCTCTCTTTCCCAATCTCTTCTTCTCTTTCATTTTCTCCTCCCGTCATTTCTCTCTTTCTGTCTAAATTGTGGCTGTTTGACGTCCTCTCCAAAAACTTACCATGGACTCGATTTCTTTTTGCATTGCTGCCCTCCCCTCCTTAATCTACCTCCTTCATCTTTTTTTTAAAAAGGCAATTAACTTCTGCAAGCCTGTGTCAATTACTCCTATTAAGATTACTGTTATCTACAGGGCAAAAACCTCTGCCCTCCTGCCTCTGGAGGTGCCAAACTCAACTACACAGTGCTGATTGGAGAGACCCCATGTGCTGTCACTGTGTCGGAGACACAGCTCCTCTGCGAGCCCCCCAACCTCACGGGGCAGCACAAGGTCATGGTGAGTGAGCCCTCTTCTTTTGTTAGTCCCTCCTTTCCACTCCATGCATATATGTGATCTGTCATAAAGAAAGGCTCTGTCTTCCATCTTTTCCATACCCTATTTCCAAGTCGTGTGTTAAAATGGGTAGAAGTTGAGAACACAAGAAAAGGTAGGCAGATAATCAGCAGGAAGTTGTTTTGCGTCCAGACTGCACTGTGTGCGTGTGGCCTCTCCTGTCCTTTCTGAAACGACAAGGATTCCATGGCATGCCAGGGCTCTACAGCATCTATGTGTGTGCAATGCACAGGTTCACGTGGGCGGGATGGTGTTCTCTCCTGGCTCGGTGAGTGTCATCTCAGACAGCTTGCTGACCCTGCCAGCCATCATCAGCATCGCGGCAGGCGGCAGCCTCCTTCTCATCATTGTCATCATCGTCCTCATTGCCTACAAGCGGAAATCTCGAGAAAATGACCTCACTCTGAAGAGGCTCCAAATGCAGATGGACAACCTGGAGTCCCGGGTGGCCTTGGAGTGTAAGGAAGGTCAGTGGCGGCACAGCCTCGCTTCTCACGTCCCTCTTACTACCTTACTAACCCGTCCTTATCGACAGCTCCTCTTCGCTCCCATCCCTTCCACCCCAAGCCATTGCACTCCACTTTGGCCTCTTTTCCCTAAACTTCCTGTGCCCTCAGGGCCAACAAGTCCTATTAAGAATGCCCAAGGTGAGGCCCTAGGCCTGGTTACATTGTTCTGTCCCCCGACTCTGACTCATCCTGCAACCCGGCCACCTTCCTCTCCCTCTCAGAGCCTCAGTCTCCCCACGGTCAGAATCTCCCATGTGGGAGCATCCGGCTCCTTTTGCATAACGTCCCGGGAGCACGCGGAAGCAGCCGCTACGGGAAAGGTGGAGAGCATCTCACCTGCTCCCACCTCATCCCCCGCCCCACCTCCACCCCCAGGATTTGTTTTCCATGAGTGCAGCAGGCTGAGCCTCTGAACCAGGCTTGCTGGTGTCCTTGGCCTTGGACATGTGTGGGAGCGGAGACTGTTTTCTTCCACCTCTCACGCAGCCACAGCTGCAAGGTGACGGATTTACCTGGTTGTCCCCTAGGCTGAGGACCCAGTGGGCTCTCCGGGTAAACATTTTAATTAGGTATCAAAACATTTCTCCTTTTGCTGCAAACAGGACCAGAAACAAGCCCTCTGCTAGTTGTCAGGGAAGAGCCGGGCTAAGGAAAGGGCTCCTCCTGGTTCCAGGCTGGGGAGGAGGGGAGAGGAGCTCACCAGGAGACAGGCCTGCCCAAGGGGAGGATCCCCTGTCAGCTGAGGGCCTTGTGCCCAGGGCGCCCCAAGGCTGGGTTTAGTTTTGTTCTCAGTTTCTTGTGTGCGTGTGTGTATTAAAATATACATAACATAAAATTTACTGTCTTAACCCTCACTGTCTCTACCCCCCAGTGTTCGCCCCTCCTCCAATTTTGTGGCATTAAGTACATCCGCTTTGCTGTGTAGCCACCACTACCATTCATCTCCAGAAGTTTCTCTTCTTCCCCAGCTGAAACACTATATCCACTAAACAATAACCCCAATTACCCCCTCACCTCACCTTGGCAACTACCATTGCACTTTCTGTTCCTATGAATTTGACTACTCCAGGTATTTCGTATATGTGCAATCGTACAGTATTTGTCTCTTTGTGTCTGGCTTATTGCACTTAGCATAATGTCCTCAAATTCATCCATGTTGTAGCATGCAACAGAATTTTCTTCCTTTACAAGGCTGAATAATATCCCATTGAATGTATAGACCACATTTTGATTATCCATTCTTCTTTCACATTTTGGTTGTTTTCACCTTCTGGCTATTTATTATGAATAATGCTGCTATAAACATGCATGTACAAGTATCTGTTCAAATTCCCGCTTGCAGTTCTTTTGGGCAGATACCTAGGAGTGGAATTGCTGGGTCACGTGGTAATTCCACATTTAATTGTTTAAGGGACTACCAAATCCTTTTCCAGAGCAGCTGTACCAATTTACATTCCCACCAGCAATGTATGAGGATTCCAATATTTCCACGTCCTCGTAATGTTTGTTATTTTCCATTTCTTGAAATAGCCTCCCTAGTGCGTATGATGTGGTATCTCATGGTAGTTTTGATTTTTGTCGTCCCCAGTGTTTTTGCATCTTGATTTAGTCTCTCGCTTGGAAAAAAGGAGCAAAGCTACTTGTTTTGGTCTTTGCTTGATCCCCTTGGCCACCATCTCTCACCTGCTTCCAGAACCTGCAGTACATGCATGACCCAGGTCACGGTGTTCTTTGTTTTTCTTTGTTTCAACTACACTTTTAATACACAAAAAGAAAATTCAAAATTATAGATAAGCACAGAAAAGGAAATAACGTAAAAATCACCTCTATCGCCACCACCTCAGAAAGGCGGCCTGGAGATATCTCACCCCCTGTGGAGATGCACCCCTATGACCCTTTCTGTCGTACCCCCCAGGCCCTCCTCTCCTGCCTCTCCCTCCCCTGCTCGGGTTCCCCTCCTGAGCCCCCCTGTCTCCACTGCACTTTCGTAGCATTTGCCGAGCTCCAGACCGACATTAATGAGCTGACCAGCGACCTGGACCGCTCGGGAATCCCCTACCTGGACTATCGCACCTATGCCATGCGAGTCCTGTTCCCCGGCATTGAGGACCATCCCGTCCTGCGCGAGCTGGAGGTAAAGCCGGCCTCCCTGACCCAGCTGCACAGTAGGGACGCAGGGCCTGGTGTCCCAGGATAAGCCAGCCGCTTGGAGAAAGGTCAGGAGCGAGGAGGAAAAATAGCTTGTAACAGCATCACTGCAACGGGGTTATTTCTGATGAGGAAGGTCATGGCCAAGGGGGCCACTCTGGTTCTTTGAGACGATTCCTGGGCAATGCTCATTGTTTTTCATTTTTAAATTAATGACTGAATTAATTAACTACAATACTGTCTCATTCTGAAATGGATTTCAGATGGCTCAAGGAAAGACCTATGAGTCTGTGAGGTTTGTTTATTCATTTGTTGGTTTGTTTTACTAAAGATAGTAAATTGGGATAGAGGTGATTCAGGGGAAGCTAGAAAGCTGAATAGGTCTGGTGGGGCATCCTTGAGAAAATCGATGGACAGCATCACCATCGAGGGCCCCGCCTGGAGCCCAGCCCTCTCAGCCCAGGGGAAAGTCAGAGCAGGCTGTAGACGTCAGAGACCAGCCACTCCTACATCTCTGTGGCTGGGGTGCTTGCGGGTGTCATGGAAGCGGTGCCACAGCTGCTAATACCACCAGCAAAGACCCTAAGTGAGAGCCGGGCTAGGAGGCCAGGAGCTGTGCTCTGAGAGTATGCTATCGCGCCCACCCAGGTGCAGGGGAATGGGCAGCAGCACGTGGAGAAGGCCCTGAAGCTCTTCGCCCAACTCATCAACAACAAGGTGTTTTTGCTGACCTTCATTCGCACCCTGGAGCTGCAGCGCAGCTTCTCCATGCGCGACCGTGGCAACGTGGCCTCGCTCATCATGACTGGCCTGCAGGGCCGCCTGGAGTATGCCACCGACGTCCTCAAGCAGCTGCTCTCCGACCTCATCGACAAGAACCTGGAGAACAAGAACCACCCCAAGCTGCTTCTCCGGAGGTCTGAGCTGCGGCCAGGGCCGGGGCGGGGGGTGGGGGTGGCAGGCACCTGAGCAGGGACACAGGGCCTATGAGAGCAGGTCCCATAAGCAGCATGAGAGAGGCGTCCCCTCCCCAGAAAAGCCTGTGTTCACACTTCTCACAGTACAGAATCTGATCTTCCTTTGGCCAGGCGGCCATGTGGTGTCTACAGCTGCTAAACATGATGGAGGGACACAGGCCTTGGCTCAGATCTCGGCTCGATCCCCAGCTCTGCCACCTGCTAGTTGTGTGAACTTGGGCCAGTGACATGGCCTCTCTGCTGTTTAGTTTCCTCATAGACAAAAAGACACCAAGAGCACCTGTCTCACAATCTCCCTCCCTGCGCATCTAGAACTACGCTGTCCAACAGGGTAGCTACATGTGACTATTAATTTAAATGAAGGAAAATGTAAAATTCGGTTCCTCCATGGCACTAGCCACACTCCACCAATGTCGCCACACATTGGCCGCCATATTGGACGGCACAGATGGAGAATATTTCCAGCCAGCAGAAGGTTGGACAGCACCAGGCTGGAGATTTGGTGCTGCCTGTATCTCCGGGTCTCAGCTCCCTGACCTGAATCCCCAGCATCCACCACATGCCCCCTCCCCAGTTGCCGTTGTCCTGGCAGGAGAGGGTTGGAGACCTCAGTATCCATCCCCAAGCTCACCCTTTCTGGAGGCCCCAGGGAGCCTAGCACAGCTTTGGAATAAGCCACCTGTATTTCTCGGCCTTCCGTTCAGCCTTCTCCTAGCAAGGCCTCAGACTTCCAGGCCCCATGTGGGGTGAGGAGGGAGGAAGAATGGCTTTGTCTTATGCGTACTGAGCCCCCATCCTGCCAGCGTGAGCATTAGAAACTCTCATTAAGAACTGTTGTATTTACATTAGAGCTAATCTCAGGCACAGAGCGGGGGGCGGGGGG
>NW_024344371.1:399600-454988 GCF_902729225.1 Pteropus medius | reverse complement strand
CTGCATTGTCACTCTCTCCTGGGCCCAGATCTGGGAGCGGCCCTGGCAAATGCCTGGGATTTACTGCAACCAGAGGGTATAATTTGCACCACGTGCAGGGAGTTAAAATACCCCTCAGGCATTCTCATCACGGAGGATCTGTCACAGCAGTTTTGTTCTTTCCTGAGTCCCAAGATCGGCAGCCGAGGATGGGGGTGGGGGAGGGGCGCACTTGCAGAAGCAGATCCCTGTCAGCTAAACACTTGAACGCACTGCTCTCTACCTGAAGGGCTGGAATTCATGACCCTGCACGACAGCAATTATGATAGCTGTTGGATACCAGGCATTACATATATTAACTCATTCAACCTTGACAACCATCCTGTGGGATAGATGATGGTGATGAGGATGATGATCCCCATTTAGAGATGGGGAAACTGAACCCAAAGAGATGAAATCACTTCCCCAAGGTCACCCAGCCTGTAAATGGCAGAGCCAAGATTTGAACCCAGGCAATCTGGCTCTGAGTGTTTGGAGGGGCAGGTACCTGGTACCTGCAAAACAGAGTATAGCATTCAGGCATGCAGGAAATCCCAGAGGGATGGGGAAACTATGTATCACCCGGAGGCCAGAAGGGAATCGGGAGAACTGGTTCCTTGTACCCCTGTGGGATGGGGAACTGGGTACTTTCCCCGGCAGCATGGCGTACCAGTTCATTTTCACAGGAAATTAAGGCCCAGGAAGAAGAAACCTCTGGCCCAAGGTCACACTTGTAGTTACTGGTGGACTTGAGCGAGGACCCAGGTGTCCTTCAGTGCCCTGTTGTTCTCTTGGGCCATCCGCCACACAATGAAACCCCTACCCTGAAACCCTTCTTAAAAGACTGCTCCTTGTCCCTTCTCCCACCCCAGGACAGAGTCTGTGGCCGAGAAGATGCTCACCAATTGGTTTGCCTTCCTCCTGCACAAGTTCCTGAAGGTGAGTGGGAGTGGGACGGGGGCCGCGGTTGAGAGCAAGATGAGGGGCTGCTCCTCTGAGCCCGGCCATCGGGGCTGCATGGGGAGCCCCTCAGGAACAGGGACCTACCCGGCTGGGGTGCTGCAAAGCAAGGCGGGCCTGGGAGTGTGATCGGGAGAGGACGGGGTGGAGCCGGTGCCACCACCCTGCCTTCGCCCGCAGGAGTGCGCGGGGGAGCCACTCTTCATGCTCTACTGCGCCATCAAGCAGCAGATGGAGAAGGGCCCCATCGACGCCATCACGGGCGAGGCCCGCTACTCTCTGAGCGAGGACAAACTCATCCGGCAGCAGATTGAGTACAAGACCCTGGTAAGGAGGCCAGAAGCTCTGGTTCCTGCTTTCCCCTCTGACCACAAAACCAGTCTGAGGGGTCAATAAAGAGGCTGGGAGACCAGCCAGTCAGGGGGCAAGTCCAAGTGTACCAAGGCCAGGTAGACCTACCTGGGTGCCCTCGCACCTCATTTAGTGGGCCCATAGAGCTCTTGCCTCAGTTTACCAGAGATAATATTGGGTGGAGAAAGATCACTCATCATTAGGTATGAGAAAATCAGTGTTGTGGGAAGGAATGTGAATCTGTGGATTCCTAATAGGGAGGCTTTGGGGAAGTGGGGGGCCAGCCCTGGATACACCTGGAGCCATCTCTGAGGCCCAGGATGGCCTGTTCCAGGATGATAGATCCCATAAGCCATCCAGGAGCTGGAAAGTAGAGTTCCGATTCTTTGAGAAATAAGGGGTGGGCAGAATGACTCTGGCTGTCATTGGTAAATGGCAGGGAGGTGAAAGCAAGTGAGGCACAGACAGAGAGGCACCCCGTTTCTCCTGTGAGGGTGGGGGCCTTGGAAAGAGAAGGTGCCTTCCGAGGCCTCGCCTCCTCCCCTTCCACTGCCCCCTCAACGCCCTCATGCTCCCCCTCTTTTCCTCTTGCAGATCCTGAACTGCGTCAACCCCGACAACGAGAACAGTCCGGAAATCCCAGTGAAGGTGTTAAACTGTGACACCATCACACAGGTCAAGGAGAAGATCCTCGACGCTATCTACAAGAACGTGCCCTACTCCCAGCGGCCGAGGGCTGTTGACATGGACCTGGGTAGGAGGCCTGGCTTGGAGTGTAGGGCCATAGCTGGACAAGCGGCTTCCAGGAGGGCATCCGGCAGCGGGAGGGCATGGGAAGAAGGGAAGCCCTGCCCTGCCTACGGTCCCTCCTGGGGGTGTGACTAGGTCCTGCCCAGGTGAGGGGCCACCTGAAATACTGCTCCCAGGGCACTGCCTGCTCAGATGTGGCTGCCTCTGGTGAGACCTGCATTTCTGCCCAGCTGCCTGGACCCCATGGAGCCCTGGACGTCTTAAGAGCTATCATTGCACCGGCTTGAGGGGGTTGGGGTTGCTAGGTCCCTAGAAGAGGAAGGACTGGGATATTCTGGCTGGCGGCCCCCGCCCCTCATAGTGACCTGCACCAACCCCCACCCTCCCCACCCCAGAGTGGCGTCAAGGCCGGATTGCCCGGGTCGTGCTCCAAGATGAGGACATCACCACCAAGATCGAGGGTGACTGGAAGCGGCTCAACACACTGATGCACTATCAGGTGATGGAAGGAGCTTTGTGCCAGGACCTTTGTCCCAATTGTCCCCTTCCCTCTAAGGTTTGCTTCTAGGCCTTCAAAAGTCTGAAAGAGTTTTCTTATTTTTCCTTTTCTCCTCCTCCCTGAGCCTAGAGCAGTGATTCTTAGCCATGGCTGCCCATTAGAATTACTGGGGGAACTTATCAAAGACATGAGTGCCAGACCGGCCCCCGAGAATCCGACCTAACTGGTCTGGAAGAAGCTAGTAGGCATTGCTATCCTGTTAGCTTGACATCTGAAGAAAAATTGCATAAAATGAAGTTCTCCACAAGGACAACCACCCTAGGTGTCTGCTGCTTTCTCTCTCTGGTATCTTACAAGTGCAGCTTATACTTCTCGCTTGCAGTATAGCAGGAAATTGGATAGACTTGTTTTCAGGCCTTACATTCCGTCACTTGCTAGCTGGTGTCTTTGGGGAAATTACTTAAGCTCTCATCCTTCTTATCTGTAAAATGGGGTTAATGGTGATCCCTGCCCTGTAAAGTTGTGTGGAATAGATTACATATAGCGCACTGGAAAACACATTGAAGAGTCAAAAAAAAAAAAAATCTAGCAAAATAAAAGATCCAGGAGGCATCCATTCCCCCCTGCCCTGCTATGGTAACCAGCCTCAGCTGGGGTTCTCTGTAAGAATAAGCACAAGAAGGCAGGTTGGGACTCAGGAAAAATAATGAACTAGAAGCTGAAAATGAGAGACACCAAGGGAAATTAAACCAACCAGAGGAAGTGCCTGAGGCTGCAAGACCCAGGGGGGCAGCCCGATTAATAACATCCTCCTCTGTCCCATCTCACACGGGAAGGTGCAGAGGGCTGGCAGGTGGGGCTCTGAGGTACCAGGTCGCCAACCACCAGGAAGCTGGGGGTCCTAACAGCCGAAAAGAGCTGACTGGGAGCCTCCCAGGGCACAGAAGAAGCTGGGGGCCACTGGGGAAACCCCAAAACACTTCTCTCTCGTCTTCATCCCTGACTGGCCTGCATCCCCCACCCCAGATGGAGGGAGTGTGGCGTAGTAGGGAGAGAAAGGGCTCTGTGAGCTGTATTTAAACCCCAGCTTCCCCCCTCACAGTGGTGTGACTTTAATCTCTAGGAACCGGGCTCCTCATCTGTAAAGTAGAAATTTGTGAAGGTGATTGGAAGGGTTAGAAACAACAGGTGAGGTGCCCAGATGTGCATGTACATTTTTGGGAGCTATAATCATTCTGTGTTGATCCCACCCCCACCCCCACTTCAAGGTGCTTAATGCATCCTGTAGAACAGTTTTAATGAACCAATTAGAGCTGGAGAATAAAGTGCAAAACAGCATAGCATTGAGCCCCCAAATTATTAGTTTCTCGGGGGCAGGAGTAGGGCCTTTCTTCTGTGACTATGATGCCCTAACTCTGTCACTGGCCTGTCCGTCTGATGGCTCCCAATCAGAAGAATGAAGTATTCTATTTTTACAGTGCTCACCATACAAAGCACTTTCAATTCCCTGATGTCATTTATCATTCATGTATTCATTCATTCCTCAAATATTTACGGAGCTTTACTGAGTGCACAGCACTTCTCACATGCTAGGCTTGAGTGACAGGGGACCACAGGGATTATTCTTCCCTTTGGGAGAAGATGATGATGATGATGCTCATAATAGCAGCACTAATGCCGACACTTACTGAGTGCTCACTGGGCACCCGGCACCAGGCACTGCCCTTGGCCTTTCGTGCCCTAACTCCTTTAATCCGCACAACAAACTCAGACAAGATTATTGTCCTCTTTGACAAATAAGACAACTAACTGAGGCACAAAGTGGTTAAGTGACTTTCCCGAAATCATGTAGCCAGGAATTGGCCCGGCCAAGGTCAGACCCAACCAGGTATATTGACCACAAATTTATGCTGCCTGTTGATCAAGAGAAAGAAAGATGGGAGGGGGCGGGGATTTAGTGATGAGACCTGCAATTGAGTTGAACTGTGGTCATTCAAGTCACCTTGTGCATCTTCCTTTAGGTGACAACAAACCATAAATGATAACATAATCGGTTCTTCCTGAGAGTGTAAACCTCCACCCCGTTAGGCTTTCGAAGCATCGTTCCTAGGCTGTCCGTTGCAAGGAGAGTTCCTGAAAAACAGAGGTAGAGAGTCCCCCTCAGTTCCAGACCTGATGCTGAGGGTGCAAACTGCTAGTGTCCTGGGAGCTGCCCCAGCTGGGGAATCGTGGAGCACTGGCACCTTTCAGGTGCTGTGAAGAGCACAAGATCGTGCAGCTTTTAGGCCATCGGGTCAAAACATTGTCCTCTCTTACTCTCCCTGAAGTCGAAGGTCTTTGGAGCTTCTACGGAAAATCTGCATAATCTTAATTAACAAAGTGATGTTAAAAACTTCCTGGGCTCTTGTTGATTTATAGGGAGGGTAAAATTAAACACCACTACTGAAACCAGCTATCAGAGAATCTCGTTAGCGCTAATGTTCATTTATAGTTCAACTTCCCAACATTTAATTCTTTTTTGGCGGGAGAGAAGGACTGACAATTTAAGACCCAGAAAGATGGTTTTACGACTGGTGCAGCTATAAATCAAACTTACAAAGTTCATAAAAATTGTTAAAATAAAAAATGGTTTAATAGGAATGTTTTATGGCCCATAACATTATTATAGCTGTTTTATTCTCTCTGCGTTAGAGGTTTAATTAGATGACCACAATTCTGGGGATTCTTCGTTTTTATTGGATGGAGGGTAATCTTAATTCATGGTGGCCCCAAATGTCTTCAATATGGCTCCTCATTTATCAGCCTTTGCCCTACGGGCTGGGTGCTGAGCCTGCACACCCTCACAGAGAACAGGGCAACGCACTGTCTTTCTCTCTGGCTCCCTAAGAACAGCAGCTCGGGTGGGAAAACTCCTCAAGGTGGCCCAGGCATTATAGAGCCAGAAAGAAATTATAGGTCAGAAAGAAATCAGAGCCAAAACAGAATACAGACTTCAGACCAGGGCGACTCGAAATAAAATCCCGATTAGGATGTAATGAGAGCATGAACCCTGGATCCTGACAGACCTGGCTACAGAGTGGCTCCACCAGGTATTAAGTGTGGTACCGTGAAGATGTTGGTTAGCCTCTCAATGCTTGAATTTTCTCATCTGTAAAATGGAAATCATTGTAGGTAACTGACAAGGTTGAAGGGAGGCCAGGTCTAGCCCAGCACTGCCCAATAGAAAAACAATGCAAGCCACATGTATAATTTAAAATTTTTACTAGCCACATTTAAAAAGTAAAAATAAACCGATAAAATTAATGTCAACAATATATTTTATTTAACCCAATTGATCTAAAATAATTATCATTTCAGCATGTAATAAATATAAAAATTATTAATGGGATAGTTTGTATTATTTTTACTCATGCTAACTCATTGAAATCCAGTGTGTAGTGAACATTTATAGCGCATTTCCGTTCAGGCGCTTCTGGTGCATCTCAGTTCAGACTTAGTGAATTTGAAGTGCTCAGTAGCCACGGTGGTGAGTAGCTACCATGGTAGACAGTAGGAATTGTTTCTAGTATTCCCGAACTCCTCACATGCTACCCCACACCTATTCCATAACCTCGTAGAGGTACTTGACGGTTCAGTTTCCCAAGACACTGACACTATACTTTTCATATCCTTCGCAGGTGTCAGACAGATCGGTAGTGGCTCTGGTCCCTAAACAGACCTCCTCCTACAACATCCCTGCCTCTGCCAGCATCTCCCGGACATCCATCAGCAGATATGGTGAGGACCAGGAAGGCAGCCTGGGCAGCTCAGAGCGGGGTCTTCTGTGACTTACCAGGGACCACTCGCCGTCCATTCTGATAGCAGGAAGTCCTGGCTGCTGCCGGCCTCCAAGCAAAGGCCTTTGCTTGTTTGTTTCTTTCCTCTCTAATCCAGTCATTTCCAAAATAGCTCGTCTCCTCAGAGCTATGGGAGCAGGTGGCACCGTGTGCCCTTCCTTCGATAGCCCAGGCCTGGTGAAGGAGTCCTAGGGACCCAGAACCAGGAGGGGGCACCTGGAGGGGAGGTTCATATAGCCCAGTCTCTGCCTATTGTCCTGGCTGACTTATAAATAGAGCCTGCTTTTACTCTGTGGTGTCCCGGTTTGGGCAATAAATTGGCCATCCTAGCCTGTCCACCACTGAGGAGTGCTAGAGCCCCCAGTGCCCTCTGGGCAATGAGATTACAGTACTCTCCTCTCTCTTACTGTTTTCTCTGGTTTCACTAAGGTTTCGGGCTGTCCAGCTAAAGGATACCTCAGAGCTAAGGCTAGTGGCTCCAAAAAGGGCTTGGCAATTCCATATTCTAGGCCCCAAGTAAGAAGGGCCCCATTTACTCCCAAGAGGCAAGATTACTGCTCACAGCTCCTTAATATCCAGATTTTTATCAAAGCACCTATGAAAATATCAGTTTGACATTTTACCTATTGATTATTCTTTGCGGGAAGCGTCAGGAGAGGGGGACTCCCAAATTCCCGAGGGTCTCTCCAGCTCACAGAATTTCTCATTCCTCTTTCTACGAAAAGGTTTCAGGCTGTTCTCGAGCCTCCAGGGATTTCTAAAATAACCCACCCAATGCAAGGCCCCAAGGCTCCCCTTCCAATTGACGCTGGTTTATTCTGAATGAGTGTAGCAGCTGGGCAGGTATTCTAGAAGGATTCTTCAAGCAAGGATGATGAAATCAGTTGCTCACAGGCCTCCACTGCCCCCTTCTCCTCAGACTCCTCCTTCAGGTACACAGGCAGTCCTGACAGCCTGCGGTCCCGGGCCCCCATGATCACCCCAGACCTGGAGAGTGGGGTCAAGGTGTGGCATCTGGTGAAGAACCATGACCACGGGGACCAGAAAGAAGGTGACCGGGGCAGCAAGATGGTATCCGAGATCTACCTGACCCGGCTGCTGGCCACCAAGGTAACTCTTGCTCTGCCCAGCCCAGGGAGGACACCGTGCAGTGTGTCCTTCGAGGGGACTCGTTCAGACAAGCAGGCCCAGGTCTCCACGCAGGCTTCCCAGGGGATCAGCCATTGTGGTTCTCTACCCTTTGGCAAAATCATAATGATACCGTTGTTTCGGTCGTTACTCTTCAGAGGAGGGGCTCCCCCATGTCTGGGCCTGTACCCCTTAGGGAGATGTTGTTTTCTTATTGGTGTTAACTGGACAAATGTGCCAGCCTTCACCGTCATTGCCTTTTCCATCCACTTTCTGGCCACAATGGGAGGGAAAGCATGAAGTTCTGGTCCCGCCCATAAGCTGGGGGAGCTGGTCCTGCTCCATCCCATCTACCCCTAAATGTTGCTGGAAGTGAGGCACAGCAGTGCTGGAAGCTGCGATCTATCTTACAGCTTCCTTCACAGAGAACTAATGAGCCTGTAAGTGTGGCAGTCATACAACCCGTATAGGCCAGGCCGGGCTGGGTTTCAAATGCTCTCTCCCACGGACCACACAAAAATGCCACTGAAATTCCAATACAGTGGCATCTAGATTACAGCTCTCAGATTTGCTTCCAGAAGTGACACAGAAATATACCATCGGACCACGTGTCTCAAATTTTGCTTCGCCTAATAGGTTAATAAGGGACTGACAAAGAGACACCAGAAAAAGTTGTAATTTTCCTGACCTTCAGAGGTGTTCCTCGAACCTGTAAACTGTGAGACCGAGGCCCAGCCTTGTCTCTGCCTCAGAAGCCTTCCGAGGCTGTGTGGGTCAAAGCGATGCCTGAGTGTTCTTGAATCTGGACCCTTCACCCTCACGCAGCTCCCACTCCAGAGACACCACTTAGCACAGGCCACTAATATCAGAAGCCTCTTCACGCCTTCCTATCTCTCAGACCCTCTGAGGGCCTGCCGTGTTCCTGCCAGGAGGCTCCCAGTCCCCCGGCTGCTTTTTCAGACACTTTCTTGTACCAGTCTTTGAGCACCACCCCCCACCCCCCAATTCCCATGGGGAGCCTGGACTCAGAGGACGCATCATCTCCCTAACGAACGCCCTCCCGGCATGAACACAAGCATAAACGTGGCATGTGGCTGAAACTTGGAGGAGATCTTCCCAGAAATCTGCAGCCCATTTAGTCCCTGCCGCCTCCCCAACACCCCAACAGTCCCCTCCCCACCTCAACACTGTCTGCTCGGCCTGGCATCACAGACAAATTTCCAAGGCAGGATTGGTCCCAGGCACCATCTGGCTGGCCCGTCTGCTGCCTGTTGCCTCCTCCCCCACCCTTCGCTTCATACTCTCCCCCCTGCCCCCCACCCAGGGCACCCTGCAGAAGTTCGTGGATGACTTGTTTGAGACCTTGTTCAGCACTGTGCACCGGGGCAGCGCACTTCCCCTGGCCATCAAGTACATGTTTGATTTCCTGGATGAGCAGGCAGACAGACACAGCATCCACGACACAGATGTGCGGCACACCTGGAAAAGCAACTGGTAACCGCTGGGGAGCCCGGGGGGAGAGGCAGCCTGGAGAGGCTGCAAGCTGTGTGGGGCGGGGACCAGCAGGGACCCGAGAGATGGGGGAGGCTGCTCTCTGTGACTGGTAATCCCAGGCTCCTCAGACAAATAGCGCACATATGCTCTGTAGAGCCACCACAGTCCCCAGGCTGCCGCCACGTGGGGCCTGCCTGGCTTGGGGCCCAGTACCAGGACACATCCTTGAGCTCTGCCCTTTTAGGTTGAGACCCTCCTTGGGAAGCACCTTCTCCCTGGCTCTGAGAGCTCTGGTTTTTCGGAAAAGGGAGCTGGGGGAACCTACACAAAGAGCCCCATTCGAGACCTAGAAGCAGAACTTCAAAGCCGAGGCAGTGCGGGCATTCTGAGCGGGGCGAAACTAAGGCACTTCCTGAGACCCAGGAGCCCCAAGTTAGACAGAGACCCCTGAGGAAAGTGGCCAGCAGTTGGGAGAGAGCTCACACCTGCTGTAGACTGGAGCCCACCGACTAGGAGGATGTCATCACAGAGTCGATCCCTTAAGGCCAAGTTATTACCCTCGGCTTTCAGGAAGCAGCAGGCGGATGTCCTGCAGACGTGACTCTTCCCCATAGCAGTGGGAGAAAGCGGCTCCCACAGGCCCCTGACATAAGACTTTTCTTTCCTGGGTTTGAACCTGAACCACAGACCAAGCTAAGGTCTGGCTTTCAGGTCAGACAGGGCCTGGCCAAGACCCTGAGTCCAAAATCTTCTTTCGGGAAAGAGAACGGCGAGCGGAGGTCCAGGCATTTGGGTTGGGCAAGCAGCCCACACAGCTGTCTGGAGTCAGCGATCTCCTCAGAAAACCAAGCCGACACAGATGGGCCCAGGCTGTTATTTGGGAATCAAAAGTCCTAGCAACGGGCAAAACACTTTGGAAATACCCGGCCCCAACCCCATATAGTCCTTCCCTCTCTGGGGTGTGGTGGTTCTGAGCCCTCCAGCCTGCGGCTTTGATCACAGAGAAATGAAATGGAAAGGCTCGGGGGCCAAGGGACGGCAGGCCGGCATGCGCTTTGCCGGGCCGGCCTTGCATCTACATCCCCCATCGGGCCCACGGCTGTCTCCTCCGCTTCGCAGGATCCCAGCCCAGCACTGGGAGTAGGCAATTTCAGGGAAATCGGGAGAAAATTCTGGATTATTCCCATCTCTGTGCCTTCTGTTGTGGCCAGGCCCTAGTCATAGGAATGGCCTACCCTGGTGTTGTGGCGGAGTCCCCTTATCCAGACCTCAAACAGCTAATGTCCAAGGAGAGAATGTCGAAAGCTCCCCAGAGCTGCGGGAGGAAGGGAAGGGTGGAAGAGATGCATCACCTCTGAGCTGAGGCAGCTCCTCCCCAGTTCGAAGAAAGCGAGTGATCTCTTTGCATTTTGAAAGATGAGCAGAAATGATAATGGAAGGGGCGTTGAATAGGCAGAGCTGATCCTTCTTGAGACTTGGCCGGACTGAGATATTTGGGAAAGTTTGGGGTCCATGAGTGTCAAGAGAAGATGAAGGACGGGAAAGTAGAGATTATAGGCTGGGTTGCTGAAACATCACCTCAGGCCAGAAGGAGAAGCCGGGGACAGAGTTCACTCCACAGAGGAGCCAAAAGAGTTAAGGCCCGGAAGGCAGCTGGAAGAGAAGGCAAAGTTGGAAGAGGCAGGAGAAACAGCAGCTGTTCTGGATTTAAAGGGGAATAAATGGGCTTATCCTCCTGCCTCAGGAGCAGAGAAAATGCATTCTGCTCTGATTATAAATTCCCACTTCGTGGAAGGAACTCCCCTAAGGACTGATCAGCTCCTCTTGGGGTGGGAAAAACTCTGCGATCCAGTGAGTCATATCCAGGGCACCAACAATGGCCTCCGCCTCACCCTCTGCCCCTGCCCGGACCTCTGGGGAGAGTCTGGAAAGAGCTGCCCCCAGGGGAGCCCATTCCTCAGCCCCGCAGGCCTGGGCGGGCAGTGGGAAGGGGCTCCGGAGGCCGGGCTGGGCGGGGAGCACAGGTGGTGCCCTTTGTGCCCGCTCTGAGGCCGTGCCTGGGGCTGCTGGCTGCCTTGAGTCCAGACAATGGCCATGGCCAAGGGCACTGTGAAAAGAGTCTAGGAGCCTGGTGGCTTTGTTTGAAACTCTGAGAAAATCGTGCAGTTCTCTGTACTTGGGCTGTCCTACGGGCACAGAGGCCTTTGGAAAAAACTGCCAGGAGGGAACAGAACCCGCCCCATGCCCACTCCTCAGCTGTTAGAAAGCAGGGTCAGCGCCCCATTAGGGTACAGTGGCACCCCTCCTTTTCTTCCAGGGGCAGGAACAGCTTAAACTAAATTAGCAGCCAGGGCTGGATCAGATTTCTGTGATTCCATTTCCTTGCCCTTCGGAGAGGGAATTTTGCCTTTCGGGGGTGAGGAGAAATATTAGTGGACAGCTTCGGGGGTGCAGCGGAGGTGCAGCCCGTGGGATCTGCTCTGCTTTTTCATACAGCCTCCCTCTGCGCTTCTGGGTGAACGTGATCAAGAACCCCCAGTTTGTGTTTGACATCCACAAGGGCAGCATCACGGACGCCTGCCTCTCCGTGGTGGCCCAGACCTTCATGGACTCCTGCTCCACGTCGGAACACCGGCTGGGCAAGGACTCCCCCTCCAACAAGCTGCTCTATGCCAAGGACATTCCCAGCTACAAGAGCTGGGTGGAAAGGTCAGTAGTGCCCTCGGGACAGACCCAAACCCTGGTGTGCCTGCTGCATTTGCCACCCTGCGGGCTTCACTGACCCAGGGTTTTTGGTACCTTGGGGACCGTGTGCCCCCAACCTCTCCCTTGTCTACACTTCCTTCCAGAGAAAGGAAGGGAAGCTTTGTGCCCTTGGAAGTCAGATCATTGTCACTCTGATTGTCATTTATTAAGCACATGCTAAGCACTCGGCATTGTGATATTTTATTTTATTTTATTTTATTTTATTTTATATTTTATTTATTTTATTTTATTTTATTTATTTTATTTTATTTATTTTATTTTATTTTATTTTATTTTATTTTATTTTATTTAGGTGAGGCAACCCTTGATTGACCTCACAGATTGCAAGGACCTTGTCAGCTTACAATCCCTTATTTTTTAATTTTTACGCCTACAGCACCTGGTCTTCCTAGGTGGTCTCCCATCCAAGTACTACCCAGGCCCGACCCTGCTTAGTTTCCGAGATCAGATGGGATCGGGCTTGTTCAGGGTGGCATGGCCGTAGACAGCACTGTGATATTTATATGTATCATCTCAGATAAAAAGCGTTGTAAAGTAGGTGTTATTATCATCCCCATTTTACTGATGAGGAAATTGAGGCACAGAGAGGCAACGTAACTTGCCCAAGGTTACACAGCTAGCAGGTAGTAGAGCTGAGATGAATACGAGGAGTCTGGTCAGAGTCTGGGCTTTTAAGCACTCTAGGGGGCACTGCCACCAGGAGCTCAGAGCTTGATGGAATCTGGCCTTAGGGAAGACCAGTCTCCAGGTCTCAACCTCAGCTTGAGGCAAGAGGACAAAGGAAGCCACATTGGAAGAGAAATAGGGAGGCAGGAACAATTGGGGACAACTCGCGCTTGCAAGGGCCTAGGACAGACTGGTGTAGGCAAACATTTGCTGAGTCCTCATCAAGGAGCCTGTCCTCTCTACGGCAGATACTACGCAGACATCGCCAAGCTCCCTGCCATCAGTGACCAGGACATGAACGCCTACCTCGCTGAGCAGTCTCGCCTGCACGCTGTGGAGTTCAACATGCTGAGTGCCCTCAATGAGATCTACTCCTACGTCAGCAAGTACAGCGAAGAGGTGAGACAGGACCCCGGAAGGGAGGGAAACCAACACGCAGCGACAAGGCGGTTAAACGGAATGCCTGGCCCAGTTCTTAAATAACAGCGCCAAGGGGTCGTTTAGAAAACCCATTCTTGGAGTCAAAAACCCTTGAGCTCAAAAGTCATTCCCATTTTTTTAGAAGGCCCCCTAACCTCTCTTGATTCATGGAGCACTTACTTATACATTCCATTGTCTTTTCACTCATTGTTAACATAATAAATAACACTTAATAATGTCATTGTTTTTCAGTTGAAAGTGTTGTACGATTAATTTCATTTTTTCTTTGACAATGAATCAGACTCTTCTTTGCATTTGAGCAGATCCTTTCAGTTACATTTCAGATAGACAGGTGAGACTTAACATGAATAGGACAGCTTCAGAGAATTCTCAAGTCACGTATTAGCATTGTACCTGAAAGTAATATTAGTAATGATAATAATAGCTAACACACAGTACTTTCTATAGACCAAAAATATTGTCTTAAACACCTTAGATATAATATACATACATATATATTCATTACATACGTACACACATCTACATACGTACGTGTTCAAATAATCAGGTACATCATTTAGGGTTATGTCCGTGAGGGCAGAATGGAAAGGCTGATAGAAGGATTCGAGAAACGGCGTCTTCTCTGCTGAGTCCTGAAGTCTTCCCCACCTTTGTCTTTGTTCCTCAGCTCATTGGGGCACTGGAGCAGGACGAGCAGGCTCGGCGCCAGCGGCTGTCGTACAAGGTGGAACAGCTCATAAATGCCATGTCCATCGAGAGCTGAGAGAAGGAGCCTCCTGTTCTGGGAAGAGGGGGACCTGTGGAAGCCATCACACCGGGAGTCTCAGAAGGAAGGACACGTGATGGGGATCAGACCCCAGAGCTTACTGTCTGTCCCCTGAGACCTCATCTCGGGAAGAGGGGAAGGCCCCTCTCCCCATGCCGGCCAAGTTTCATCACAGGCAGTTCCTGCAGGGAGAGATCCTGGGCGACATCCATCCGGGAGAACAAGGGAGACGCAGGCCGTGGAGAAGGTGCTCCTTCAAGCCGAGAGGCACGAGCCGGGCACAGTTCTGCCTCTGTGACTGCTGCTTTGCATGAAAACTCATTTGATGTATATTGGGGAAATAATGAGAACTTTATTTAATTTTTTTTAAGAAAAAGGAAAACCAGAAATAAAACAAAACAAAAAGCCTCCCTGTTAATCCCGTCCAACTTTTGTTGAATTCTGGTTTCTCTCCTCCTTCCTTCTTTTGCTCCCATCCCTCCTTCCATGTCTAACTCCTGTTTTCAAATGCCAGAAAAAGAGATGCTAAGAGAAATTGGAAGGAAAATGATTATTTCCTTTCCCTTGAAACTATATTTAAAAAAAAAAAAAATGATGAGAAGAAGAATGAGCACAAGTTTGCACCAAACACTTTGCAAAAATAGAGGCCACTAAAACCTGGAATTATCCGGGCAGCCGGAAGAGCCTGGGAACTGCGAACTTCGCACCAATTGCAAAGCCAGCCTGGCTGACTGGAAAGTGAGCTTTACAAACCACACACCTGTATATTCTCATCTCTTAAGAGGAGATACATGTCTGTAGAGTACCAATGCTTTTGGCTACCGTTTTTTCGTGTGTGTTTGTTTTTGTTTCATTTAATCCTAAACCTTGACACATGAGGAGCTGATCTTTGGTACTTTTCCTTTTGGTTTCCCTAAAGTTACTACCAGAAGTGGAGGAGAGGTGGGCCTCCCCCAGACCAGATGCCTGGTCTCCCTGTGGACATTGGGCAGCTCTGCCTTACATCAGTCGCTGTCATAAACCAGGCACCCTGCGGAAAGGGCCTGGAGGCACGTGGGCCAGGCCTCCCGGAGGTTCCCTGTGGGAGCCAATGTGGGAACATGGGTGTTCGGCCTCAGATTCCACTGCGATCCGCTAGTGGTTTTTACAATTAAAGAGAACACAAAAATCAAACACTGTTTACAGCAAGCAATACTTGAAGAGCATAGGTTAAAAAAGCTGCGGTATTTATTGCTATGCTTTCTTTCTTTCATTCTCTCGTGCCTGGGGAGGAGAGACAACCCTTCATTCATATGTGGACGCTCCTGAGGGCCTGAGCTCTCGCCTCAGGAGAAATGACTGTAGCATCCCCACCCGACTGTCTTCTGCTGCCTCTTTCTGCTTCTCATGTCCTTATGACTTTGAAGGACATGTGGATGGCTTCTCACTGGCTCCTTCTCTTCTCTCTCCTGCTGACACCTAAAACCATGATGACCACCTCTCCCGAGTGCAGTTTCCAAACAAAGAGACCAGAGCTCCACGCCCTGGTCCAGCGGACCGTGGAAGCCAGTGGCAGTCGTCAAGAGCAGGGCGGCTCTGTTGGCGGCAGGACCTTCGGGATGGGGACAGCCATCAGAGCTTCCCGGCCTCCCACACTGGCAAGGATTCCTGCAGCCAGCTCCAACTTCTCTACAAGCAGCACCGGAGTGAGGAGAAAAGAGGACAAGAGAAAGGCAAAGAGATGGACGGCGGGGAGGCAGGCGGGAACCGCCCTCCCCTTTCCACCTTCTACCTTTCAAGAGGCTGCAATGCTGGGAAACTGGACCAGCCACCCCCAGAGAGACAGACCAGGGTCATTTCTTCTCTAATTAACTCTGGTTCCCAGCTTCTCTGTGCCCCGATTTACCTCCAAACAATTCCAGTTTCCAGAGGCTCCGCTGACCGCGTTGGATTCCCAGGAAAGGGCTGGGGGAAGGGGAGCTCTGAGGGCTGGCTTCCATCCCCTGCGTGTGGCTTTGAATCGCTGAGCTAACCACACAGCAGACACCGCCTGGTCTCCTCAGCTCCAGTTTCTTGCCTGAATGCAGCTGACAAATGGAAAGAGAAAAGCATTCAGCAATATACTCAGGAAACTCGCTTGTTTTCATTCTAATTCACAACCAGCCAGGCCAAGGCTACTTTCTTCCGATAATCCACTTCTGTTAAAGTTTCTCTGGGCCCTATTAATAGCCTGAAAGAAATACTAATGACTGGCCTTCTGCACTAAGCCAAAGTGTTTACTCTTCACAGGACCCAAAGCTTATCAGCTCAGAGCCCGTGATTTACAGAGATGAAAAGAGAGGAGATATGGGCAAGAGAAATGTGAGTGGGGGATTCTGTGCTATCCACAGAAAAATCCAGCCCACCCTCATTTTACTTCTGAGCTCTGAATGAAGGTTTTCTGATCACCCTGCTGCTCAAACTGGCATCTAGGGCTGTGCTCCCCAAAGAAATGAAAGGAAGTTAGACATCTCAATTGCATCTTAACCAACCCTGACCTCTATGCATCCACCCAGATATCTCCCAGCAGCTACTTGTGGTGACCACTCACTGCCCATGGGGATGCTGCTTTGAAGTTTTGTGGAGAGTGTAGAGAATGACGGGGGCGTGAGGGGCAGACTGGAGAGTAGAGAGAAGAGGAGCCTGAGCTGGCAAGAGTGGCTTGGCCCCACTTCTCAGGATTCCATGAGGGAGCTGGGGAAGTTGAGTGGCCAAAGAAGTGGCACAGGGGCATCCCTGAGGAAGGAATTAAGGAAAAGGAAAAATCGGTTAGACTCAAGCCAGGCCATGAGAGTGAAAAGCCGTAGAGCCTTGCCCCCTCTCTGGCTTCCCACCTATCTCTCCTCCAACTCTTGGCTTTGAGTCACCAAGAACCCATGGAGTCCCTGCCCTGTGGACCAGAGAGGAGAGGAAGCTGATCGGCCTCTCTTCTCACTATTGTCCAATTTGAAGATATTTTGACCTTGTGTGAGGAATAAATATTAAAGTCACAGTCCCTCCCCCACATGAAGCCATCCAGCTTGGAGAAAGGCAGGGAAGGAAGGCTCTCTTGAAAGTCAATCTAGCTTCATTTTGTTTTATTGCTCTGCAAAGAGACAATTCTCTGGAAAAGGAAAAGAACCTCAGAAATGTGCTTGGCAAGACAGAGGGTGTTAATGGGTAAGATGGAGATAAGCAAGATGTCCATCTTGGTGGAGCAAGTCCCTCCAGCCGGCCTGCTGCTGCTTCCTGCCCTGGGCGCGGCATCAGGTACTTCTGTGCTGGTGGCCCAGCCTCTCCCAACAGCACCTCTCAGAACCATTTCCACGCCACCACTGACAGAGAGCTCCCTTCTTGCAGAGTTCAATCATTGAAAGCCTGGATTATCTATTAACCGCACTTGAGTGAGGGAACTGTTTCTTACATTCATTCATTCAGGGAACCTTCATGAGCTGCAACTGTTTCCTAGGCGTTGCCCTAAGGGCTGAGAAACAGCAACAGACAAGACTAAGAAGGACCTTCTAGCAAATTTACATTCTTCAGGCTGCTGGTTCCTGCCACCAACTTAGCAGGCTCAGATCTCCTCCTCCACCTGCAGAGGGCAGGAGTTTTGTAGAAAGGGGTCCAGAAGAAGGAAGAAATCGACCAACCCAGTTGCCTTACCTTATTCTGCGGACATTACCCCGGCATGGAGAGCCTCCCTCGTTTCCACTGCCACTGTCTCTTCCGGTGGTACGTCCCTTGCTGCTTGAGCTCCGGACCTTTCTTCATTTCCACAAAATGAGGACAAGAAATAGCAGTGGAGGCCCAGGGCCCTGTTGTGCATGAAGAAGTAATTGATGGGTGTGGTAGATTTAAAAGGGCCTAAGCAGAACACAGAACGCTCGAAGCCTCCCGGATAAATCTCCAGGTGCATCCCTTTTGCCACACCTGCCCCCCATTAACCAGCAGCCCGGAAACACTGAGCTGCAGCTGCTCTGGGGGACACCCTCTTTTCCCAGCCACACTATCTGTCATGCCTGAGGCTCCCGGGGCCTGGCCACAGACAGGAAATAACTGAGACTGGGGTGGGGTGAGGCCTCTGTGGGTAAGAAAATGCAAAGCAGCGTCGTAGACACAGGGCTGTGGGAGTGGATCCCACAGGGAGACTTGGGAGGTGAAGTTCAGGGCCTTCTGATGCCTCGTTGCAGGAGCGAGTTTTGAGAAAATGGTGGCATCTTCTTCATAACTCCGAAGGCTCTCTTCCCTCTTTCCTTTCTCTGGTTTCCTCAAAGAGTAAAGTTTTACCAGCTTTGGCTCAGTGATACCACGAATGAAAGATTAAGTTTCACTCCTGGAATTGGAAAAGTTCTGAAAAAGGATCAAGACCATGGTGTGTCACGTGGAGAGACAGCCCCGCAAGCAAACTGGAGATTGCCGGCCACCCAAACGAGATTCTCTGCCGTTTGTGGACACCCTCACCTGGTTCTCCTCACCTTAAGGAAGCTCTGCCTTCAGACCAGGCTCTGTCTTTTCTGCAGTGCAGTCCACTCCTCCTGTTCCAGCCTCAAGATGGTGGCAGCCTCTAGATCTCAGTCAAGGCCCTGACTTACTGGCTTTCCCTTTGGGCATCACAGGAGCAGACGTTCTCAAGCAGTCAGGGAGGAAGAGACAAGCTGCTTATACCACGAGACTAGGGACTTGAGCCTGCCTGCCTCTCCCCCAATTTCTCCTACCCAAACCCACTCTTCTCGACACTGGAATCTGTATTATATATATTTTTAAGAAAATACAATGATAGTTGTCTGGTTTTGTTGTTTTTACAGGTGTCGTGGAATAAAAACTGTAAGAAAATTAAGTATTTAAAATGTTCCAATAAAATGGGTTTTTTTTTTGTTATTCTAATATATTGTGTACCTATTGTAAATATGAAACACTCCTATTTTGCAAGCCAAGGACACAATTTGTACTGTTGTTATATATAAATAAAGTTTATTGGATAAAAAAAAAAAACTTCAAATAAACCTCGTCGTTCAGCAGCATATATGCAGAACCTTCTGCAGCATATTTAAGAAGCAGGGCACTCCTGGGGAGGTGAATTAAGTTGTTCTGAGGGACTTCTAGAACTCTTCGGAGGCAGAGCTTATTAATATTTTGTCATCACACACACACACACGGCGCTCTAGCTTCTACCAATAGGTGAACACTGCCCTCTATCCCCAAGACCCCAGAATATAGCTTTTCTCCAACAAGAAGCCGACAGTGCAGAGACACTTTGGGTTGAGGCCCTTTCTCAGGGATGAAGGAGGCCTCTGAAGAATGGGGAGATTCACCCCCAGCCCTTTTTGAAAATTACCTTCACTCATTTGCACAAAACATCTACTAAGCATCTGCCATGGTCTGGCATCGTGATAAAAGCCTTGGGATAAAATAATAAATGAGAAAGACGTGATCCTTGCCCTCATCAAGCTCTCACCGTCGTGAAAATCATGAGAATTGTGAAAACAAAATGTCTCAGTCATGCCATAGGAAGGATATTTTTGTCGTTTTTCCTTTATTTTCAGTTGAGGGATTAACAGCGAGTCCAGGGAAAGATACCAGACTGTGAGTGCCTTCGGCAAAGAGGGAGCGAGTGGGCTCTGGCCTGGGGGATAAAGTAGTTAGGCTGACTTAGAGTCCAGAGGCAAAGAGGCTGAGAGGTAGGGAACTGATTGTTTGCCCTGAAGACGCCAGGCCCCCTCTTCTCTCTGTTCTTCCATTTTTCTATTTTTCTTTCTCATATCCCAAAGTGTGTGGATGACACTTCCACCATCGGCTGGTGAAAGGAGTAGATGAGGATAACTCGAGACTCTGTCCATCTGACATCTCAGCTGAGCGGGCCAGAAACTGCTGGTCGCTCCCTTTATGACGACGAGGGCAGATTTGTTTCCTGGACCCAGAGCACTAAGAGAAGAGGCCCCTGCAGGGTGAAGTGCAGCCCTTGCCCTCAGAGCCTCCGGTCTGACGGGGGAGATCGCTGCTGCCTTCGTGGTAGCTCCAGCCTAATGGGGGAGGCGCAGACGCTGCTCTCATGGACAGCCCAGTCTTATACAAAACGTGACGCAGTAAGAACAGGGCTGGGACCCAGTAAACAAAAGCATGCAAACAGGTTCACATTAATAACTACAGCGTGTGCTAGAGTTAATAGAATTATCATAGATTCAAAGAAAGAATTCTTGTGAAGATTTTTCAGTCCCTATTTTGCAGCCTCTGAGGTTATGGTATTTATGTGTGTGTGCTCACACACGTGCACACACGCACTCCTAAGAAACTGGAGAGATGCAAATGATGGTCCTGAGGGTGTGAAAAATGCAAACACAAGACCCTGAAGAGCCAAGAGAAGGGCACTGTTGCTGAAGCCTGTGTGTAATTAGTACATTGTTTAATTGCACCGAGGGTTCCGGTTCGTTCGTTAGTGCACTAGACCATTTTACTAACATTGCTGACATTAAAGCATCCTCCGCTTTTCTTTTAAATGCAGACCTGGAGCACTGGCAGTGCTCAGTGCCTGGCAGGGTCCTGGAGTCGGCTAGGACATGGACTGGGGGAAGGAGGCTGTTTCTCCATACGGGGTCCTTGCACCCCAGAGTTCCCCACATCTTCCCACCGCTCCACATCTCCCCTCAGCAACTTGGACTTGGAGGACCTCTATTATTAAATATCCGCTGCAGGAAGGAAGAGCGGGGGAGGAGGACATTACCAGATGCCTGTCTGTCCTGGTCACTTTTTTTTAGTCCCAGGACAGAGGACAGCGAGTGCCAGGCCCACAGCACATGCCAATGAGAATGTTCTGAATGACTGAACGAATGCATTTTGTAAACCACCTACCATATTGCTAGCACTAAAACATTCTCTCTTTTAGTTCTCTCAATCTCAGCTGATAAGAGTATTCCATTTTTACAGTCTAAGGCTCAGAGAGGTTAAGGGATTTGCTTAAGGTCACACAGCTACTGAGCAGTAGAGCCATGGAGGTCTGACTCCAGAGTTTATTGCAAGCTCTTTGTGCTGCATGGATCTGCTGTTTATTAGCTCTAGAACCATTTAATCCTTGGACGTCTTCCCCAGAAATGGATCCTTCATTCTGTAACAAGCAGGTGCGATGGGACCACTCTTCAGCATTCATTAATATTCATCTTTGTTCAACACAACCACTACTGATTCACCGCTTGCAGCGAGTATGACACTAGACTAGGCACCTACAGAGAAAGGGAGCAAGCTAAGTCGCGAAGTTACAGCTTTCTCAGAATTCACGAATGCCGATACCAAACCATTATTCAAAAAGAGAGTCATTCTTTTCTTCGTAGGAATCATATATCGTGTTTACTCCGAATGTAAAGCGGTCTTGCCAAACCGGCACTCAGGGTCTCAGAGCGCTGGGCTCCTCTATGTGAGGAAGAACCTGCATGAAAAGCCACACACGTACATCCGGGGAAGCGGGTGTCACCAACGCGTGCTTGATCACATTGACACCACGAGCTGTGAAACCTCTCTGCTCAGCAAGTGAGCTGAATCACAGAGGACTCCCCCACTGTGTTTGGCTGCTAGAAGCTGGGAGCCAAATTTGGGGCCTACTTGGTAACACGTATGCAGGACTTTCTGCTACATGTTAGTAGTAATATACTATATTATTAACTAATATAATATGTATTAACTAATAATATACATACTATATAATCACTAATAATATTAGTATAATATTCATCTTATTCCTGGCTTTGCTTTATGTCTCTGCCTCATTTATTCCTCACTCCCTACTCCTTTCCAATTGCTGGGTTTCATATATCCCTGACTAAGAGCATGGGCCTTGGATTTAAATTGCCTGTGGTTGAATTCCATCCCCAAACTGAGCAAGTTACATTATCTCTCTGTGTATCAATTTTCAAACCTATAAAATATATATATTAAATGGGGTTTTTGTTGGAGTTAAATAAGAGAATGTATACGATGGGCTCCATAGATATTATGAAAGGTAAGTGAGAGAATTAATCATACATCCTTATTTTAGAAACAAGCCAGCAGGATCTACAGGCAGGAGGAGATAAGGATCTCTATCTGGCTGTGGGAAGAAGCTGCATTAATGATCATAGGTTTCAGGAGTCAAAGTTAGTGCCTGAGAGTTAAACTCTTAGGGGACTAGACATGGGTGCTGACCAAGGAAAACAGGTGATGAGTCGAGGGTTTACCCAAAGGCAGAACCAACTATAAACCAGTCAGTAAATATGCTACAGGTCACTGGAAAGTAGCAGAGAGAAGTGGATCAAGCCGGATCTCCATGTGCTTAAGCCACCGACAGAGTCCAGTTGGCCACAAAATCAGTGGATGGCTTCCTGAATGCTTGACCAGAACCAGGGTCCAAAAAGTGTTTGGGGCCTAGTAGGAAAGATACCCCTTCCTCCGGAGAGCCAGGGGGCAGGGCAGGTCCACAGGTACAGATCGGGGGGAACAGAGAAAGACAGTGGGCTGGAGACAGAGGGCACAGACCCCAGGGGGCTGATTCCCAGGGAGAAGCCAGGAAAGAAGAGTAAGAGAGAGAACAGAGCAGCCACCAGACCTGGGAAGGGCACCCCACCTGTCTCTCTTCTGGGAGAAGCCTGAGCACCTCCATCTCTGACCGGTTTCAAGTGAGTGCATTAGGCCAATAGAGAGAGAGAGAGAGAGAGAGAGAGAGAGAGTGTGCGCGTGTGTGTGTGTGTAGGGAGTAGATATAGAAAGACAGAAACAGAGATTTTACGGCGTTTACGCAAGTGGCACACATGACCGTGGAGGCTGCCAAGGCTGAAATCTTCAGGGCGAGCTGGCAGACTAGCGACTGCGGCAAGCATCGATGTTGCAGCCTTGTGTCAAAGGCAGTCTGGAGACAGAATTTCTTCTTCGGAAATCCTGTTTCGCTCTTCAGGCCTTGGATGAGGCCCCACCCATATTATTGCAGGTAATCTGCTTTGTTCCAAGTCTACTGATTGTAAATGTTAATCACACCTAAAAAAAAAAGCTTTGCAGCAACATCTAGACAGATGTTTGACCAAACAACTGGGCATCACAACCTAGCTAAGTTGACGTGAAAAATTAACCATCGCAGTGAAGAAAAGACAAGTCGACCTGCTCTCAAACGCTGAAGCTAAAACTCAGTGCGTGTGATCTGTAAATCCATCCATTTTACTCCTTTTTTTTTTATTGTGATAAAATACGCAAAATATAAAATTTACCATCTTGTTTTTAAGTGTACAGTTCAGTGGCATTAAGTGCATTCACACTGTTGTGCAGCCATCACCACCACCCACCCTTTTCATCTTGTAAAAGTGAAACTCTGGACCCATTAAGCAATAACTCCCATTCTTCCCTCATCTCAGCCTTTGACAACCACCAGGAAACCCTTAGTTTCCAAGTAGAAATGCTTTTTAAAAACCCCAACCTCTGCTAGCTAACCAAAGGAGAAAAGGGACCGCGGTCAACAGAGTACGGAAAGCCCTGGCGGCCAGGAATGACGAGGGGCAGGGAGGCGTCCAGCTCCAGATCAGGAAGAGGGATTTGCCATGGGGAATAGATGGGAGTGGAAAAAAACTGAAAAAAACCTCCTCCTCTGCTTTTTCTCCTGATCTCATACATGTCTGTAGAATCCTACCCTGCTAATAAGAGCCCCACCCAAGAAGCATACACCAGAAACCGGTAAAACAAGCAAAAACCACGGTTAGCTGTTTAATCTCTAAGGATCGTGCAGCATCCTAACCTTCTTGATCCATCTCTAAGGCCTCATCATTCCTCGGTTCTCCTATCTTCATTCGGCTGTGTCTCAGTTCTTGATTGTCACCTCCGGTGCCCTTAATTTTGATGTTGCATTTTAGACAAGTTCAACCTGAAATTCTGACACAGCATCAAAGTTCCCCCGGCCACAGAGAAGAGTGTGATGTGTCAGACGCAGGAGGGTGGGAAGGGAGTTCTCCACCCTCTGGTGCCTCATTCCACCCGGACCTGAGCTGACCCTCGGTGACTTTAACCCATTTCCTGTTTGCCCCGAGAAAACTCACCGGTAGTGCTTGTGGCTGCAGCGTTTACCCCGAGATAACTCGCGGATGACAGACCTAACCTTACCCCCAAATTTTGCCACGAAATATCTCACTTTAATTATTATTTTCCCATTGCTCTAGTATATCAATAATCTTTGGAAACAAATTACTCCATTCTATTTATAAATTTCTGTTTTTAGTAGTGATATTTCCGTTGACAAAATATAGTAATTCTCAATCTCTGGAAATGTCAAGTCCTAGAAAACGTAGCATTCCTACGCATGATGTTTTCATTGTTCTCGAACAGTTGTTAGCCAAAGATGCATTTGATGAATCCGACTTATGTATACATTTCTGTTACATTAGGATTAGAGACAAGTTCTGTTTAGAAATAACTCCAAGAACAGTTTTTATATTTTCACATTGAAAACCAGTCAGATTTACTTTGGCCTCAAAGAGCGTGTTTACGTAAAATTAAATTAACACTGGCAGCGAACTGTTACTTTTTTTTTTTCTAACCAGAAAATGGATTAAAGGCCACGAGATCATTGTCAGAGCTAAGTCCCAGGTGATGACAATGAGCCTTGAGCTTTGGGGACTACAGGAACCCACCTCCTCTCTCTGCATTAAAGCAGCTCTTGGTTTTCATTTCGACCCCATATCCCTGTTAGAAGAGTGAGGATGCCAAAGGATTGTCAGTTCTCTGGGTCGTTTTCCCTAAAATGTTGGGGTCTTAAGTTCTTCAACCTTAAGGAGTAAAGAAGAACATGGAGAGGGAAGGCACACATGAGAGAACTGTGTGGGAACGCTTCTCCTCGCTCATTTGTTTATTTAATAAATATTTATTTAGAGCCATCCGTATGCTCTGCTCTGTGCTAAACACTGGAAAAGGTCCAGGACCTGGCTCCTGACATCCTAATCCTATAAGGTCCCCTGGATGTTATATTCATCTGATGGCAATGATTTCGTATGTCTATTGTGCACTTATTGTCATCAGGGCTACATGTACATGATCCGATTGATTCCTATAAAAGCCCGAGGAAGCGAATATTATTTACTCTCATTTTAGAGATGATGAAACTGAGGCTCAGAGAGATTACATAACAAATCCAAAATTGCACAGAGGTCAGTGGCATCATTGGATTTGACCCTAGTTCTTCATAATCTGTGGCATCAGTGGCCGTGGGAAAAGGCCCACTTCGGGGAAGGGGCCTCATCTATTCCAGCACAGTGCTCAGAGCAGAAGAGGTAGGTGGCCTTCAGGTTCAGAGCTAGCCTGTGACAGCAGCCCTCAAGCCTCCTGGGCTCTCAGGCCTCTCTCAGCCAGAGCTAGGACAAGATGCAAAAATCCACATGACTCTTAGAGAGATGCTCATGCTACTGGGACAATGTCCTCAGGAATCTGCCAATAGCCATTGGGCTTGTCTCCTTCGAAAGCCCCAATCTGCCACGAAACTACTTGACAAATCCTTTCTCTTTGTTCAGTCTCAGCTTTCTCCTTTGTAAACTGAAGGGGCTTAGAAAAGATCAGTAGTTTTCAACGTTTTATCAAAGAAAGGCTCATACAGAATCCAGATCCAAGTGCAGTCGCCCTGGTGGAGACAGAGACAGGAAGCCAAGAGCCAACCTTCTTTACCTTCTCCTCCTGCCCCAACTGTCCCCACCACCACTACCCTGTGTTGTACCCTGAAGCATCTCTGAGCATCTCTAGGACACCTCGGGTCTCACCCAGGGTCTCGCTTGGGTCGCAGATAACACTGCCTCTGATCCCTGCCTGTGGATTAGGCCAGGAAGAGAAAAGTGCCAAAGGCTAAACTGAAATCCAAGTTCAAAACTCATCCTCAGACTCTATGAGGAGAGCGAGGGCCGGATACAGGGGCAACACAAGCATGGCGACATCACAAAGGGTAAAGCTGGATTGGCAAAGAGGCAACAGTCCAAATGGCCTGGAGCAATTCTAGAGCTGAGAGTGAAGTGTGCAGCTTTTTACAGAGCTCCAGCGCTGCGGGGGGCGGCGTTCTGTGTTCCTTCAAGGAGCCGCCAAGGCAAGCGCCCACTCCCCGAGACCAAGCCTTCGCCCCTTTCACTAAAGCCTCTGTTAGTGTCCCCATGTCAGAAAATGACCTACAGAGCACAGGGGCAGAGAATTTCTTAAGTGTTCCCGAGGAACATAACAAAAGTCACCAAGTCTTAAGGTATTTGGTTTTCTACCTCCAGAGGACCAACAAGAGTTTCGCTGGTCTAGGAGACGGAGAACGAGGGTGAGGCCTGCAGGTGGGACTGAGTGTGGAGGGCGTCCTCACCCGCAGGGTAGAAGAGCGATAGGATGCATGGAAGAGATCCAGCCGAGGGAGAAGGAGAGAAGGGGAATGTGAGTGTGGAGGACCCAAGCCACTTACACTGAATGACGACCAGGACTTCGCACTGCTGTCTGTGGCTGTGAAATTTATTCAGCCTTTCCCAGCCTCAGGGGTCGTTATATTGTGTGCTCTGTTTTGATGTGGTAGAAAGCTGAGAGCATCTTAGAAATGAAAAGGGAGCATGCTGGCTCAAGAACCAGCCCCTGTTTCAGAGCTGACCTGGATAAAGGACAGATGACAAGAAGAGAGACCGGTAGGCCACCTCCCTCTCTGAAACGAGGGAAAAAGACACACAGGACATTTTGGGGATGGCAAGTAGACATAGCGGCTAAACTTGGTACCTTTCCTGTTCTTTTTACCCCTTCCAACTGTCTGCCCTCCCGGGCCTGAGAAAAATTTCCGAGGGCAAAAACTCTACTTCCCACCAGTCAGCCTGTCCATCCACCACCGATTCCGCCCCATTTCTAGACTCTCATTATCAGTCCCCTTCCTTCTGTGTATATTTGTATTGAATTAAAATTTTATTTCATCAGAGACATGAGTAAGAGCCAGAGGGACACTGGACAAAGTGCACAACTCAGAGATCTCTGGCCCAAAACATCACTTTTGAGGGACCTTCCTCTGGTGTCCCTGATTTTAGCCGTTAGAAAATTCTAAAAGGACTTGGAAAACCATGATGCGATTCTCTCTTCCCTCTGCGCGCCACTCCCACTGCCCTCAGGCTGCTCACCTCTCCTCCTAAGGGCCCCTTGCTCAGGTGTCCATAGGGGACGGGAAAGGACACAGACCCAAGTAGCACAGACAGCCCTGCTTCCCTCCTCCTGACCCCTGAGTGAGTCTCATCCCTTTCTGGATCTGCTCCATCTCTGCATCAGTGACATCGCTGACTTGTTACTGTCCTATAACGATGTTAAATGAACGAAACCTGCTCCTGGAGTCTCATCCCAGTGCCGACCACACAGCCAAACCCCAGGGGAGGCTCCTTCAGAACCTGAGATTTCCCAGTTGCATGTTCTCTGGTCAGACCAGAGCTCTGGGGCTAGAAGCCCCACCTGCCCCTGTTACCCTAGCTGCTACTCGTCCCCACTAACCCCTCCCCCGCCCCCACCCTGTGCCTGTGCCTTTGTTCACTTTGAGCTTTCCGTGACCTGAGACAGAAATATAACAAGATGGTGAGATAACTATGACAAACCAAACAGTTCACAGACCGTGCCAGCGCAAAACAGTAATGCCGTGACGGTTTTGGCCTGTTCCAAGAGTAACTTGAAGGACGGATGGCAACGTTCATACAGATGGCAAAGATAAAAGACACCAGGGAGGGGTCCTGGAGGAAAACAGGACAGCCTCAGGGCTCAGGTGGGAGCCTGCGGGCCCTTTCCTCCTCCTTTCTGTAAAGCCAGGTCAAGCCCTGTGGGGCATCCAGAATAAGAGGCAGAAGTCCGAGAGGCTCATGCCAACAACTTAGAGGGAAAAACGCTCAGAAGGCTGAAAGCTGGGCTGGTGTGGATGTAATGGAGGGTCCCATCAACCCTTTCTTTGAGAGGGTGCCAAGCCCTCCATCTCTGCCTTGATACCCAGAACCACGAGGCTGTAAAAGCAATGGTGGATCTTGCCACCTTGGGCAAGTGACTTGACCTCTGGGGCTCATTTTTTCTCATCTGTAAAATAAAAAGGTTAAATGAAATCATCTCTCATGCCCCTCCATCTCTATGGTTTCATGATTTCTGTGACTATCAGAATGAAACATGTAAAATCTGAAAACCAGGGCAAGAAAACATCTTATAAAGACACACGAAGTAAAAAGAAAAAGCCAAGATCAGACCACAGGTGCCTAGATTCCTGGCCCAGGACTCTAATTGTGTTAAAGGCAGGTCTTATGAATAATAATTTGCACAGTAGTGCAAATTATTACTATTGTGCAAATTATTATTCCCATGCTCCGCCAAAAGCAAAATCTACCCCCGCAAAGCAAAAATGCTTTATTTTCCTGTGACCAGACCCTTTGCTATCAGTCTATCATGCATTGCCCCTTTCAGACAGCATTCAAATATGTTTTTTTTTTTAATTGTGGATTATTGACATGATGGAATGCTATAGGCCATGAAAACCTAAACACGAGAACTATGTCAATATGTGGCTGTGTGAGCATGGACGAACCTCTAATGGAAAAGAGGTGGCTCCATGGGGACAAGTACGCACTGATTACACAGGTGAAAAAGTGACAGTTCTCATTGTTTGCTCATTGACTAATATTAGAAGCAAATTTAAATTGTATTCTTTTATTAGTAGAGGTTCAATAAATGAATGCTTATTATTTTTCAATTCTGGCTGCTTTTGCCATCTCAGCCACTGTTTTGGTCAAAATGTGACCAAGTCCACAGAATCCTTTTTTAAGCAATGGGCTTCCCTCCATGCCCACGTCTCTGCTTCCCACCCTAAGGGGATGCACAGGCCCTTCTCCCGCACACACATTCCAACTAAAAAGGCCAACTTGCTTGCCTGGCTTGGAGGAGGGGCAGCCAGAGGCTGGAGAGAGGGAGGGAGGGGGAGATGGGACTTACAGGCAGAGCCTCCCAAGGCCTGAGGATGGTATAGAAGCTAAAATGACCCCACTAGCCCGTGTGGTGAGGTGACCACTGAGCCCTGGCTCAAGTAACCAACTTCAAACACCTGGATGTCACATCACCAAGATTCCATTACCATGCAAGTTGGAGTTAGAGACCCCTCGAAGCTCAAGGAACCTCAAACGTTTCCTCCAGATGATAAATTCCCCAGTCAGAAGAGTCTCTGGGGGAGGGGATGCTGAGTCAACCACAGCACAGCAGTAAGAATCATAGGATTTGGAATTAGACACAACTGGGGTGACAAATAAGCTCTGCCACTTAGTAGCTGGGTGATATTAGGTGTTTCTTACTCCCTCTGAGCCAGTCTTCTAATGTGTAAAATGCGGTATTAGCTCAGGTGGTTCTGGTGAAAATTAGGCTAATGTACGTAATGTCCTTAGCACAGGCCTGGCACGTAGCAGGCCCTTGAGAAATGAGAAGGTTTCCAGTACAGCGTTATTATTATCTCGCAGTACCTCCCTGCAATGTTCGGGCCACTCATGCACCCTCATCTCCCCTGGGGAGTCTGGAGACTGGAACCCTCCGTAGCCAGCATCTGGCTCTGCTGGGCTGAGAGAAGGGAAGGGACAGGACAGACCGCAGTCTCCACCGGCCTTGCTGTTTGCTGAACTAAAAACCAAAACCTGGCATCAAACTGCTCCATCTGAGCCCCTTGGGGCTCCAAAAAGTTTCCGACTAGAAGCTCTGATCAAGGGGCTGACTCTGTATTCAGGACATGAATCCTAGTTTGGGAGAAGCAGGCAGCTATTCCAAGAGCCATCTGGAGGGGGTGGCATTTCCAACTAGTGCTCCAAAAGACCAGACAATAATCAAAATAGTATGACATTAGCACAAGAATAGATAGATCAGTGGGATTAGACAGCCTGGAAACAGATCCTAACACATACATAAGGACTTAATAAATGATAATAGAAGCATCATAAAGCACTGGACAAAGCATGAGTTATGCAAAAACTAGGATCTGAGAAAATTGGCTACTTGAAAAGGAATCAGTTTTGATCCTCATCTCACAGTATTTATTAAAATTTCACTTAGACCAAAGAGTTAAACCTGCAAAAACAAAGGAAAGGAAAAATGAGCCAGAATATGTCATTTTCCCGAATGGTAAAGTGGCATAGTACGAAGATGCAAATGGTTCATGAATTAAGATATATGTTGAATCCAATTCCTTTCAAAGTCCCAAATGGGTTTTTTTTTTTCCTGAAGCTAGACAGCATGATTCTGAAATTCATCTGGAAAATAAGCAGAAATAGTCATTTTTTTTTTAAAAAAAAAAGAATAATTGTGGAAGATTTCTTCTACCAGATAATAACATGCTACATTTCGTATATAAAAATGTCATATTTTAAAATATATGAATGTAAAAAGTACAATAATTAAAACAGTGTGATTATAAGAGAAGAACCAACTGAACAGAATAAGACAACTCAGAATAGTCTATTGTGTATATAGAAAAAAATTAGCATATGATAAACGGGGCCTCCAAGCCAATAGGAAAGGAAAATATTCTTTAATACATGATCCTGGGACAAATAGTTACCTATTTAAATCCTTATCACACAACATAGAACAAAATAAATTTCCGAGAAATTAAAGAGTTAAATATAAAAAAATGATACCATAAAATACTTACAGTAAAATATAGATAGCTATTTCTAGCTCAGTGTGAAGATGGAATTTCTAAGCATGAAAACAACTGGGGAAATTATGAAGAAAAAACATATTTGGCCCTATAAAAATTCAAAGCATCTCTGTAAAAAACATCTTGGAAAATAAAAATAAACAGCAAAATCAACCTGAGAAAAATGTCTGCAACAAAAACATCAAAAAAAAAATGAATGTTCTTAAAATATAAAATAGTATTTTATTTATACATAACAAAACCCACTAAACCCAAAGGAAAAATGTACAAGAAACAAGAATGGGCTCTTTGCAGAAGAAAAACGAATAATGGTTTAAACATACAAAGAAATGTTGAACTTCAATAGCAATCGATATATGTGAAAAAACACAATAATGAAATACATTCGTTGGCCTTTTGAATTAGCAAATATTTGTAAAAGTCAATGCAGGGTATTGATGGAGGTATGGTGCGATGACGGGCCTGCTTGTACATCGCTAGCATGATAGAAATTTGCACAATATTTCTGGAATGCAATATGCCAATAAGCCTCACGAGTCTTTAAAATATTCATTCTCTTTATTGCAATAATTCCACTTCAATTTTGAGCAAGGAAAAATAAGGACAAACATATATATTTGCATCATTTATTTACAATAAGTAGAAACAAATTAAATATCCACCATGTTTTTGGATATCCATCAAGTTTTAGAAAGTTAAATAAATTACAGTATATCTGCAAGATGGAGTATTATATTATCATTTAAAATTATGCTCATGAAGAATTTTTAATGATTTGGAAAACTGTTCACAATATGTTACAGTATAATCTGAACGGGGCAGTGGGATCGTGGGTGAATTTTATTTTAATTCTTACTTATTCCATTTCCCACCTTCCATGCCCCAAATTTCTAGTGTAATAATGATTGGGGTTTTTTTGTTGTTTTTTTTAAGAAAAATACTTGTACTCCTGAGCTTCTCATTTTCCAGTCACTCTTGTGGTGTGGCAAAAGTATTCACCCGTGACCTCAGCTCAGCAGACTCTCTTCTTCCAGATCCTAACCTAAACTGTACTGGTTAGTGACCTCTTCTCCTCCTTTGAGTTTGCCCAGTTGGCGACAAAGGTAGGTGGACCCTCACATTGTATGCTTTGTAGCGGGCCATGCCACCACAGAACCTGACACCCAAGAGAATACAAAGCGATTCCCCAGACTTTGGCGTAGGTAGAACCTACATGGGTTCACATCTTAGTCCTGCCAAGTATGAATGCTAGCTGATGACCTGGGGCAAGTCTCTCCACCCGAGCCAGAAAGTGTGCTCCAGGAGGGCAGGCTCTTTCTTGTATGCTATTGTCTCTCTGAAGGGTATTCAAGAAATATTGAATGAATGAATGAATGAATGAACAATATTTCTTCTGTGAAATAAGCCCAGTTGACAGAGTGGCTGTGAGAACCAAATGCAATAATATATATACAGTGAGGCCCACGGTCAAATGCTCACAACATACCTGGCTGAGCACAGGTGGTACCTTCAACTCCCTGCTCTCCTATGGTGAGGTAGCATTGCCAAAGTAATAAATGGTTTAGCCTTGTCTCTTTGAGTTTTCCCAGATGATCTGAAACACGTGGCTTTTTTCTTCTTCCTCTTCTTTGCCTTTTGGTTTCCTCTGAATCGATTCCGCCACTGGTGAAGGGCAGTAAATTAATAATTAGCTTTCCCCCCACGACAGCAAGCCCAACAACTAATTGGCTCGATATCTCCCTGTTGCTGTATCACTTTGGGATTTTCTGGGTGAGATATAAATAAGCCAATTCTATTAATAAGCCATTTGGCCAAGGGAAGGAAATACACTTTTGAGATCCTGAGGGGCCCAGGGAAACCGCTCAGTGGCCCACGGAGCGAAAGACTTGATTACAGAAGTAAGTATTCCGCCTGTGCCTTCCTTCCTGCAAATCTGCCCTCCCGGTAGAGTCCTCTCAGTCCTGGGGAGCAGGGGGAGGAAAGCTTTGTGGAGTTTAAAAATTATAATTTAGATAAATCTGTGCATTCATTGGCCTGAGCGTGTCTCTGAAAAATAATAGTTAGCAGGGTGGAACCTGCCGCATTTCAGGGGCTTTATTGTCTCCTTATAATTAAGTCCTGCACAGAAATCCAATTACAAATGTTCTCAATCGCCCTCTAGCTAAGTGCTAACAGAAGAGGGGAGGAAGGCTCTAGGACTCAAATAACTCTGGATAAAAATTAATATCGTGGCCGTGTTGGCTAATTAAAAGTGCCGCCTCTATTAGCGGGCCTTTATATTAATAAATGAGACTATTATTATCATATCCGACAACCTGGGCTCTTATCAAGTCTGCTCTGCCAGCCTTGCTCTTGAAAGCACAAGTTCATTGCCCTGGGCACAGGCTTCTGTGGGAGCAGAGGGGATGACTCCATCCTGGCCAGCCATTTACTGACATGGGGACCTTAGCATGCACCACCTTGCACACTCCTCACACTAGCTCTGTCTTGTGTGTGTTACGTTGAGCAAGCTGAGGCTCAAGTATTTAGTAACTTCCCCTAATAGCATGTGGAGCTGGGATTCAAATCTGTAGCCTCAGGACCCCAAGTCTAGCACTCATCACATTATCGCTAATTTTCCTTGTCGGATGGGTCGGGTGAGTGGAGGTGTTTACTATACGTTGGTACACAGAAGGTAGAAAACTTCTCCTCAGTAGATTCGGCACATTTTTTTGTTGCCCAGTGATTTATTTACTACCCACCCTCCCCGCCACTGATGGGCCAGGCACTGTCTGAGGCACTGGACACATGGCTGTCCCTATTCTCAAAAATGCAAGCAGGTATTTACAATGGCAGAGCAAGCACAGGATGCTGTAGGAGCACACCAGGAATCGGCCAACCCAGACCTGGCGGGTGGGGAAGATTTCTCAGGGAGGTGGCATCTAAGCTAAGTTTGGAAACATAAAGAGAAGAAACCCAGGCCACGAGGGAGTAGCCGTACGGTATCCTCTGTGCCCGAAACATAAAATCCAAGGTGTGCTATGAGAAGTGATAGGACCGCAAAAGGAAGCGGGGCCAGACTAGGTCAGGCGGGGCCGTGCCACCTATGCTCACAGCTTGGGCAGTTTGCCCAAAAGGGATAAAATGGTTTTAAATAGGGAGTGATACAAACAGAACTGTATTTTGTGCTCATCTCTCTGGCAAGAATGTGGAGATGAACTGGCCACAGGCCACCCCGGAAGCAAAGAGCCAGTTGGGAGCAATTCAGGAGAGACATTAGGGGGACAAGGGAAATGGAGAGAAGTGGCCCCATTCAAGAAACATGCAAGAGATAGAACCAACCGAATTCATTGACTGACCACAAGTACGGTGTGAGGGAGAAGGAGGAGTCACATCTGACCCCAGTTCTCTGGCTTGAGACAAGTAGTGAGATTCCAGAAGATGGAAAAGAGAGGTTGAGGCTTAGCTTTGGGTGAGAGATGAGTTCAATTTTGGACATGAAGGGCTTTAAGTTCCTGAAGGACACTCAAGGGCAGTTGCCTAATAAGCTGCTAGATATGTGGGTCTGGAACTCAAGAGAATTAATGGCCTGGGGATAGTGCTTTGGGAATTATCAGGTAGTAGATGATGACTACAGTATGATCATAGATAAAAATCATCCAAGGAGAGCAGGTGGAGTGGCCAGACAGGTCCTCAGCGGGCCTTAACGCTCTGTGTTCATCATTTCAGCAAACGTTTACTATGCATCTCCTATAGGCGAGGGAGTCATTGATTATTACCAAGCATTTCTGTCTATTAGGATATCATTTTCCTAGTGACAACAGACAAGTAATGTCAAGTCCAATTTCTAACCTAGGCTAGATGCCCTCAACCCACACAGAAACACTGAATTTAATTTGAGTCATCAGTATCTGCTGGCAATCCAGTGAACGTGAATCAAATTTCGGCTCTATGCCAACCGTGGGTTGGCCTCTGATTTACTCCTGGGCCTGAACTATCATGAGACCAGGGTGACTGAGAAAAAGTAGCCAAGTCCTCTCTCAGTCTCAGAGACTATTTACCTTAAGTCACCAGACTCTGATCATTCCAATGTCTAAATTCCAAAAATAATAACAAAACCCAGACCTGATCATTTCAATGTCTAAATTCCAAAAATAATGATAATAATGAATGAAATACTGACTAGACTTAAAGAATGAAAGCTTTTAAGTTAGGCAGGGTGGGTGGAAGAGGGAGGAAAGAAAAATATTCAAAAAACAACATCTTGTTTTTACAAAGTAATGAGCCAACTATTTGCCATCCATCAGCTAACAAATGCAGGAAAGTCTAGGTTGATAGGGAAGCTAAGAGAATGGGGTGAAGGGCTACAGTGCAAAGGATTTTCTCATGATAAGGAGATTGTTTCAGCTGTCACTGAAAATCTTTCCCAGAGTTTCTGGTTAACCTTTCCTGCTCTAGTAAGTCAGCTGCTTTGCTGATCCTGCTTCTGGGTCCGATCTGGGGCAGGTGAGAGGCAAGTCTGGCCACGGTAGAGTTCAGGTAGTTGTTTCTTATACAAGATTATTAAGTATGAAGTAAGAATACAGACTCCCAAATCGTGTCTGGAGAGGTACCAAGGTCAAAGGCACATAATAAAATCCAAGACCATCAACCCAAGCAGCTAGAGAAGGAGCTAAAGAGATGGAACCAAAACAAGAGGTGAGGGGGTGGGGGACAGAGGCAGGGAGCTAAGGAAGGGACAGTGGCAAATAGATGGAGTCTGAAAGGATCCCAGAGATCAAGAAGTGGTGATATCTGCATATATTAGTTATCTTTGCTGTGTAACGAATCACCCTAAAATTTAGTGGCCCAAAACAACAAAATTTACTATCTCACAGTTTCTGTGGATCAGGAATCTGAGCACATCTTAGCTGGATGTCTCTGGTTCAAAGTCTCTCCTGAGGCTGAAGTCAAGCTTGAGACCAGAGCTATGGCCTCTGTAAAGGCTTGACGTGGGGGCGGGGGGCAGGAGAAGGGGTCCGGTTTTGAGCTCACTCCCGTGATTGCTGGCAGGCCTCAGTTCCTCATCTCATAGGCCTCTCCATGAGCTGCCTAAAAGTTATCAAACATGGTGACTGGTGGTTGGAGAAAAAAAAAGAGAGGCAAAAAAAATAGAAAGAGAAAGTAAGAGAGAAGTTGAGAGAGAGAGAGCACTCGAGATGAAAGCCACAGTTTTTTGTAATCTTAGCGTGACATGCCATCACTTGTGTCATATTTTATTCATTAGAAGCAAATGAATAAGTCCAGCCCACACCAAAAAGGAAGGGATTACACAAGTAGGTGAATACCAAGAGGCCAGGATAGCTGGGGGCCACCATAAAGGCTATCTACAACATCAAGGTTACTTTTTTTCCAAAGGTGGGTATGTATGGGTAAGTTAGATTTATTTAAAGAGCCTTTAAAATCTAGATATCAATGTGTTGGATAAACTTTATTGATGGATGTGAATCTTACAGAATGTCTGGCTCATTCATTATCCACCTTGTTGAGATAGACAGTATAGACAGCTAGGATAACTATACACTGGTTTTCAAATATTCCCCAGAAGTTGGCTTTTTGACCAAATCACTGAAGGCATCCTACAGTTGTCTCCCATCCCACTGATGCCACCTTCTCAAAAATTCCTCTACAATTATTTTTATGTGTGGCAAATTAGTCTCCTATTTAACCTCTATTTCCTGTACTTTCTCACAATGCTACCTTAATTGATAAATCTTCTGGGAGCAGAGCTCTAGAAGATCTCTATCTAGTTAGTCAGTCACATTAGGGAAATAAAGTTAATTTTTCATGGAGGTGTATGAAAGGCTTCCACTGCCTCAGAAGAATGTCAATCATTGACAGGTCAACGCGAACACGGGGTAAGACATTTGGTCAGGGTGTCTCGACCACATTGTGTTCTGAGCCTGCTCAACCAGCCTGGACAGAGTCTGACTTGGTCCTTTCTGAATATCTTGGAGAGTGGCAGGTGGAGTTGGAAAGGCCAATGAAAGATGTGTACAGTGGGACCAAGGGTGCATATTTTCATACTGCGATTGGGCCTTTAGGGATGTATGCTAGAAATGCATCTGCCTATATGGTTAAGGACAACCAGGAACCAGGCCAGTCTATGGAGAGGAAATTGAGAAAATGAGAAAAGAAAAAATGACGGAAGTAGAATTTGAAGAAGGCAGAAGAAACAAGAAGCAAAAAAGGCTAGATGGAAGAGCCCACAGTAGAAACGGCAGGAAGCCACGATGGCCGGCTCTGAGCCCAGCAGCAATATCTCCCTCATGAGAAATTTACCCATGAATTTACCCAATTTTACTGAGTTTCTACTGACTTCTAGGTCCAGAGGATGCAAAGATGAACAAAACAGACATCGTTGCTATTCAATCAGCATTCTCTACAGAGAGGGGAACAGAAATGGAGCTAGTGTGATGCGGTTCACCAGAGAGAGTTCAGGTCATAAAGATGATGGCCAAAGACGTTGAGGTCACTCCACCAGCATAGCAGAGTGTCCTTCTGGCTCTCAGCCCAGCCTGAGGACAATGCCCCTCCAAACTTTCCTCACGCCAAACCTTAGCCCAGGCTTTGGGCCACGGCCCAAGAGCCTAGTGTTTAACTCTCACACCCGCTTCTCTCTTGGTCTTTCACTGCATTGGCCATCTCTCAGGATTTGGGTGCTTTTATCCTTTTCCTGCCTCTTCCTCTGTCCATTTAGCTTCTTTGGGAAAGGCAAGGGCCAGAGAAAAATCCAACAGCTGCAGCTCGCCATGGGCTTGGAAGAGAGCACACCCTCCAGTCTCACCAACAGGAAGAAGATGCATGTCCAGCAGAACTCTGCATGGGCGGAGCGGAGGCACATTTGGCCTAAAATAGGTAGAAGCACAGCAGCCCTCTTCACCTTCCTCATCTCTTGGTGGCACTGTGCTCCCTTGTGGCACTAAGAGGCTGACCCTCTGGACACACTACAGGAGGACAATTCACCATTGGGAGAAATGGTAGCTACTGAGTAGTTCCCAGGTGTGCTTCTGCCTAAGTCTACTCAGAAAACCCTCAGTGTCTCTGGTTGGCGGGCTCCTCCCCAGCCTCCAAAGAGGTCAACTATCAGTTCGACCCCACTTACCTGTTCAGTCAGAGTTCTGGAATGGACTATTCAGACAACCCTCAGTCATTATTTTCTGCTCCCTGCCTATTTTTATGAATAAGAGTTTCTTCCTGATGTCTGCCCTATCTATCCTTCCTGCTATTATTCCTTCTACAATTAAAAGCAAAGAACTAGAGTCAGCAAAGTGACAGATTCTGGACACTCTGTAGCACCCAGAAGTCAAGTGTAAGTAGAGGATGGGGCATCTCAAGTAAGGCATGAGAGAGACAGAAGGAAAGCCAGGGAGGCCTCGCGGCCCCCATGAAAGCCGTAGTATGTGTGCCATGCATTCGCCTCCCATGGCTCGTAGCTCTAGTGACGTAGCTCGAATGTGCTTCAGATGGAAGTGCCGAGCTCCATAGGGCAAGATGCGCCCCCAGCCCCATCCCTGCCTGTGGGTGACACAGAGCCCCTCTGAGTAGCCCCAGTGCCCTCCACTTCTCTGACTCTTGCCTCCCCTTCTTCCATCCAGAGCTCCTTTTTAATTTTCTGATTGGCTTGGCCAATGGCAGGTGCCGTCCCCAGCGCTTCGGGCCTAGCACAGCTCCATCCGTACGTAGCTGTGATGCTCCCGTCTCTGCTCTCCCTGCTCAGCGAGCCCCAGCCCCCGCCTCTCCATCAAACGAGCCTCCATGCCACCGCGCGGAGGCTGTGCCACGCCTTCTTCCCTGTTCTCCTAATCCCAGGCTCCTTCTCTCCCGAACCACCACCCGGAGTCAGGAAAGGGGCAGCTTCACAGGCCAAAAGGTGTGGGAGAGGGTGTGGGAGAGGGTCTGGGAGCTCAAAGCTCTGGTCCCTCCGCATCCACTGCTGCAATCACACCCTTCCCCCTACCCCCAGTTGACAAAAGCCCTTATCAGAGCCAATGGCTCTAGTGCTGGCCCACCCCCTTGGAGTAATGACAGCCATATGCCACATGTGCCCAATTCTGCAGCTGGGCTAATTACTGTGGTTCCCGAGCTTGGGGTCCAGCCCCAAACCAAACAAATTAGGACAAAAACCACAGGCTTCTTCATTCTTCCCATTTCCAGCCAGCAATTGCTGAAGGACCCTATAATTGATAACAATGCAATAAAAGCCCACCACCTGTCCCTAAGCCTAAGGACTTGGGAGCTCAGCCAACAGCTCAGCCCACCCCTCCAAGGCCACAGCAACAGGGAGTTTAGCAACGTTGCATCTCCAAGTTCCAGCATCACCCCAGAAATAACCTGGGACCTATCATATCCAAGGACTCGGTCCAGCCTGGAAGGATTGGAGCTGGGTAGGCTAATGGAGGGAGGACCGATGGGACTGCCCGTTGGGGTAGGCCAGCCTCGTGAGGACTGATGCCAGTGCTGGTGCAGACTCAAGGGCACGTGGAGGGAATGGCAATAGTTAGTGACCTGGGCCCTCAAAATGGCTTGAGGATGAAAGGTGCATGTGGACAGCTCAGTGACTAGGAATCGCTCCCAGCAGGCCATATTCAGAAAATCGGGGAAGCAGGAGGAAGGAATCAGTAATGTCCAGCAGTCAGTAGGAGGGCCCTGGCTATAGCATGCAGGGTCAGGAGCAGAATTAAAACAAGGATCCAGTGATGCAGGAGACCTGGGCGCTAGCGGAGGAGAGCAAAGCACAGTTAAGTCAAAGCTCTACCAGCAGTGAGGGAACAGACCAAGAGCAGATGCGGGGTGTCCTGACCAGAAACAGAGGTGGCCACAGAGGCCTGATGAGAGACAGAGAACCAGCTGTAACCCTCGGTTACTGGACCTACTGCCCACACCCAGCGTGAGCCTGAACTGAGAGGCAGCAAGTGAGATCAGGCCTGGGAGTGGCAGGCACCCACCTGCCATACTGCGGAGCTGAGCAAAAGCCAACGTCAGGTAATGTGAGGAAGCAAGGTTCAGCCACGTCCTAGAGTGAAGGACACAGAAAACACTTTGGAACTGGGTTCAAAGCGAAGGTCTTTCCTTGACCAGAGGAGACGGACGCTTCCTGAGAAATCACCCAAGGAAGTTCGTGGAGAGCAGTGGTCCCAGCCGCAGCAGCAGCATCGCCTGGGAACTGGTAAACAATGCAGATGCTCCAGCCTCACCTCAGACCACCGGTGTCAAAAAGTTGGCAGGTGAGGCCAACAGTTTGTGTTTTTCTAAGCACAGGTGATTCTGATTCAAAAGCTTGAAAATCTTAAAGCCACACTTCTCAGGGGAGGCATTGCTCTATTCCCTGTAGATGTTCTCAAACTCTACTCTGCGTCAGAATTGCCTGGAGTTGTGAAAACACAGACAGCTGCCGTCCTGACTCGGGAGGTCCAGAGTGGGGCCTGAGAGTTGGTAGTTCTGATTAGTTCCGGGTAAAGCTGACCTTGCTGGTTCAAGGACACTTTGAAAACCACTGGTTTAAATGTCTCGAGAGAGATATAACCCTCAGGCTGAAAGTGAGCCTTTCTCAGACTGCATCTCTGGGGGCAATCCCAGGGGCCAAGAGGAAGCATTGATTCCTACTAGGCAATGTTATGGACTGAACGTTCGAGACCCCTTCTCCCCATTCATCTATTGAAGCCCTGACTCCAGTGTTACTGTATTTAGAGATAGGGCCTGTGAGGAGGTGCTAAAGGTTAAATGAGGTCATAGGGGTGGGGCCCTAATCTGATGGGGCAGGTGCCCTTATAAGGAGAGGAAGAGACATCAGCACTTGGGAGTATGAAGGAGAAAATGTTTTCTCCTTCTCTCCTTCCCACTCCTCCACCCCCACCCCCAGAAACCAAAGCAGCCAGCACCTTGATCTTGGACTTCCAGTCTCTAGAATTGTGAGAAATAAATTTCTGTTGTCTAAGCACCCAGTCTGCGGTAGTTTGTTACTGCAGCGTGAGGAGACTAAAACAGGCAGACTCAGGGACCAAACAACCTGAGCAAATGCTGAGATTTTTTTTAAAAGAGAGAAAGGTCTCCATGTGTACCCCCTCAACTGGCAGCACAGACAAACCCCATCTATGGCTTTCTGCTCTTTCAAACCCATCCCCACCAGAGGGGTCTAACTGACCCTTCTCCTTTACATTTGTGCCCAACGATCCTGATGAGACTGCTTCTGAAGTCTCTTCCTGATCCCTGCTCCTCTCTGTATTTCTCCACCACAGCCCCTGCCCAGCCCCATCGCAGGCCTTCGTTCCTGGTTCAAGGTCACACTCCGACCCTTCGAGGTGCCATCTCTCTCTCTGCCTCAGTCTCCTTTCACCTTGGCTCTGGCCCAGAACAGTCATCCCGAAGCACAGTTAGGAGAAGCAGGAGTCAGTCGAGCAGATAAGGACCGGGCTACCCAGTGAGTCACTTCAGAGACAGCCGCCACAAGTCAGGAATGCCCGAGGAAGATTTATCGGTCACTGAACTCGGCCAGAGGGGTGGGGTAAGGAGGCAGAATGCAGTCAAAGGATCTTTATGTTGCTCCATCTCAGCAAAATAATTGTTCCACTGGAACATCATAACACAATCATTTTTTACTCCCGTGCCACTTACGAGAAAATAGAAACTCGCTTTCTTCTTCATAATAAGCTGCGATTTCAATAACTCAAAATGCTTTTCCTGAAATGGAGCCATTTTCCCAGCCCCACCCCTACCTCCAGTGATGTGGGGATAGACACACACATCCTCCAGACTCCAAGGCTGGAGAAAGGCTCGATTAGCTCCTGAGGACACTGCCCCTACTTCCTGCCCCTTCTTCCTGCCACTCAGGTGATCAACTATCCCAGTTTGCCAGGAACTCAAGATGCTGAACTTTCAGTGGCAACACCAGGTCAGAACTGGGCAAACCAGAACTGGTCACCCTACCTGCCACCAACTGGGAACAAGGAAGCAGCATTGTGCATTTAACAAGTATTTGTTAAGTATGCATCATGTAACATGCACTTTTCCAGCTCATTGAGAAACGAGCAGTGTACAAAGCAGACAGAAGCTTGCCCTCAGGCGGCTTGCATTCTGGCAGGGGAGACAAACATACTAAATAAATACATTATATAACGTCCTAGGGAATTATAAGTGCTGTGGAGAAAAGTAAAAGAGGATGGAAGATTGACAATGAGGGGTGAGAGGCCGTGATTTCGAAGAGGGTGGTCAGAGTGGGCCTCGCTTGGAAGGCGGCATTTGAGAAGGTTGGAGGAGGTGAGGGAGCGTGTTCTGAGGATATCTGGGGGAGAGGCATTCCAGACGGGGGTCGGCTCAGAGGCAGAGCTTGACTTGCATCTTCAAAGAATTCCAAGGAAGCTCCTGGGCTGGAGCAAAGTGAGCAAATACTGAGGAAAGGAGAACGAAGCGACAGATGTGGGCAGAGAGACCAAATTTTGTAGGGATGTGTGTGTGTGTGTGCATCAGTGCATGTGTGTGTGTGCGCGCGTGTGTGCGCGCGTGCGTGTGTGCGTGTGTATGTGTGTACACACACACATACATAATTGTGAGACCATTTGGCTTTTTTCTGGAGCGAAATGAAAGAAGGGACACAATCCAATCTGTGTTCTAATGGACTCTCTCTGACTCCTGTGTTTAGCACAGTGCCGGGGCAGAGGGAGGGAGCAGAAGGAGGAAGATCAGAGACGAGCCTGGTGTAATAACACAAATAAGCAATGACAGTGCCTGAGACCAAGGTGGTAATGCTGGAGGTGGTAGAAAGAAGCTGGATTCTAGATACATTTTGAACGCGGAGCTGACAGATTTTCTTGAGAGCGTTTGGGTACCAGGTGTGAGAGAAAAAGAAGAATCAGTATGACTTCCAGTATCTGAACACACAGGGGCCATAGCTAGATCTTAGAATAGATCATATAAATTTCAAAGACCCATTCTACACTAAAGGACATGCGCTTGAAACACTGCTGGATTTAAGTTAGAGACCCAGATGCACTTCCAAATAGGATCATTAGGACACTGGAGTATGGGGTTTTTTAATTAATTAATTAATTAATTTTTTATGGTGACATCGGTTAATGAAATCCAATAAGTTTCAGCTGTACACTTTAACAGTGAGGCATATGCATATTTACACTGTGTGTTCACCTCCCATAGTTAGATTTCTTTCTGTCACCACATATTTGACCCCCTTTACCCTGTCTACCTCCCTCCTCCACCTGCTCCGGTAACCACTAGTCTATTGTCCATGAGTCTCTGTTTGTTTGTCCTGCTCATTTGTTGCTTTTAGGTTTATATTCCACATGTGATTTTCAACTTTTTCTGTCTGCCATATTTAGCTTAGCATGATTATCTCGAGATCCATCCACGTTGTTGCAAATGGCAGTATTTCATCTCTTCTTATGACTAATATTCCATTGTATATATGTACCACAGCTTCTTTAGCCAATCATCTATCGTAGGACACTTCGGTTGCTTCCATGTCCTGGCCACTGTGAATAATGCTGTTATGAACATCGGTGTGCAAATATCTTTTCGAATATGAGTTTTCAAGTCTTGGTGGTAAATACCCAGTAGAGGGATTGCTGGATCATATGGTAGATCAATTCCTAGTTTTTTGAGGAACTCCATACTGTTTCCATAGAGGAATGGCCAACAAATATATGAAAAGATGCTCAACATCGCTAGCTATTAGCGATGCAAATGCAAATCAAAACCATAATGAGATACCATCTCACATCTGTTAGAATAGCTATAATCAACAGGACAAGTAATAACAAATGTTGGAGAGGAAGCAGAGAAAAAGGAACCCTCAGACACTGCTGGTGGGACTGAAAACTGGTACAGTCACTATGGAGTATGGTTTTAACTGCAGACTAGCTTTGCACCATCCGCGGGCCTGGGGCTAGGCAGCCGGGTCATCCAAGCTCTGCTCTCCAGCCACCGACTCAGTGTCGTCCAGCAATTAAGAGGTTGGACCTGCACTGAAACTCTCTGAGGCTCAGTTTTCTCATCCAGTGATAGTTGCGAGAATTAAATAAGATCTTGGTCATAAAACACTTCGCACAGGGCCCAGACCTTGGAAAGAACTTCATTCCTGGTGGAGATGTTTAACACATTCTGAATGTGTGGTGTCGAAATTCTGACAGGCACCAACAGAGGGCTCCACCAGCAGAAGACGCTAGAACTGTACCGCCGGGGAGCTCGCTTCCCTGCCTTGGAACCACTGACCTGGTTAAACACTAAGCTAAACTAACTAGCTTCACACAGATAATAGGTTTGGGTTGATGCTTTTCCTCTCTCTTCTTTCTCTTCACCCCTATTTCCCAAATTTCACATTTCTCTTGGATTCTCTTCCTCATTCTCTTCCTGCTACTGTGCAAAATGGACCATCTATTTTGGGGTTTCTTTTGCTCCAAACAGCCCCAAAGCCCTGGCATTAGAGGGAAATAATGTTAACAGTCTCTCCCATCCGTCAGTTCTGAACTCCTCCCCAGAGCCCTGCAGGATACCCGGACACCAGCTGACTCTCAGCATCCCGGGCATGGGGAGGGTGGAGACAAGAAGAGATAAGGTTTGTCCAATTTGTTCTGGTCCCTGGAAATTCTGCTTCTTATCTCTGCTCCCAAGCTTCATCACATCGCCAAAATTACCTCGATAATATATTTTTTAATTTAAGAAATCATTTTCACTTCAAGAAAGAGAAACAGTGCAGCCAGATAAGAAACTCCATCTGTCTTCAAGAGAAAGGGTCGTTGATTTGGGTGTCACGAATCCTGTAATGTCTTAAATTAAGGTGCCACTTCTGAATGCTTTCTTCGTATTTATGAAATGATTACTCTACAGAGGTGCATTTAATATTGTTAAAATAATGATCGTGCATGTTTAATACATCAATTTAAGTTATTATCGCTCATGCTATAAAATGCAGGATAATTTCATAAATAATTATAAAGCATTTACAAATGGTGCCTTAATGCAAAGCATTCTTGCTAATCCTTTATCTTTCACAAACACAGAAATAACAATTAGATTCTTGGAATGAAAAAAGGAGGTTATGTTCTAGAATGTGTCACCTCCTTACTGAATGCAAATAAGGAGGGGAGGAAAAAAATAAAAGATCTGAGTAGAAGCGGTGCACTTTCCTCCTTCTCGACAGGTGGACCATGTCTGTCCATGGCATCATTATTCTGGGACCGGGCCGGGGAGAGGAGGGGTGGGTAGCGTGCCTCAGGGTAGGGGGATTCTTTGAACCACTGTGAAGAGGGGTGATTCTGCCTCCTGCTAATTTCTTCTGGCAAATGAAGAAGCTGCAGCACAGAGGCCTGACCACAGGGTAGAATAAGAGGCACGTTTCCCCCACCAACCCGACTCCTGCACCCATATACACACAGGAGAATGGACAGGATAACCCTAGATTCCTGGAGGTTTGATCCAGATCTTCCACCTTTCCAGGGGACAAATTGAGTCACTTCAGTTTTCATCCTTCCATCCACCTGTCAATAACACAGACTTAGGGAGGCAGGAGATGTCCCCAAAGAGCTTACGCTCTAGAAGGGGTGTCTGAACGTTTGCATTTGAAACTACTCAGTAACACAGACAGTGTAGAACTGAGGTTAAATTGGCTGCATTGAAATTGGATTGATGTAAAGTTAACCCAGGAAGGCTTTTTGGAAGAGGTGAGATGGAGCCAGGTCACAGATGGATGGAATCAAATAAATCAGATAGACTAAAGATGCTGAAATACAAACAATGCACAGTCCATTTACTGTGCGCATGCACGCAATAAGAATCAGCATTTAAAGCAACACTTGATTCAAACCAAGACAATCAGGAGCCGGGCTTGGTCAATCCTGGGAGATATTTCGGGATAATGCCCTTCGAATCAGTCTGTCTGTCTCGCAAAGGCTGGATGGTGTCAGAGATGACTTTGAATAAAGGAGAAAGGAGGTTCTAACCAGCCTGTGGGTCACCCTGCAGCCAATCCAAAACTTAGCTCTGCAAAAACAAACAGCTCCCCAATTCGGGCAGCTGTCTGTACAGCTGAGCTGTGTTGGAAAAAAATAGAAGGGGCAAAACCTCAAGGGTCCTGACCCTGGGACATGAGTTCCTATAATGGTGCATTGCTGCAACTTGCACAGCAGCAGAGCTGAAGTCAGGCTCAGCTGTTCACTGACTCCCCAAATCTGGGGAGGCGACGGGGCAGGGAGGTTGATGAAGAACAGACCCACAAGCAGTGGGCCAGCATCTGGGCTGTGTCAGGCCGCAGGCCTAAAGTGACCAAGTGTGCTGGGGAGCAGGCTCCTGTCACAGCTCAAAAGTAAGGTATTCAAAGAACACCTTCCCCACTCCTGTCCATCTCAGAGACAAGCAGGGAGGGCCAGGAAACGAGACAGAATTCTCACAGCTGACTGACTTCCCGCACTCTCCCTTGCAAAAGATGGCCAAGAATTCATCACTAGGAACCCAGCCACACAATTTGCACCTTCCTCCTCCAGCATCTGCACCCCCACCACTTCCGCCGCCACCATGACTGTGTTGAAGTGGCCCTGGCCAGGTTCTCAACACTCAACCGGTCCCAGCTCTGCCAACAAGTTACAGAGTGGCTGGCCACAGGCAAAGAATGAACTTCTCTGGCTCTCACACAAAAATCACTTGTCTTAGGGACCCCAGAGCCTTTGTCCTATGTCTCTTTCTCCCTTCTAAATGTGACCTCTGTCCTATAATTACAGCAAAACCAACCTGCCCAATAATGAACTCATCAAAATAGGATATTTGTATAGCTTCCAAGTACCTTCCCTCAAATATATCTTATAACTTGATGGTTTTAACATATCTCCATAAAAGCTTCGCTACTTTTTCTTCCAGAAGGTGAACTTTAAATTCCATCCCCTTGAGTGTGGGCCGGACTTAGTGACTGGCCTCTTACAAAGTATGGAAATGGGGAAGTAGTGACTTTTTAATAAAGAATCCTGATGAGCAATTATCCGGAGGGGCTAAATTGTGTTGCTTCTCAGAGTTCGTCTAGACAATAAGGGACTTGTGGGTAGGAATGCTAGATTATTTTGAAAAATTAGGTTGAAGGCACCCTTGAGGTCCGTAGAACTAGCTTAAAATGCTTACTGCCCCAGTAGTAAATCGTATTGAGATCATGTGCCTCCTGAGATAATCTGATGAGAAGGGCACTTCACTTTGGTGATATTCTTCCTGAAAACCTAAAACCTCACTCTAATCTTGAGAACATATCAGATAAGCCTAAACTGGGGAACAATCTACAAATATCTGAGTAGTTCTCCTCAGAACTGTCAAGATCATGAAAAATAAGGGAAGACTGAAGAACTGTCACTTATGGGAGGGGATGAAGGATGACTAGTTGTAATGTGTATCCTGAATGGGATCCTGAAAGAAAAACAAACAACGAAAAAAATGAGCCTTACTTAAAAACTGGTGAATTTAGAATAAAGTCTACAGTTTTCCTACTAATATTGTACTGATGTTAATTTCTTAATTTTGGTAAATGTACCATGGTTATGTAAGATTAGGGGAAGCTGGGTAGAGGGTACATGGAAATCTGTACTCTGTAACTTTTCTGTAAGTCTGAAATTATTTCAAAATAAAAAGTTTTCTTTTTTTAAGAACTCATTGTCTTTTTCCCCCTCCCCATCCTGAAAAAACTCTCCATCTTAACATCCCATTTATGTTGCTTTATTTCACAGAGTCAACACCTCAGAGTTATTTCCCTTCCCCGAACACACTAGGCTCCTCTTGCCACTGGAACTTTGCTCGCTTTGGCTCTTTTGGCCACGCCTGTCCCCTGCCTTCCTGCTGGTCCCACCATGCCAGCCTTTAAAGGCCAATCCCAGGCTCACCTCCCACTGTCCACACTCCCTTCTTTGGCCCTTAGGGCGCTACTCGTTTGGATCTTTATGACCAGAGAATGCCTCTGCAGGAGTAACTCCCAACTTGGAATGTAGGTCACACTCCCTCCCTTCCGCTTTCCCCACCAACTCCTCAAAGGCTGCCCACCCCCGGTTCTCGGCCAGAACAGGGCAACAGCGCCTCCTGGTGACTGGCGTGGGGAACTGCAGACGGGCAGCTCTCCACATTCCCTACACGCCCATCGGAACCTGGGCACCTGCTCCTTCCACCTTCCTTCCTTCTTGGTTCCTCTGGGCTCAGTGGACTTCACCTCAGGCATTCTCATTCCCACACACCCTTTATCAGTTCTGTGCTGGTTTTCTCTCTCTCTCTCTCATTTTTACCCAAGCACCTCAGGATTCCTTTACTCCCATTTTGTTACATTTGTGAACAAACCAATGACCTCAATTGAGGCCAAAAAGAGCTGGCCTCATAATAAAACAATCTTTATAATGCATTATAATGAGGGGGGGGCGACAACCCTGAGTTTTGCACAGAAATTAGATCAAATAAATATTTGGTCTCATTGACTTGTTAAACCCTTGGAAAGATTCAGAAATTCCATTCTGGTTTTCCATAAGTCTCTCTCTACCTGCTCATCCATTTTCTTCAAACTCCAATATTCAAAACAAAAAAAAATACCTAGTTTTATTCAATACTATCACATTTCTCTTTTAATTACTAGCCTTGCAAGAGTATTGTTTTCTACTATTTTTCATGGCAAATGCACAGTACTTAATCTATACTGTGGGTTAAATAGGTTTTTGGCAGCCAGCCCGGGAACCTTGCCAGCCCTGATATCTTTGTTGTTATGGCAAAAAGCTTCAGACAACTAACTCAAATGAATTTTTGGAACTCAATCCATTTGTAAGTCAGGAACTGCCTGTGCTGCTTTGGATGGTTATTCGATTGGTTTCGGGGATATAGGTCTTTCTTGTTTCCCAAATAACTCATTCAATAGACAACAAATACATATTAAGGCCTATCCTGGTCAGGCCTTATGCTGGGTCCAGGGATGTTACAGGCCCCCGTTTAGTTTCCCCCCTCACAGACTAAGGGAGGAGATGAGCAGAAAAGCCAAGATCGGGGTACAGTTGAGGGTTGCAATAGAGTTCACCAGAGAAACAGAGCCATTAGGAGAAATCTATCCATCTATATCTTTATCTATCTGTCTACCTATCTATCTATCTATAAAAAGATTTATTTTAAGGAACTGGCCCATGTAATTGTGGGGGCTGGCAAGTTTGAAGTCTGTAGGTCAGGCCAGCAGGCTGGAAATTCAGGTAAAAGCTGATGCAGTCTTGAGTTTGAAATCTGTAGGGCAGCTAGAAGGTGAGAAACTCAGGGGCGAGTTCTATGCTGCAGCCTTGAGGCAGAACTTCTGCTTGTTCAGAAAACCTCAAAACCTCAGTCTTTGCTCTTCAGGCCTTCGCCAGATTGCTTGAGGTTCACCCACATTATGGGCGTTAATTTGCTTCTCACCAAGTCTACTCGTTGTAAATATTAATCACATCTACAAAATTTCTTTGCAGCAACATTTGAACAAACAACTGGCCAACATAGCCTAGCGGAACCGATGCCGTAGAAGCTCGTGAGCCGTGGAGCCCAGAAGTGGGGCTCAAGTCCGGACCTAAAGAAGTGAGGTGCAGCGGAGACCTGAAATAAGCCTTAATCAGGTGAGCAATGGCAGAGAGAACTAGGGCATCCTTCCACATTCCCTGGGTGGTCTATTCCACGACGGGCTCGTAGAGTATGACACAGTATTATGCTCACCCCTGCTCTCCAGCAAGAACATGCCCTCACTTCCTCACACCCCAGGAGGCACTGCAGCCACCTGTCCACTCTGCCAATGGCAAGTTCAGCCTCCATCCGCTAGGAATTAGCTTAAGCCTGACAACCCAGGCTGGAAGAGCAGGAGTGAGCGTCTCCCCCTCCCTTTCCTCCGCTGGGGCCTGAGCTCCTCCCTGGCACCCACTTCACATTCACGTCCAAAGATGTGACTTCTCTCCATGTGACCTCCATGGACCCAGCCCAAACAGGCCCCGTGCCCACCGCTGCCTGGTCCTGCGGACCCCTCCCCGCCTCTCATGAGAAGGGGGGTGTGTAAGCATCTGGCGCTGCTGCCTGAGCAGTCCATCAGCCTTCACATCGCTGTCACCATGAGACGTGGTGGAACGAAAACAAAAGACGTGACAAATTTGTCCTTTTCTCTTTCATAATTAACCAAAATATCTCAGCATGTAGCAAAGCTCGGCTCCTAATTAACAGACAGGCGAGAGGCGATTAAGAAAAAAAGCCGCAGCCCCCTCTCCACACCCCTCCCACACATGCGCCCTGTCCTACCTGGCAGCCCCCCTCCCTCCCTCCCCCCACCCTGGTAATTATATTTGCAGGAGAGAATGATATTCTGGTCAGACACGACAGACAGAAAGAGCCCAGTCCCCAGTGAGGCAATTAATATTTCACACCTGCCAAGGCAAAGTGGCCAGGGAAGGGGGAGGTGCCAGGAAGGCGACTGCATTGTCACAAGGCCAGAGTGTGAAAAAGCCAAGTGGGGACAGTCCTTCTGTTGGGCTGCAGGGATGTGAGGCCAGGCTGGCACAGAAAACGACCTTTAAGGGTGTATTGGGAGTGGGAGTAGGGAGCCGTTCCACAGAACAAAGACTCTGCATATGCTCCTTCGGGACCCCGCTACCCTGCTGCCTGAGTACTCAACACACAATCCCACCCCACTAAGAAAGAAACACGCAGATCCACAAAACTTTCACCCAAGTCACCCCCAGGTCCCACAGACTTATATGCTGTCAGCAGGGGTAAGATTTATATGCCAAACCCGCTTACCACAAAAACACCCTCACATCCTCTCTGGTGCTCCCCAGTGACCCCAGCGTGCACACATACATACACACATGCACACACACACACACACACACACATTCACACACACAGTCATCTCCAACTCTCAACAATCAGCAAATAGTTAGTGACTATTTATTATGTTTAAGTTCCAAGTTCCTGCCCCCTGATAGTACAGCACGAGTCATGGAGATAGAGCTATTGTAGGAGAGAGAGAGAGAGAGAGAGAGAGAGAGAACTAACACCACAAAGCAACATAGTGACACTTGTGTGATATGAGTAGCCTCTGAGCATGCACCGAGCACTTACTGGTCGGCAGGTATGTTTGCCAACCAACCACTTCACATCCCTTATTTCCCTCATTGTCTGTAGAAATCCTAAAAGACACATAAAACCATTTCGTTGTACATATAAGAAATCTGAGACTCTGGGAGTTTAGACATCTTACCCAAGTTAGAAAGTTAACAAAGCTGAGATGTAAACTCTTCTGCCTAATACAAAACTCATGCTGCTTATTCACAACAGCCAGAAGGTAGAAGCGATCCAAGTGTGCAGATGACAGGACAAACATTTATTTATATATATATTCAGACTTAAAAAGGAAAGAAATTCTGCTACAATATTGATGAACCTTGAGGAAATTATGCTAAGTAAAATGAATACTGTATGATTTCTATATCAGTGACCTAGAGTAGTTAAATTCATAGTGACAAAAAATGGAATGGTGGTTGCCAGGGGCTGAGGGAAATAGGGAGTTAATGTTTAACAGGCCAGAGTTTCAGTGGGGAAGATGAAAAAGCTCTGGAGATGGACGGTGGTGATGGCTGTACAACGACGTGAATGACTTAATGCCACTGAACTGGACGCTTAAATATGGTTTAGATGGTAAATTTTATGTTATGTGTATTTTACCACAATTAAAAAACAACAACAAAAAACACCTCGCATAGTTAACTACCACAGCAAAGACGTAGACAAGGAAGAAAGACTGCGGTGGGCTTGGTGGCCCGAGCCAGCTGCACGGAGCAGTGAGATCTGAACGGGCCACGGAGGGATGGGGGACTCGAATGGGAGGAATTAGGGTGCAGGAGTGGCCAAAATACCAAACCAAATGCCTTCTTGGAGGAGGAGACCTGTAGAGGCCGTTTCGATCTGGAGGAAACCATTTTATGAGAGATGGTTCTAGAAGGGATACCTGAATTGAGTAAGAGAGATTGGATTAGATGTAATAAAGGTCTTTTCCAGAGTGAAGATTTTAAGATTTCCAAGGACAACAAAACCTCTTTTGAAGACAGGACAGCCTGGGTGAATCGTAGGGGTCTGAGGAGGGAAGAGGCCTGTAGGTCTGATAGGAGACTAGGATGGGGACGAGGGGCCTGAGGCCAAGTGAAGAGTTTGAATGGCCACAGGTCATGGGACGCCCTCGCCAACCTGAGCAGGAAGTGGCACGTGGCATAGAGAGACAGCTCCCTCAGAGGTGGAGGCAAAGATGGTTCCAGAGCAGAGTAAGAACTAGAGGATGGGGAAGAGAGAGAAGCCTCATGCAGGATGAAGTAACCACTCTCGGGGAAGACGCTGGAGGAGAGAACAAACAGGAGACAAAAGGTGGCTTCAAGCCTTTACTGATGGCCAGACAGGAGTGTGGCAGCATCAGGGACGCTAGCACCTTGAAACAGAGGTGACAGCCGTGTGGGAAGGTAAGCAAATGGTAGAAGGGGTGTTTCATCCTGGCCTGCAGTGAAGAGAGAATAACCATCCCGTATGTTGGTGAGCCTGGCTGATTCTGCCCCCGGTACTTAGCTGGGTGCCACTCACTTCTCTCCAACTCCCTTGCCGCCACCTCAGCCAAGACATTGCCCTTTGCTTTCCTGTGGCTTCACTGAGTGATAAGTAAGTACATTATCATCCCCAATATACCGATTAGGAAACTAGGGTCCATGAGGCGGAATCACTTGTGTAAAGCATAACTAATACTGATGGAGCTAATTCAGGAACCTGAGTTTTTTAACTCAAAATCAGGGCAATTCTCGGGTGCAGGGAACATTTGCCATCATTCTCTTCCCCAAGGAGTTTACAATTAATTTAGGCCAATTAAAAATGCATGTAGGTAAAACAGATAATGCATATCTGACACTAGTATGAAATGAGTTCATACCAAGGCAGGTAGGGGAGCACAAGCTTTCGTAACCCACACACATGGCTGCAATCTCGTTGTGAGACCGCGAGATCATGGGCACATTATTTAATGAGCCTCGATATCTTTATCCATAACGTGGCTATCATGTCTTCATTTAGTCGCTCCTTCCATCCATTCATTAATTCAAAAGTAAATATTGAACAGATTGTATGAGTCAGCAAGAGTGCTGAATAGACGTACAAGGAGTTTATATTCTAGGCAGAGGGCAGAGCTGGGAGTGAGACTAGAAAGAAGCAGGAGACAACAGTGCCTTGGATTAGGGCAGTTGCGTAAAGAGAGAAGAGAATGGAGGCAAGTTACGTGCTAGAGGCAAATCACCAGCGCCTGCTGATACAGTCGATGTTAGAAATAAAAGAAAGATAGGAGGGGAAAAGAGTGACTCCTCTTATGAGAATTAAAAACAACGTATATAAGATCCTGTGCACAGTACCTAATACATACAGATGCTCAAAGATGGTAGCTTTACCGATCATGAGTGGTAAAGGAATTCAAAATGAATCGGAGTGAGGTTCCTACAGAAGGCAGGAGCAATGAAGAAAGATTTCTGGAGGAGGTGAATTTTGAGCTGAGTTTAAAGCAGAGGAGGGAAGTACATTGACATGGGGGTGGAGGAGGAAGGTGTCATGATTTCTAGTTGGAGGCAGGTAAGGATGGACCAAACAGGTTTGGAGGTGGGAATGGTGAGTCATCAGACTTAAGAATCAATTAAGGTTGCACATATGAGAATTCTGCTTAGGACACAAGTAAGATGTCTGTGGGATTCTAAATTAAAATGGAATTAAATCCAGATCCTTGGAATGAATTCCTGACTCCTCCTGGAGCCATGAGTCTAGACTGGGGTTTTTTTTCTCCTCCACTTGCAAGGTATCCCCTATGATACACCTAAAGGAGGAATAACTTTGAGCCTAAAAGGCTTCAAGAAACCGTGGGGCAAGGGACTGGGAAGGCAGGCGGGGGACCAGCACCGAACCCAGTGCCACTTCAGCACACCTACAGCCAGCTGTCTCCTTGGGGTGTCTCCCAAAAAGGCAGCCCACTCAAACGCCCTCTTGGGTCTTCCTCTTTCGACAACTGCTGTCCATACAATTTCTGCTTAATATTCAATTTCCTCTCTCCTCTGAGACTGAGTCCTCTTGCCTGGAAAAGCTACTTAAGCTTCGGATTGAGGCGGCCCTCTCCTGGCACATATACCACCCCCACCTCAGACATCCTCCCACACTCCTAGAAGGCCTGTGTGGGCAACAAGGGCCCAGCACCCTGGGAGGAAGTGGGAAGTGGCTGGAAGCAGTTCCTCTAACAGGCGAGGCCATGCCTTCAGTCTTCATTGTCATCTATTCCTGATTCTCCAGCTCAGCACTTCTCAAAGTATGGTCCACACACCTGTGGGGGTTCCCTGAGATACGTTCAGGGGTCCAGAAGGTCAAAATATGTTTATGACAATATTATGACATTATTTGTCTTTTTCACTGTGTTGTCATTTGTACTGAAGGTGCAAATGCTGTGGTGGGTAAAACTATTGACACCCACAGGAACCAAAGTGATAGCACCAAATCGAACTAACAGTCATTTTAATTTTTCCTCACCACACACAGTTTGGAAAAAAGCCACTTTTACTTATGAACGTCCTGTATGAAGCAGTATAAATCATTACTGTTATTAAATCTCAGCCCTTGAGTACATCCCTCTTTAAGATCTGTGTAACTGAGAAATACGCATAAAGCATTTTTGCTGCACACAGAAGCACGATCCTCAGCTCAAGTAAACAGCGCACGCGAACTGAGTTGTTCATTGAACTAGTTACGGCTTTCATGGGACACCAGCTTTATCTGAAAGAATAACTGACAAGTTGTGGTCATTCCAACTTGTGTGTGAAGTAGAAATTTTTCAAAAATGAACAAAGTGATCTTGTCATTTTAAGGAAAACCATCGATTGCTTTGTGGTCAATGGTAAAAGCTGACTTTCTTTTGCATAATTAGAATTGTGGAAAATTTGTTCTCACTACCACGAACTTGATAGCTTCCCAGTACTTAAAATCTTTCCTGGTGAGGTCAGTAGTCACAATAACAAATCTGGGATTTTTTTTTTCATTTGTATAATGAAATGCGTCAGCATTTGGAAGATCTGCATAACTCAGTGAAATAATATTTTTCAAATGTTCGATGCATGATTCTACAAAAACATGCATGGATGAAAGAGCCATTAGAAGTAGAAGAATCACCACTATATTTTCTTAAATACATACAATAGAATATAAAAAGTTTATGGACATGGTTTCAAATTCCATATTGCAAATAATCTTTAAAAAACTACCATTTATTGAGTTTTAGTGTAGTATGAAAGATGAATAGCCACAATTTCCTGAAGAAAGTATTAAAAACTCCTACCTTTTCCAACTACATATTTGAATGAGGTTGGATTTTCTTTACATATTTCAATCAAAACAACAGATCCCAATAGATTGATTGTAGAAACAGATGGGATCCAGTCAGACATTAAAGAGATTCACAAAACTATAAAACGGTGACACTCTTCCCACATATTTTTTTTGTTTTGGAAAATATTTTTCATAGAAGTATGTTATTTATATTAACATGTAGTATCTCTGTTATTTTAAAATAAATTAAAAATAAGTATTTTTAAATTTTCATTTAAATTTCTAATATGGGAAATATTGTATTAGAAATACACCTTACATAAACACAGGCTCTTTGGAGTCCTTGTATTAGAAATACACCTTACATAAACACAGGCTCTTTGGAGTCCTCAAAATTTTTATGAATATAAAAGACTCCCGAGAATCCTCTGAAGCTCACTGCCCCCTGTCACCACCGTCTCCTCTCTTTGGGTCTGGGGCCCTAGTGTTCCTCCTGCAACCAAGCCCCAGGGTCCAGTTCCTAAGCCATAAGGCCAGTCCCAGACTCCTCTACCTTCTTCCAGGGGTCCCATTTCAGGCTGGGAGGGCTCTGGCTTGCTATGTGCCCCCGTCCTCACCACCTGCCTATGTCAACACACACACATACACACACGACAATTGCTCCTATAAACAGTAAAGTCCCAAGTCTTTTGATCCTGGAAAAGTCAGCCTCTC
>NW_024344371.1:277108-399589 GCF_902729225.1 Pteropus medius | reverse complement strand
GAGAGAGAGAGAGAGAGAGAGAGAGAGAGAACTAACACCACAAAGCAACATAGTGACACTTGTGTGATATGAGTAGCCTCTGAGCATGCACCGAGCACTTCCTGGTCGGCAGGTATGTTTGCCAACCAACCACTTCACATCCCTTATTTCCTTCATTGTCTGTAGAAATCCTAAAAGACACATAAAACCATTTCGTTGTACATATAAGAAATCTGAGACTCTGGGAGTTTAGACATCTTACCCAAGTTAGAAAGTTAACAAAGCTGAGATGTAAACTCTTCTGCCTAATACAAAACTCATGCTGCTTATTCACAACAGCCAGAAGGCAGAAGCGATCCAAGTGTGCAGATGACAGGACAAACATTTATTTATATATATATTCAGACTTAAAAAGGAAAGAAATTCTGCTACAATATTGATGAACCTTGAGGAAATTATGCTAAGTAAAATGAATACTGTATGATTTCTATATCAGTGACCTAGAGTAGTTAAATTCATAGTGACAAAAAATGGAATGGTGGTTGCCAGGGGCTGAGGGAAATAGGGAGTTAATGTTTAACGAGGCCAGAGTTTCAGTGGGGAAGATGAAAAAGCTCTGGAGATGGACGGTGGTGATGGCTGTACAACGACGTGAATGACTTAATGCCACTGAACTGGACGCTTAAATATGGTTTAGATGGTAAATTTTATGTTATGTGTATTTTACCACAATTAAAAAACAACAACAAAAAACACCTCGCATAGTTAACTACCACAGCAAAGACGTAGACAAGGAAGAAAGACTGCGGTGGGCTTGGTGGCCCGAGCCAGCTGCACGGAGCAGTGAGATCTGAACGGGCCACGGAGGGATGGGGGACTCGAACGGGAGGAGTTAGGGTGCAGGAGTGGCCAAAATACCAAACCAAATGCCTTCTTGGAGGAGGAGACCTGTAGAGGCCATTTCGATCTGGAGGAAACCATTTTATGAGAGATGGTTCTAGAAGGGATACCTGAATTGAGTAAGAGAGATTGGATTAGATGTAATAAAGGTCTTTTCCAGACTGAAGATTTTAAGATTTCCAAGGACAACAAAACCTCTTTTGAAGACAGGACGGCCTGGGTGAATCGTAGGGGTCTGAGGAGGGAAGAGGCCTGTAGGTCTGATAGGAGACTAGGATGGGGATGAGGGGCCTGAGGCCAAGTGAAGAGTTTGAATGGCCACAGGTCATGGGACGCCCTCGCCAACCTGAGCAGGAAGTGGCGCGTGGCATAGAGAGACAGCTCCCTCAGAGGTGGAGGCAAAGATGGTCCAGAGCAGAGTAAGAACTAGAGGATGGGGAAGAGAGAGAAGCCTCATGCAGGATGAAGTAACCACTCTCGGGGAAGACGCTGGAGGAGAGAACAAACAGGAGACAAAAGGTGGCTTCAAGGCTTTACTGATGGCCAGACAGGAGTGTGGCAGCATCAGGGACGCTAGCACCTTGAAACAGAGGTGACAGCCGTGTGGGAAGGTAAGCAAATGGTAGAAGGGGTGTTTCATCCTGGCCTGCAGTGAAGAGAGAATAACCATGCCGTATGTTGGTGAGCCTGGCTGATTCTGCCCCCGGTACCTAGCTGGGTGCCACTCACTTCTCTCCAACTCCCTTGCCGCCACCTCAGCCAAGACATTGCCCTTTGCTTTCCTGTGGCTTCACTGAGTGATAAGTAAGTACATTATCATCCCCAATATACCGATTAGGAAACTAGGGTCCATGAGGCGGAATCACTTGTGTAAAGCATAACTAATACTGATGGAGCTAATTCAGGAACCTGAGTTTTTTAACTCAAAATCAGGGCAATTCTCGGGTGCAGGGAACATTTGCCATCATTCTCTTCCCCAAGGAGTTTACAATTAATTTAGGCCAATTAAAAATGCATGTAGGTAAAACAGATAATGCATATCTGACACTAGTATGAAATGAGTTCATACCAAGGCAGGTAGGGGAGCACAAGCTTTCGTAACCCACACACATGGCTGCAATCTCGTTGTGAGACCGCGAGATCATGGGCACATTATTTAATGAGCCTCGATATCTTTATCCATAACGTGGCTATCATGTCTTCATTTAGTCGCTCCTTCCATCCATTCATTAATTCAAAAGTAAATATTGAACAGATTGTATGAGTCAGCAAGAGTGCTGAATAGACGTACAAGGAGTTTATATTCTAGGCAGAGGGCAGAGCTGGGAGTGAGACTAGAAAGAAGCAGGAGACAACAGTGCCTTGGATTAGGGCAGTTGCATAAAGAGAGAAGAGAATGGAGGCAAGTTACATACTAGAGGCGAATCACCAGCGCCTGCTGATACAGTCGATGTTAGAAATAAAAGAAAGATAGGAGGGGAAAAGAGTGACTCCTCTTATGAGAATTAAAAACAACGTGTATAAGATCCTGTGCACAGTACCTAATACATACAGATGCTCAAAGATGGTAGCTTTACAGATCATGAGTGGTAAAGGAATTCAAAATGAATCGGAGTGAGGTTCCTACAGAAGGCAGGAGCAATGAAGAAAGATTTCTGGAGGAGGTGAATTTTGAGCTGAGTTTAAAGCAGAGGAGGGAAGTACATTGACATGGGGGTGGAGGAGGAAGGTGTCATGATTTCTAGTTGGAGGCAGGTAAGGATGGACCAAACAGGTTTGGAGGTGGGAACGGTGAGTCATCAGACTTAAGAATCAATTAAGATTGCACATATGAGAATTCTGCTTAGGACACAAGTAAGATGTCTGTGGGATTCTAAATTAAAATGGAATTAAATCCAGATCCTTGGAATGAATTCCTGACTCCTCCTGGAGCCATGAGTCTAGACTGGGGTTTTTTTTCTCCTCCACTTGCAAGGTATCCCCTATGATACACCTAAAGGAGGAATAACTTTGAGCCTAAAAGGCTCCAAGAAACCGTGGGGCAAGGGACTGGGAAGGCAGGCGGGGGACCAGCACCGAACCCAGTGCCACTTCAGCACACCTACAGCCAGTTGTCTCCTTGGGGTGTCTCCCAAAAAGGCAGCCCACTCAAACGCCCTCTTGGGTCTTCCTCTTTCGACAACTGCTGTCCATACAATTTCTGCTTAATATTCAATTTCCTCTCTCCTCTGAGACTGAGTCCTCTTGCCTGGAAAAGCTACTTAAGCTTCGGATTGAGGCGGCCCTCTCCTGGCACATATACCACCCCCACCTCAGACATCCTCCCACACCCCTAGAAGGCCTGTGTGGGCAACAAGGGCCCAGCACCCTGGGAGGAAGTGGGAAGTGGCTGGAAGCAGTTCCTCTAACAGGCGAGGCCATGCCTTCAGTCTTCATTGCCATCTATTCCTGATTCTCCAGCTCAGCACTTCTCAAAGTATGGTCCACACACCTGTGGGGGTTCCCTGAGATACGTTCAGGGGTCCAGAAGGTCAAAATATGTTTATGACAATATTATGACATTATTTGTCTTTTTCACTGTGTTGTCATTTGTACTGAAGGTGCAAATGCTGTGGTGGGTAAAACTATTGACACCCACAGGAACCAAAGTGATAGCACCAAATCGAACTAACAGTCATTTTAATTTTTCCTCACCACACACAGTTTGGAAAAAAGCCACTTTTACTTATGAACGTCCTGTATGAAGCAGTATAAATCATTACTGTTATTAAATCTCAGCCCTTGAGTACATCCCTCTTTAAGATCTGTGTAACTGAGAAATACGCATAAAGCATTTTTGCTGCACACAGAAGCACGATCCTCAGCTCAAGTAAACAGCGCACGCGAACTGAGTTGTTCATTGAACTAGTTACGGCTTTCATGGGACACCAGCTTTATCTGAAAGAATAACTGACAAGTTGTGGTCATTCCAACTTGTGTGTGAAGTAGAAATTTTTCAAAAATGAACAAAGTGATCTTGTCATTTTAAGGAAAACCATCGATTGCTTTGTGGTCAATGGTAAAAGCTGACTTTCTTTTGCATCATTAGAATTGTGGAAAATTTGTTCTCACTACCACGAACTTGATAGCTTCCCAGTACTTAAAATCTTTCCTGGTGAGGTCAGTAGTCACAATAACAAATCTGGGATTTTTTTTTTCATTTGTATAATGAAATGCGTCAGCATTTGGAAGATCTGCATAACTCAGTGAAATAATATTTTTCAAATGTTCGATGCATGATTCTACAAAAACATGCATGGATGAAAGAGCCATTAGAAGTAGAAGAATCACCACTATATTTTCTTAAATACATACAATAGAATATAAAAAGTTTATGGACATGGTTTCAAATTCCATATTGCAAATAATCTTTAAAAAACTACCATTTATTGAATTTTAGTGTAGTATGAAAGATGAATAGCCACAATTTCCTGAAGAAAGTATTAAAAACTCCTACCTTTTCCAACTACATATTTGAATGAGGTTGGATTTTCTTTACATATTTCAATCAAAACAACAGATCCCAATAGATTGATTGTAGAAACAGATGGGATCCAGTCAGACATTAAAGAGATTCGCAAAACTATAAAACGGTGACACTCTTCCCACATATTTTTTTTGTTTTGGAAAATATTTTTCATAGAAGTATGTTATTTATATTAACATGTAGTATCTCTGTTATTTTAAAATAAATTAAAAATAAGTATTTTTAAATTTTCATTTAAATTTCTAATATGGGAAATATTGTATTAGAAATACACCTCACATAAACACAGGCTCTTTGGAGTCCTCAAAATTTTTATGAATGTAAAAGACTCCCGAGAATCCTCTGAAGCTCACTGCCCCCTGTCACCACTGTCTCCTCTCTTTGGGTCTGGGGCCCTAGTGTTCCTCCTGCAACCAAGCCCCAGGGTCCAGTTCCTAAGCCATAAGGCCAGTCCCAGACTCCTCTACCTTCTTCCAGGGGTCCCATTTCAGGCTGGGAGGGCTCTGGCTTGCTATGTGCCCCCGTCCTCACCACCTGCCTATGTCAACACACACACATACACACACGACAATTGCTCCTATAAACAGTAAAGTCCCAAGTCTTTTGATCCTGGAAAAGTCAGCCTCTCCGGCCTTATTTTCCTCAACAATCATACACAGATGTTCATAGTTAAAACCATCTTTATCAGGCTGTCGTGAGAATTAAATGAGACAATGGGCATATACTGGCTATTCTGCTCCTGAAGACCCACTCTCCACCTCTCCACTTCCTGCTTTATACCCCTGCACAGAGCATATGCTCTATGCTTCCAAATGGATTTGGCCACTAGGAGGCACTGGTAGGAGATGCCAGAGGGCAGGCGGAGGAACGGGTTGGAGGGCTCGTCACCCTTCTACATGCACACACACACACACACACACACACACACATACACACCATCGCATTCCAGGGTTTGGCAGGCCCTGTCAGACAGCCCCTTCGCACAGAGTATCTCCTCCCTTTGTCCTTCGGGCCTCAGGAGAGGACTTCGTTGACCCCAAGGTGCCTGAACATCTTGTTGGTTTTCTTTAACAGCCCACACCTTTGTAAATAGCTCTTCCCTTCAATTCTCCTCAGTCAGGTTGCTGAATGTGCCATTTATTTCCTGCAGGGACCTTGACTGATTGCTATAAGGTATGAAACACCATAATATTGGGTGTGTCTGTGCTAAAGAAAGGTCTTTCTGATCTAAAGCCTTCTATGATCACTGGGCCTCCCAGCGCCTGGCCCACCTTTCTAGGGAGCAGGAGGAGACAAGGATTTTATTCCACTCCGTACAGTTTATTCTCAATGCCCCTTACGCCCAAGGCATTACACAAGGGGCTTGCAAAAAAGCTCAAGGAAAGAAACAAACACACTGCACTTTCCCATCTTTATGCCTTTGCCCCTAAAGTTGCCTGCACCTTGAGTGTTCCTCTTTCCATCATCACTCAAAACCCTCAGATGTTACCTTCTTAAGAAAACTTTCCACATCCTCTGACCATAAATAATGTCTTTCTCCCCAAAACACCTCTTTTAAAACCCTATCTCTTTTTAACTTGTATTATTCAATTTGATTCAACACACATTTATCCAGTGCTTATTTTCTGCCAAGCCCTAAGCCAGACACTGAGCAGTGCAAGGAAAACTATTAGACAGCACCTGCCCTAGGGGAGCCCACATTCCATCTGAGGAAACAGGAACATAAATACTTATGATGCAAAAGGAAAGAGGTTATAAAAGAAGTTATACAAAATTCTACAGGTTCTGGTCAAGGGAAACATCTAGATAAATTTGGGGTGATCAAGAATATTTGAAGAATGGCAGTATCCTTCCTGGGAGTAGCTTAGAGAAGCCTCAGTCTAAAAAAAGCCAAGCATGCAAGCAGCCGATATGGCACAGAGAATAAGAGAAGCCATTGTGGAGGGTGCTTGCTACATCAATGAGCCTGAGGCTGTGCCTTTGGCTCCCTGTTACATGTGCTGATGGCCTGCAGAGATGACCTAGGACCTCCCTGTGCCATTGTGAAGAAACTCAGAGCTGCCTGTTGGGCCAGTGGACCAGCAGAGATTTGAGGTCTGATGAAAAGGCTGCAGGTGTTTCCCAGCCAGAGTCACAGAACTCGACGGTAGACTCTAACGGTGGGAGCCAGCATGATGCTCCAAACAGCCAGCCAGAACCACAGGGGTCATAGGGCCAAGAACCAGCCTAGATCAACCATTCCGCAGTAGAGGGCAAGCAATCTGAAATGATGTTGTATAGATCCAAGACATCCTTCTCTCAACAACAGCACAACATCTTCTAAACCCTCTGTCACAATGAAAAGGACCAAGGAAAGGGACGAGACAGCTCCACGACTGAGCATCGACCCGAAAAGAATGAGTCACCAGTTCCTGACAAGACGACAAACTAGCATAAGCTGCTGACTTCCTTCCCCCAAATCAATCTTGGAGAAACTAAAACACAGAAAATAAATCATGGATCTGAAGATCTAAACATAAAACTGTGAGAAATCCCTAGGAGACAGAAGGCTCCTGAAAACTGAGAACAGTTGTGTGTGTGGAGGGAATGAGTGGGTGGGTGAATGGAAATAGATGGGAATAAGCTTTAGTGGGAACTTAGGTTGGCTCTGCAGCTCTAGTTTGTACTCCCCTCCCTCCACATTCATACAGAATGACTATTGTCTACCTGGAACAATAAGCATTACAGCCAAGCCTTCCAAGATTCCAAGAAAATTAGAGAAATTCTAAAACCCTGTTGGGATAAGAGCTAATGGAACCAGGGGCGTGCTTCCAGCTTGGGTGTTCGCTCCTTCATACAACACTCCCCATCCAACCAACAAAGCTGGTGGATCTACTAAGGAGATGGCCACCTCCTGATTTAGCTCCTTTCGAAGAAAACTGCCAGCCAGGATTGTTGTACAGTAAGGAAAGAGCATCTAAATTGAGAAGGTGGCATCAAGTTGCTAAGACAAATCAAGAGGTGTTCTCTGCCTTGGAGCTAATGTCCTCCCCTCCTTTTAACTTCACCAGGTGGTAACAAACTAGGATTTCAGACCCTCCCCCACTACACATCACAGACAGAATAACTGTATTGTCAAGGGGACATAAGTGAACTGGAAGACCATGTGAATAAATTCTCCTGGAAAGCAGCAGCAGAAGATAAAAAGATAGAACATATTAAATAAAACCTAAGACCCATTGCAAGTAGAGAACTTATATGCAAATAATGGGATTCCAAGAAAGTGAGAAAAAAAGCAGAGGGGAGAAGATATTTGAAGAAATAAGAATAAAATATGAAAGACCTCAGATTGAAAAGTTTTATAAAGTGCCAAATAGAGCAGATAAAGAAAAACCCACACTTAGAGATTTTTTAGTGAAATTAAGAAAATCCAAGATACAAAATCTTCTCAAAGCTTCTAGAAAGACAAATAAGTCATCTAAAATATCTTTTAGATAAAGAGATAAAGACTCCGATTTTATCAGATTTTTTTAACAGTACACACATTAGATATAGAAAACCACAGAGAAATATTTTCATAGTATTAATTCAAAAGAACATTGAACCTAGACTTTTATATCTAGACTTTTATATCCAGCCAAATTATCATTTACATGTAAGCATGCCTTTAAGATTATAATCGGGCATATAAGGCCCCACCAGGTTTCTTACACAAAATCTCATTTTGATAACCCTCTTAAAAGAGCACTCAAATAAAATGAGAAACAAATACAGGAAAGTGCTGTAAAATAAATTCAATGACAGAATGATCAAATTCCTTAGTAAAGCTTATTATTGTCCGAAAAAATAAGAATTAAACAAAAGATAAGGGGGGAATAAAAGCATATTTTCATGAAAGAAACGCCAACAAAATTACACTGATATTTTGCAACTACAAGCTGGACAAAATTTCAAAAGCTTCATAAAGCATTCTTTTGATGAGGACATGGGGAAATAGGCGCACAAAATCAAGGCTGGTGGGAACACAAAATGGTACAACTCCACAGAAAGGATCTTGCAATATCTAACATAACTAAATATGCCTTTAATTTTTCACCCAAAAATCCCTCTTATAATAATTTACTTTGAAGCTCCATCCCCCAAAAATGAAACAAAATATGCACAAGATTATTTATTTTAACATTATTTATACTAAAAATATTGGGGACAATCTATATGCATGTATGCGTAGTAGATTATTAAAATAAGTCATTGTATATTCATACAATGGCATAACATGCAGTTATAAAAATGAGAAATATCTATAAATTGATGTGATTTCCAGAATGTTTTACAGTAAAGGACATAGATAGCATGTTATAGTTTTTGGAAGAAAGAAGGTGAAATAAGAACACATTCCCATTTTTGCAAAAGAAACAGAGGAAGGATAAATTAGAAGCCAGTGAAATTGGTTACCTACAGAGAGTGAGTTGAAACAAGGATGAAATGCCAAGAAAAGGAAAGAAACTTCTCTATGTGTATTTTTTGTATAGTTTTGGTTTTTCACCCATGTAAATATTTATTATACAAAAACTAAATAATCCGTATAAACAGAATATAAACAGAAACAAATGGACCTATGTATTTATCAAATTGATGAGATAACCATACAGAGGGAAAAAAAATCAATCTGACTAACTTTTGGGGCTCAGTATTTGGGCAGCACCCTGAGTGAGGCAGATTCTAAAAATAAGAACTGCAAAGAAATTCTGGACTTTAACAGTATTGTTCTAGTAATGGTATAGGTATAGCAATTCCAGAACTATTTTGCATGTATTATAGCAATGAGCAAATGAGTAAATATGTTGATGTTTTTGAGAACCAGGGAAGTTGAGAACCTATTGGAAAAAAATACCTGTGGAAGAATGAGGTACCAAAAAAAAGAAAGAAAGAAACATAAGAGGAAGAATCTGTAGTATTGGATTGGAATTAGAAGGATTAGGACATGACTTTTTAAAAAAATTAATTAATTTATTTTTTATGGCGACATTGGTTAATGAAATCCAATAAGTTTCAGTTGTACACTTGAACAGTAAGGCATATATTTATTTACACTGTGTGTTCAACTCCCATAGTTAGATTTCTTTTTGTCACCACATATACGACCCCTTTACCCCATCTACCTCCCCCCTTCCCCCACCCTCTACCTTCTGATAACCACTAGTCAGTATCTCATGTCCATGAGTCTCTGTTTGTCAGTACATGACTTTCTAAAATAATTCATTTTTGTTCAACCTCATTGAGATATAATTGAAGTACATTAAACCACAGATACTTAAAGTGTGCGATTTGTTCAGTTGAGATAATTGTACATACAAATAAAACCATCACCACGATGAAGATAATAAACACTTTTATCACTCCCAAAACTTTTGTTGTTCTCTTCAACCTCCATCCCTCCTTCTACCTCTACCGCCAAGAAACCGTTGATCTGTTTTCTGTCATGATACACTAATGTGCATTTTATGGAATTTTATATAAATAGGATTATATTGTATGTATTGCTTCTTCACTACAAATAATGATTTGAGATTCATCCATGTTGTATATCAAAGTTCATTTCTTTTTGTTGTTTTTATTCCTAAAATTGAAATGGCTCTGTTATTACATTTATATCACTTTATAATTGTTATTTTCCTGATGAATTGTCCCTTTTATGATTATGAAATGTCTCTCTTTATATCTAGTGATACTCTTTATCTTGAAGCCTATTTTATCTGATTTTAAAACAGTCATTCTAGCCTTCTTATTCTAGTTATTTGCATGTTATCTATTTACTTTAAACCTATCTGTGTATTTAAAGTGTGTCACTTGAAGGCAGCATGCAGTAGGGACTTGCTTTTTAATCCACTCTGCCAATCTCTGTCTTTGAGTTGAAGGGTTTAAATTATTTGCATTTAATGTAATTGTTAGATTTAGTTCTACCATTTTATTATTTGTTTTCTATTTTCCTCTCTGTTTTTGTACCTCTATCCCTCCTTTCCAGCCTTCTCTGGAATTATTTTAATAAAATTTAAATTATTAAAATTTAATTATTATTTAAATAATGTTTAAATAATTATTTAAACTTAAATAATTTTTACCATTGTATTATCATTGAAATTTTGGCTAAATCTCTTTGCATTATTTTGTAGTGTTTGCTCTAAGGGATTACTATATATACGTTCACATTTGTAAAATATAGAAGCTTTGCAACCATATAAACTCCTTTACTATTCCCCTCAACTGACCTTTACTTTATTATCATTTGTGTTATATCCTCATACGTTGACAATTCCACCAAATGATGCTATAATTTTTGCTCTCAATAGTCATATGTGTTTTAAAGTACTTCTTTAAAACCTCTTTTATTGAAAAAAAAAAATCTATTTACCCAGATAATCACCATTTCTGTTGCTCTTCCTTCATTCTTGAAGATCTGACTTTCTTTTGTTATCATTTTTCTTTAATCTGATGAATTTTCTTTAACAAATCTTACATAACGGGTATTCTAGTTATTAGAATACCATAACAGGTATTCTATCTTTGGTATTCTAGTAAACTAAGACAAATTCTCTTAGTTTTCCTTTATCTAGAAATAGCTTATTTTCGACTTCATACCTAAAGAATACTTTTTCTGGATATGGAATTCTGGATTCACGGTTCTTTTCCTTCAGCACTTTAAAGATGTTGTTCCAGTGTCTGCTGACCTTTAGGGTGTCTAATGAGAAAACTTGTTCCAGTTAGAACTTTTGTTCTTGTGTCTGTGTAGTTTTTTCTTTAGCTGCTTTCAAAGATTTTCTTTGCTTAAGTTTTCACCATTTTGATTATGATGAGTCCAGGTGTTCTTTCATTGAGTTTATCCTATTTGGGGTTCGATAAGCCTCCTGACTCTTGAATCTGCCAGCATGGAATAAAATAAAAATTCAATAAGGTGTTAATAGATGTGTGGAACAGATACAGAGAGGGCCCAGGAGAGGAGCAGTCAATTCAACCAAGTTGGTGAAGGGAAGGAGATGTCAGGAAAGGACTTAAGCAGGTATGTAGAACAGAGTGTGGAAGAAGCAGTCCAGGCCCAGGGGCCAGTGTGAGCCAAGCCATGAGACACGACACATATAGAACCCAGCTTTTCATTCTCTAGTGCTCTTTCACTTCTCATAAGCTTTTAAAAAAAAAATAAAAAGTAAAAAATAAACCAGCTGGCTTTGTTTTGAGACATCCTTAATGATGTCTTCAGGAGACACATGTTTTGTCATTCTGTATTGTGTTTTTAAGGGCAGGAAGAGTGCTCTCCCTTTCCCTGTATCTTCTGAGGCTATCTAGCACACAGCTTTGTGAATTTAAAAACAAAAACAAAAAGAAACAAACACACAAAAAAACCAGCCTTGCTCATTGGGGGACTGATTCTGGTTTGTCACTTTATGGAGAATGAAGAAGTTCAGTTTTCCCTATTAAAAAGTCACAAAAGCTGACTGTTTAAACAGTAACAAGTTAATTGTTTGCAGTGGTTTGAGACTCTTAGAAACAGAATAAGTAAAAGAATTTATTTTATCACCAAAACTTATACCTATTAAAACTAACCCTTCAAACCTTAGATGTTCATCCAGCATTAATCACTACATTTAAGGGGCTAAAATTAAGTGCTTTGTTGGTTTTTCTAGATAATTTACATATCATTACTATACAATTCATGTTGCAATGATTTTTATTAACATTAGTAAGTGAAAATGGAATGATTTTTACCTCCAAGCTTTCAGGACCCTAGGGTCAGAGTCACTAATTTTTTTCTCCTTTAAAATTATAATTGTCAATTTGTAAAACATATAAGTAGAATTTAATCATTTTTTTTAAAAAGAGAAGCGTGAAACCAAAATGAGTTGGTGTTTACAGTTTCGCTGGGATTGTATCGAACCCACAATCCATGCTTTATAATATAGAGAGCGAGAAGAAAACGCAGAAAGAAGCAAAGAAAACTCAGCCAGAGCAGAGAAAAGAAGGAAAGCAAAAAATACCAAAAGCAAAGTGGAGGAAATGACATTGTTTAACTTAGTTAGCCCAGCATCTTCCAAATGTATTTAACTGTGGCATTTAAAGAATAACTCAAGGGCCATTAGTGTCCCCAGGGACTCAGTCTGGGAACCCCTGTGATAGCCATCCTCAAAATCCAGCCAGGGGCAGCATGTATCGTTTGTGCAAAGAGCTTGGACTCCAAAGGCAAAGACTGGGACGCTTGTTGGGAGCACTTCCGTGTCCACTAATCCCCAGCAGAAAGAAGTGGCCCTGGGTGACCACAATTCAGTCCATGGCATGCGCTCCCACATTCCAGCTCCCTCCCTAGTCCAGACAAAGCTAGCCTGCAGTCTGGGGGGTTGGAGGGTGGGGTGGAAAGTGTTTGTGAAGCACAATATACCCATGAGAGGTTTCTGTTATTCATCCAAAGTCTGGACACCTCCACACGAAGTTGGAATGCAGGGCACAGCAAGAATGTGCCCACCTGTCTGGGGGCCAGCACCCTTGCTGTGCTCTGGGGGAAGTAGCATGGTAGAGACTAAGGGTACAGACATTCCCAGACCCTAAGAGATGCCCGCCCATCCCAAAGGCAGGAATTTTGAGCTCTTGGCATAGACTTCTCTATTTTTCCTTTATTCCATCTCCCATCTTTCCTTCTCCGGGTCCCTCTGCGTTTCCTGGTCGTCTTCTCTGCCAATCTCCTTCCGCATCCTCATTTTTATCTCCTCCCTCTTTCATTCAAGGTCCTACTGGCCAACAGGGTCCTACTGGTCAAATTGAGATCGGCCAGGATTTCCCTCTTTCCTACTTTAGATAAATCTACCTACCTGCCAAACTCCCTCCATTCCCACCTCAAGCCACCCTAGGCATAGTGACAGAAGGAGCCTTTCCTAAATTCTTCAGATGGGTGGGGGGATGGGGTAAGGGTGGGCGTGAGGGTGAAGGTGTTTGTTGTCAGTAGCTGTCCCTCATCTCCGAGTTAGGAGGGGGATGGCTGTTTCTGGAGCAGAGTCTCCTCAGAAATGTCCCCTCCACCGTGTGCCTCCGCAGAGAGAAGATTTGGCCAGTGTGACATTCTCTGACAGCTCTGACAGGCTTCAAGGAGACAATTAATGCCTCACAGCTGCCTCTACCAGGGAAGGTGCTGCAAGAGGAGAAAGGGGGGCGGGGGAGAGAAGTGTGTAAATTGGCAAAAAGTTTTAAAGTGAGAGTAAAGCGTGGGGAGGGGATTGAATCAAAATCTTATTGTACAAATTCCTCTTGGAATCTCCTTAAGGGCCAGTCAGTGGTCACCTGAGGCAAACTATGGAATCACCAGAGTGAAGCTAATAGATGTCTCAATTGTCTGAGCTTCTGGAAAGAAGCAAGCCAGTGGCAAAGCCTACACCCCTGGCCTCGAATCCTGGAATGTTGGACCTTGAACCACGCCTGCCTTGTGGACAAGGATGGGGGCCGTCTCAGGTTGCAGGTACCCAGCTTCTAGGGCCAGGGGAGAGACAGAAGCTCCTGGGAAAGTGGTTTCTGATAAAAAGGCAGACAGACAGACAGAGAGATAGACACCCCCTTCTTTCCCAGACACCCCCATGTCTGCCTGGGCAGACAGATGGGCCTTTCCTCTGGGCTTTATAGATTAATGTGTCCTTCTTATTAATTATGGAGACAAGAAAGTGTAATTTTCTTCCCATGTTTATACTGTTCAGGATTAATCTGCCTATAAATGGATAATCTGTCAGCTTTCTGAGAGACACTGAGTGGGGAGGGGGTGGGGCAGGAAATGGGGAAGAGATTTACCAGTGGGTAATGCCATCTGCTTTATTAGGTTGTTTTATAAACCTGACATTCAATTTGTTCTGGAGGACTTGGTGACAGATTATTCTGTAAATTCCCAAATAATTACAATAACCAGAGAAAGGGGAAAAAAAGGAGCGAGAGAGGTGGATTTGGAGGGGGTCACTTGCCAGCACTGTTGTGAATAATAGTTTTGGGGAAGAGCATCCATCCTCAGCTCCTTCTGAGGGTGGCTGGAGAAAGGCTAGGCTTTAGAGGCGAAGGATTGACAAAAAGGGTCACGTACCTCTTCGACTAGGGGTCTCATCCATTATCTCCCCATTTTCAAACCTTCGGACTCTGTTCTCCCCAACGAGATAGTGAATAGGGATAGTGTTATCACTGTGTATATTATATCCTTTGTTCTGTCACCTGAGTCTGAATCCTGTCCCCTCCTTACGAGTCATGTGAACTTAGGTAAGTTTTTTAGACTCTCTGTGCCTCAGTCTCTTCCACTGTAAAGCCTGGAGAGTAGTAAGACTTACCTCCTATGGTTGTTGCCGGAATCAAATTAACTCCTATGTAGAAAGCACCTAAGACAATGCTTGGCACCTACTAAATGCTATATAAACTGTTTGCTGCATTATGATGATGTATTTGTGTTTTTATCTTGTGGTACTGAGCCCAGTGCTATCAATATAGGATGCTCTCCATGGATACCTGATCATTGAGGCTGAAGAATCAGAATGGCAGGATCAGAATCTGGGCACCGATAGGTCCATTATCAATCCCAGGGTTCACTCTCTCCTGGGGACACTGCCGGGGACAGGGAGCTCTCCACTACCACTTGGGCAGCTCATTCCATCATCATTCTGTGCCAAGGAGTCCTCGTATAAAGCCAAAACCTACCTTCCCCTAGCAGAGTCTCCCAAAGGGTTAAAGCTGCTGAGTTTGCACAGGGAGTCAGGGGAGATCCCCTCTGGTAAAGTATAGTCTCAATGATCAACTCTGAGAGCTCGTTTTTCAGCAGAATGCTATTCAATTACCCTGTGCACGTTTATCTTACATTTCCGAATGCTGCTTTCTGTGGCTTCTATAATCTTATTTGCTGCTCATGCTGGGTTGGAGGTGGGCGGAGGAAAGATGGTCACACGGTGTGTGTCCTCAAGGCCCACCTAGTTGACGCCTATCCTTGTGTTCTGGGTACAAGCATGTGGTCATGGGGTCCCATGCGGGGAGAAAGGAAGGGTGGGATTGCAAACCTTAGTGCCTGCTCTTGCTGGCCATCTGTGTGCCTTTGTTTTCCAAGGACAGCCCTCTGCTACCTCAGGTGGTTACCAAGATAATGAGGTTCAGGGAGAGGAATCACTCTTCAGTGGTTTCCCTCAAAGACGATGTCTGTGTCTGGGTGACAGCTAAGTAGAATCCTTATCCCCTTGCACCTCCCAGTGCATTCTTGACCACTGGCCCCTGTGTTATCCATCTGTAAACATTCTATACACTAAGAGTATTACCCCTCTTTCAGAAACTGATGCACAATTAGGATAAATAATTTGCTTCATATAGTCGGATGTGTAGCCAGGGTTTAGACTGTGTAGTGAGCTGCTATTGTGTTGCCTGTCTGGAACTGACCTCTCCACTTCTTCTGGTAAAATAACCCCCTTTTCTGTGGGGGCGGGGAATCCACTCCAAGTAGTTTGGATGGGGCTGGTGCTGTCCTTCTTCAGGGGTATGCAAAGGACCCTGGCCTGGCTAAATCAGAATACCTTGGCCACAGTAATTGGATCAGGGATAGACATGTGACCATCAGCCAATCGGATCTTTCCATAGGACTTGGCTGCCAAAGTTATTGGCAAAGAAATTTTATTCTTCCGGGAGTTGCTAATCCGGTAGGATGTCAGCCTTAGGTCACTGGTATTCACCAAGCTCACCATGAGGAGAGCACTCACCCACAATAGGAGAGACAAAGGCCCGATGACATTGTGTAAGTCCTAAACCCAGCCATGCTTGAAGAAGTCATATCCTCCAGACTTTAGGTTACATGAGTCAAAATATTCCCTTTTTGCTTGGTATTATGAGCTGTGTTACTGTCATATAAAACCTCATTAGCATAGGCTATAGTTAGCACCTCCTCCTCATCTTCAAACTTTGTCTCACAAATTCAAGGTGTTTGTCAAGAAAGGATTGGGAGCTGGGTGATCTGCGTCTCCGCAGGAGTTGGGTTGTACAGCTTTGTGGGGCCCTTCCAGACTAGGTGGCTTAAAACAACAGAAATTTATTCTCTCACGGTTCAGGACCTAGAAGTCCAAAATCAAGGTGGTGCAGGGCCATGCTCCCTCCGAACTCTCCAAGGACGGGTCCTCCCCTGCCTCTTCCAGCTTCTGGAAGCCCCAGGTGTTCCTTGGCTCGTGGCAGCATCACTCCGGTCTCTGCCTCCATCTTCACATGGCCGTCCTCTCTCTGTGTCTGTCTGTCCAAATTCTTCTCTTCATATAAGGACACCAATCACATTGGATCGGGGCCCATCCTACTCCACTATGACCTTATCCTAATCTGTTTACATCTGCAGAGACTTTATTTCCAAATAAGCCACATCACAGGCGCCAGGGGTTAGGACTTGAGTATATCTTTTGGGGGGCACAGTCGAACCCATAACTCTGAGTCTCTGCTGTACACTGAATAAATCTGTGAGGTAGTTCAGTGTCCACTGGTGTCCAGAGGTGTGGTGCCCGTGTAGAGCTGTGCATATGTGTACACACCTGTGTGCTCTATCTGGGTGGACCATGCACTGGGTTCCGTGTGTGAGTCTTGGGTTCATACCAAACACGGGGCTTTCTGTCCTTAGACACAGTTGTCCCTATGCAACTCCTTACTTGCTCATAGGCCCCTGTGCTCATACACAAAAGGACGAGTTTTCAATGACTTTCTATTCATAAAATGAGTTATTTCTTGACTGACACATTTCTTCCTCTAATGATACACTTACTTACCTCCTCCTCTGGCTCACAAGGAGGAAACACAAACAGATTTGAGCTGATTGGGGCACACACACACACACACACACACACACACACACGTGCGCGCGCGCGCTTGCGCGCTTTCACCGGGAGTGATCAGGGTGTGGTTCTCAAAGGAGTTAAGGGCCCTGGAGCTCCTTCTGACTGAGATAAACATCTGTGACCATGCCCAGAGCAGCTCACACCACCAGGGGCTTCTATCCTAGAACTGCATATGTATTTAAAGGTACACACATTAACCTTAACACCTCATAATATTCTTTTAAGATAAAAATCCCAATAATAATTGATCCAAAACAATTACTCTAAGGCTGCTGCTGGCTTCTCCACTGGTAAATGGAAGCAGGCAGATGAGGGACTAAACAACACGGTTCTCCTGCCTGCCTTCCTACAGGATCCCTGCCCCCCATCCCAAAGTGGGGGTTCACAGACTGCGTTTGAGGACTGGCCAAGGACAGCTATGCAATCACTCTGCTTGGCTTAGAAGTAACTGGACAGGGAGCCTAAGTGACAGCTCCTTTCTGCCTCCTTTTAGAGAAATGCAGTTTATGAAAGAGGGAAGGAAGTTCTAGATCATTTCAGCTTTCTCATTGTACAGAAGGGGAGGCTTAGGCCTCAGCTCAGGGGTCTACTCTCCTTTCTCCTCCTGCAGTTTCTTTTCCCTTTTGCTCCCTGCCCTCCAACCCCATCTCTTTAGACTTTGGGGATGGGGCAGTGGAGAGGGAGGATGGAGAGAAGAGCCCCCATCCAGGGAAGGCATAGAAGGAACCATGGGAGAGCATGTGTGAGACACAGATATTCTCTCTGCAGCCTCAGGTGCCTCTGCAGCCCAGACTCGCCTCCCAGAAAGCCTGTGGTGTCCACCGCCTGCTCTGCTGATCTATTTAATCCAGAGACACTCTTGCTCCTGTGCTTTGATCCTGCAGGCGCCGGCAGCTTTTGTTCTATTATTCACAGCAGGGCGATGCTAGGCTGTCTCTCCTTATTACAGGCCATGGCGGGGCTGCCCACTGCCTCCCCAAGGCCACTGGACTATGTCCATCAATAAGTCAGTAGCAGCGACTGGGTTAGAGGTACCTTTGGAAGAAGGGATGTGCATCATTTCAGAATTGGAGTTTTCTATAAGCCTCCTTTTTGTAAGAGATTGGGAGAAGAAAGCAATGAGCATAAGGATTACAGACGTAGATGTAAAGATGCAGAGAGGCATATCTTGTCTGCCCAGGTGAGTGGCAAGCTTTTAAAGGTAGATCCTGCTTTTATATGTGTGCGTTCCGCATATGACCCAATGCAGTGAGGCATCCTTGATATTCATTTAATGAGTGAGTGTGAGATTTAGTTTCTCCTCCCGAGTCCCAAACTCTTCCTTCCAAAGACAGAAGAACAGAAGCACAGAGCTTCATAGCACTTCTAACTACACAGTATTATGGGACGTTTGTTTTTGTTAACCCACAATCTCCCTACAATCGGTTTTGTTCACAGTTGTGCCCCCAGCACCTGGCATAGCACCTGGCACATAGTAGGTCCTCAAGAAATATGTGTAATAAATGAATGAACTGGATGTCAGGAGATCTGGGATCTAATTCTAGCTCAGTCACCAGCTTTCTGAGTGACACAGGCCAGTCACTTCCCCTCTCTGGGTCTCAATTTGCCATTATGTGTGACAAGGGCTTTGTGCCAGATCCCCAGTGAGGTCACCCCAGTCTAGACATTACTTGAAGAAGATGGAACATCGGTGTCACCATTACAGAGTCCACACTGTGAGGCTTCCAGACCCATGTTCTGACATCTTCCCCCACAGCAAATCCTTACAGTAACCTCCGTCACGAAGTGTTTTGATAACATGCAGAACAGGCGTGGTGGGGTTATATATATATATATATAGCAAAACCCCAGTATCTGCAGCCAGGGGGAATGTTCAGAGGCTAGAGAAAGGAAGTGTTCTCCAATGCAATGCGTGACTTCTGCAAAAGTGTCGAGACCTTTGTCAGTTCATACCTTCATTCCTGAAGTTGCTCTCCTCCCACCAGAACCAAGCACTAAAAAGCCACACTGGTGGCACTGGATGACGCTTATCAATGGGATGAAGCCAGGAGTTGGGAGAGCGTATAAAAGAGGGGACACCCTAAAGAAGCCATTCCCAGCAGCAGCCCTGGAAATACAGGCGTAACTGCACAGGGGCAGAGGCCAGTGACGAAGATCCAGATGCATCTTAACATCTCAGACGAGAGAAAACATTCCAAAGTGACTGCTTGAGATAAGTAAGGGGTGGGACCCAAGAAGATCAAGGCAGCTCAGAATCAGGAATTAGGGGAGGACTCCACACATCCAGCTGGTGAGGATGAATTTAAAGAGAACTGTGCGTGGTGTGGATCTCTAATCAGACTAGGGCACATAATTCGCATTCCACTGTGGGGTCCACTCTTCTCAGTGTTGGGATTGTCCTTAAGACATTATGACTGGGTGGGTTCCCCGTGACGCTTCCACCCTCACCCCTGCCTTGCAGAGAGCTCTCCTCTCTGGAAGTGTTACTAGTCCGTGCATTTTATGCCTTCGTGGGGCTGGCACGGGTAGGTGATATCCTCGGTGAAATTTGTGAGCTGGGCCAGGCTAGCTCTTACTTCTAAGTCTTGCCTCCTCTGCTGCCTCCTCCCAATACCCTGAGAAGCAGAGCTGTTTGCCCTGCAGTGCCTTGCTCAAGGTCAGGGAACAGCCAAGGCCAGGACGAAGGGGCGGTGATTCCCAGCACTGCCGTCCACCTGACATTCACTTTACAGTCTGTTGACACCCAAACAATACAGTACATGCCGATATGCAGGGTACCTTCCGTCTAGTTTTCCAGTAATCCATTCCCACCAACAAACACACAGGGTTCCCCTGGCTCTGAGCAGACCTGGAAAAACACAGCGCTTGGCTGGTCTCCCGGGTTGGATTGGCCAGTCCCCGCCCAGCCAGCGCCGGCGGGCGGCTAGGTGGAAGCGGCCGTGCCACGGCGCCCAACTTCCAGCAGAGGGCAGCCGCGGGCCGCAGAACCCCAGACTGCGCCGGTCTTTCCCCCCGCCCCCCGCCCCGGCAAGCTCGTCCTGCGCCTGCGCAGACCCTAGGCGGCCCCTGGCCTGAAGCCCGGCCCCGGCTTCCGGCCGCCGGGGCGGCGGGGGCTGCTCCCTCTGTCCCCGGAGGGAACAATGGGCGGATTTCAGCCGTCCCGGCCGGGCAGCCTTCCTCTGAGGCCCCAGAGACGCGATAAGAAGCATGAGCCCGGGGTGTGGGAAGGAGTCCTGGCCGGCTGGGAGGCAGTGCGGCGGCCGCGCTCCCCGCGCTTCAACCCCGCGCGTATTCCTGGGCCGCCGCCGGCCGCCCTCGTTCCGACCGCCCCTCCTCTGGGCCACCCCTCGTCCACTGGCTCCACTTTGAGCAAAGTCGCCTCGACCTCTTACTTTCAGAAGTCGCTCTGACCAGAGGCCCAGGACATGGGGAACGGCCCCTGAGAACGTATAGGGCCTACTAATGGGCTGGGGCGGAGGGGGTGGGGCTGAGGTTTTCACTGCTTAAAGGCTTTCAAGGTCAGAGCAGGAAACGACTTCAGGGATCAGTCAGGCGCTGATGAGAAAACAGGGAAAGTATATTGTCCAAGATCAAGAAGTTTGCCAGCGGGGAGCATGACAAGCCATGTCAGTGCCCTACTTAGGACCCTGTGATGGTTTCCCTAGCTCGGGAGAAAGAGCTCCTTGGAATGGCTTCGAGGCCGGCAGCATCATCTATCCCTGCCCACTGTGCAGCACGCGCCCCTCTCTACTCGCTCCTCCATCTGGGGTTTGCGTATTTGGCTCCATTATCCCAGCCAGCCCCAGCACCAGCACCAGCCCCAACCTCTGTGCTAACTCTTGCTGTCTTTAAGTATTGGCTTACACATCCACCGTTTCCCCTAGAAAACGTTCCAGGCCTTCCCTGTGCCCCTGACATAGAATCCTATCCAACACTGTGTTCCAGGTAGCCCATGCAGAACCTTCAGGCTTGCTCACTCTAGACCCCTTCCCCAGACTGAAAGGCCCACACTAGGTCCTGGTTAATATGTCTCCAGCATCTAAACCAGTTCTGGGCCCAGGATAGGGGCTTCATAAATATATAATGAATGAATGAATGGGTCAAAGCTAGCCCATCTAGGCTCCAATTTCTGGACCTGTGTACTTTCTGGGCCTGTGTACTTTCCACCATATTGCCCACTAGCCCTTTTATAACTAAAATAAGATTTATGGCATAGAAGAGACAATGCTATATGGCAGAGGTGGGGAAAACAAGTCTCAGAATGAGAGCCAGTTCTTGGAAGAATATTATATTCCTTGCTTCTGCAGCAGGAGAATAATTTACAATATGGTGTTCTATTTCTATACTCCGAATGATAATTTCTAGCTTTACTTATTATTTTACTCAGAAATAACCTCACCAAACAGATTTCAAACCACGTTCCTAGAACTTGACGAAAGTGCATGAGGCCTCCATGTGCCCACTTCAATCAGAGCAGCACCATTTTTATTTTTTATTTAGGTTATTGTGGAAAAGGAGCCAAAGTTCTATTAATGCTTTAAGAATGTTCTGACGTCTATACGACCAAAGGATTGTAGAGTAGAGCAGCTGAAGAGCTGTGAACAATTGTTAACAGCTAATCATTTCAAAGGGCTGTAGCCTACATTTCCATTGTAGTCTAAATTTACATATTACAACCTGCCAACATACTAAGCCTTTCTCCCTTCTTTTTATGTGGAGTCTGTCGTTATACATTGTTTCTTCTTCCTTGATAGCAGGGAGTCTGATATTTAATAAATATAGTAAGAAACTGAGAGATATTTTTTCAGAATTCATTACATTTATAGAAAGAGTTGCTGTTACTTCTTAAAGAAAAGGAAGAGGTGAACATTTTATATTTCTCCTTAAAATTTTTTTTTGATTGAGACTCTAGATTTTTTTTTTCTCTCAGTGCCTCTCCTCCCCACCCCCCAATCTGTTCAGACCCTATTATTCCCTGTAACCTGTGAGTATGTCCCCTTACATGACAAGACAAACTTTACATATGTGATTATGTTATGGATTTTAAGAAAAAGAAATTATCCTGAATGGTCCATGTAGGCCCAGTGTAATCAGAAGGGTCCTTATAAGTGGGAGGTAAGGGGGTCAGAATCAGAGAAGGAGATGTCAGTGGAAGCAGAAGTTGAAGTGATGCAATGATGGCTTTGAAGATGGAAGGGGCCATCAGCCAAGGAATGCAGGTGTCCTCCTAAATGAAGAAAAGGCAAGGCAACAGATTCTCCCTTGGAGCCTCCAGAAGGAGCATAATCCTGCTGATTCCTTGATGTTAAGCTATGGAAACACATTTTGGACTGCTGGCCTCCAGAACTGTAAGATGAATTTGTATTAAGACACTAATTTTGTGGTATTTCCAGTTACTATGTACAAATGTAAAAGCTGAACCATGAAGAAGGCTGATAGGAAAAAACCTGACTCATTTGAAATATGGTGCTGGAGGAGAGCTCTACAGACACCCTGGACCATGGGAAAGATGAACAAGTAGGTCCTAGAGCAAATTAAGCCTAAAACATCACCGGAAGCAAAAATGACAAAATTGAAGCTGCCCTAACTTCGGGCACATCATGAGAAGGCAAGGTTCTTTGGAAAAGGCAGTAATGCTGAGAAAAATAGAAGGCGGCAAGAAAAGAAGACCAATTATGAGATGGACTGACTCTACAAAAGAAGCCATAGGTAGGAGTCCACAGGAGCTGAGCAGGGTTGTGGAGACATTAATGGACATGGCATAAGAATGCTGGAGTCAGAGGGTCAGCTATGGCCTGCCTCTCTTTCTCTGCTCTTTCTCTCTCTCTCTCTCTCTCTCTCTCTCTCTCTCTCTCTCTCTCCTCTCTCTCTCTCTCTCCTCACTCACCCCCCCCCACCCCTATCTCTCTCCCCTCTCTCTCCCTCTCCTCTCTCTCCCTCTCTCTCTCATGTTTGTGGTAATTTGTTACAGCAGCACTAGAAAACTAAACCATTGCCATCCCAGGAAAAAAAAATTCTTGCTGTAGACACAAATTAATGGAAAGGAGATAAACTGAAGAGAGAGACAACTAGGCTAGAGCTATTTTGAGGAGAAGGAGCTCCTGCAGTAGGAGTAAGGACATTAGAAGGTGCCCATATAGACAGATATGTTCACATTCTTTGTTATTCCAAAAAGACTATAATCAGCAGCACAGGGATATATTTGTGTAACACCTACATGCACTGTCTTATATTTTAACTGTATAGTCATTTCATTTCCCCTACTAGCCTGAAGGATTCCATGATGGCATCGATCTTTATATTCCTGTCCTTTCCAGTGCCCTACATGAATAACACCACCCTGCATTTGTGGGGCATGTCACACTTCCCAAAGCCCTCGTGTAGCCATTAACCATTCCGAGCCTTACCGCAACTTTTGTGGGATCCGGCAAGACCATTAGTATTATTATTAACATACTTCATTTTACCAAAGACTAGCACCCAAATTTCTCTGACACCCAGGCCATTCTCGCTCTAGTAGTATTCCACCCATTTTATCTGCAGAGTGAATATTAGACCACAGATGAGGAAGTTGAGGCACTGCCAGCTCCCCAAACGTCCAGAAACTGGGCTCTGGTGGTCCAGAGTTACTATGTGGACCTCCTAGGGCTGCTTCTCCCCTCTGAACACCGGAGAAAACTCCACAATGGTGACACCCATTCTGCTTCTCGAGGCCATTGATCACGTGGAGGGGATAGAAGGAAGGTCATCTTCTGGTGCTGGGTCACAGAGGAAGGCCAGGCTGACTGTCAGAGGTCCCCAGTCCGAGCCCCTCCTCTGGCACCTGGACTGACCTGGGGCAGTGTTGCTGTGGAGCTGGGGAGGAGACCCGGTCAGGCTTCAGCATGGGCTGACCCCAGGGCAGGTCAGAAGAGAAGGTACCTCCCGCTGTTTTACATTCTCACTTGTGAAGGTAGCACAGTCTCTGGAGTTAAAGACCGTTTCAAGTCATAGGTCTCCACTTACCAGTGGTGTAACTTTGGCAAGCCACTCTGCCTGGACAAGGTCCCACATCATCTGCAGAATTTGGATAACACCTACCCTGCAAATTGTTGGGAAGATAAAAATAATATATGTGCAATACATGGAAAATAAGCACTCCAATGATAGCTATATTTACAGGTAAGAAAAACAAACAAACAGAGAACTGGAGTGTATTTCTCAGGATTGGGCAGGTGGTAAATAGTAGAACCAAGACCCATCCTCAATTCAAGTCTTCGGTGTCTCATTCAAAGGCCCTTAACTCCCCAGAATCTCTGTGGCCAAGCGCGAGCCCTCCGAGGCAAAGCTTCCCACCGGCTCACGCAGAGCGGGCTTGCCGCAGGGCTGCTTCTGCGCCGGCCCCCACCCAGAACCCGCTGGAAGCCGCGCGCAGCACAGCTGCACACATCTGGAAACGCGCCCGGCTGGAGCCCTGAGGGGCGTGCCCGGACTCGAAACCTCTGCGCCAGGGGACGCCAGGGCGTCCGCGTGCGGCACCTCCCTCTGGCCACTGTCTCCGCTCCGCTCCCCGCCCGGACGCAGGAGTGCACCGAGCGGGCGGTCAGGGCGGACCCTTGGCGGCGCCAGCACAGTCTTGCTGGGGAAGCTCCCCGCGCCGTCCTTGTGGAGCGCGGGCCTTTCCAGCCGAAGCGGCTCGAGAAGGGGAGTAATGGGGAGCGCGGGGATCCCCCGGCGCACGCGTGTCTGCAAAACCTTCAGCAAAGCCCTCGCTTCGCAAGCGTTAAAGATCCGCGCGAAGGCCGAGCAGGAGGAGCCCGTGCGGGCCCGGGCGGCGTTGGGAGAGGGGCCTGGCGCGCGGCTCTGGCCCGCGGCCCGCAGGGTTCAGACGGGGCCGAGGCAGCCAAACCCGGTGGCTCGCGCCAGGGGCCCGAGCCAAGGCTGACGCGGGGCTCTGAATAATGTTGGGACGATCCGGCGCGGCCCCCAGGGCCCCGCGAAGACGCGCTGGAGGGGCCGGCAGTCCTCCCCGGGCCCCTGCCGAGCAGCCTGCAACGCGTCCCGGGCACGGCCACTGGGGCGCTGGCACTTGAGGGAGGGAAACACGGGCTTCATTCTCCGATTCACATCTTGGGGTTCTATCCACGGCTCTGGCGCGGGATTGGGATTCCTGAGTGGGCTGCGGCAGGAGGGGAAATACCGTCCGGTTCACAGAACAATCCACGCACGCACGCGCCTGCTCCCAGGTCAGGTGGTCCTGGAGCAAGGTGCCCAGGAAGGAGTGTGCGCAGGGAGAGCGGGCGCAGAACGTGCAGAAAATGGGCATCTGCTTTAGGAGGAAGACAACCCTGGACTCACCTGTGCCGAGCCCCCAAAGGGGCCTTTTACACAGCCCTGATTTATTCTCCTTATTGTAATTAATAAGACCACAAATCATAAAGAGCTTTGCATTTTACAGGGTACTCTCATCCCATCTCTCCTCTTTGTCCTGACAGCAACCCTGTGAAGTGGACAGGGCCGGTACCTGCTCATTTCCCAAGTGAGAAAGCACAAGGGTGGGAAAGGCCTGAGACTCTGGGCCCATTTGTCTAGCTAGATTCGGCGGACCACAGGTTAAGCCCCTTCTGCTTTCTTTCTCTCTGCAGGAGGCCAAGTTTCCTCCCTGCAACCTTGGAAAGTAATGGAGACTTTTAGGGCCCCATATAATACTGCGTTTACACACCCACTGGACTCTTAAATACTATGTGTATGGCTGTGAACCAGTCCCTCAACTTGGTAAAGACGATCTGGATGTTAGCTGACTCTTTGGATTGAAAGAAACAAATGCGACCAGTTCATCTCACAAAATAGAACTTTTTTGTTAGGTCTGAGGTAATAGTGGAATAGACACCACCGTGTCCTTCTTCCTGGCTAATCGAAAGCTGACACTGACTGAGTTAAAGTATAGAGCCAACCTGTGCACCCAGGGAGGCTGCTTCCTGCCTGCTGGCCCCAGTGATTGATTTAGGAATAGGCACCAGGTGTGATTCTGACCAATGAGATGTGGGGGAACTGAGGGAGAATTTTCTTCCCTCTTTAAAAGGGGCACGAGAAAACTACATTCCCATTTTCGTCTCTGGATGTCATTGCCTGGAACTACTACAGTCTTTCTAGTAAAAGAAGTTGGGCTAGAAAGACAAGCAGCATATTGAGGGCGACAGGGGGAAAAAGTCAGGAAATGCGATCTTCATGACATTATGGAGTCACTAAATTATCAGTTGGGGATAGTAGGTGGCAGGGTGACCTTTGGGGCTTTCTTGTTAAATGAGATGCATTTTGTCCTTATTTTTAACACTTTAAGTTGGATTTTCTGTTGCAGTCCAAACCATCCTAATTAATGAGACTAGAATCTTGCTGAAATACACAAGCAGGAACAAAAGTCCAATCAGAGGGAGTTATCAGGAGGACATTTGGGACCTCTGGCAACTCTAAGCATTGGATCATGTCGTCTGCCACATCTGTCTCAGGAGTTCCCAGTTCTACCACTAATGCGCTCTGTCACTTTCTTGCTGTCTGTCCCTTTTTGTGTCCGCTGTTTCCTCTTTCTACCAAGTGGCTGGTACTCGCAATAATTTCCAGTTCACATTTTCAAGAATGAGAACCCGACTGGCTTAGCTAACCGCCACATCTTCTGACAGGGACAAGCTTCTCATGCCAGGCCACCTCAGAGTGATAATCTATATGTTGGCTGTCCTTGAATCAGGGTCCCACTCCTTGTCTAATCAGCACTGCTAAGTAGGGTGGACACAGAACACATCAGCCCCACTCAGCCTGAGGCAGAGGCCGGCCTGGAAAACTTCCTTTAGAAGGTAACACTGCTCTTGGCAGGTCTGGTACCTGACTTGCTAGCACAGCCTTTGTGGGGAACAATGAAATGGCAGTGCTGAGCCAACCAGAGTCAGAGCAAAGGAATCCACTTTACCACAACCCCGCTCTGTCATAGATCTATTAGACACCCAGGAGTCAGGGGTGCCTGGCCACATGTTTGCCTGGTGTCTAGATCTGCCCCCAAACACACAATCGTAACTACTCAGAAAATATCCCCACCCCAGGTTCACCACCCAGACAAGAAGCAGACCCCCTGCTGCTAGTCATGTTGTGCACACCACACACGATTTATCCACATGACACGTTATGACAACCGTTTTAAGAGTTCTTTTGTCGTTCCAACCATTGTGAAACCCTCTGTGGCACAGCATCTTGTTGGGATACATGAGCCGCAGCTGCACTGAAGGAACTGGAAGCAGAAGTGACAGCACTGACTGCAGCAGAATGTTTCCTAAATCGAACTGTAAAACGCATATGGGATACAAGCAACTAAGAGCTGAAGTGTGACAAAGCGACACAGCTTCCACTGTGTTTGTGGTAGCATGTGTGTTATTCTTCCCTTAAGAACAAGTAATCACAGGAGTGGAAGAGGTGCAAATGGAGGTGTTTCTGTCACTTATGTGTTCTGTTTCCTTAGGCAAATCATTTGAACTTTCTGAACCTCGATGTCTTCATTGGTAAAATGTGTCTTCATTGGTAAAATACTTCCCTTGTAAGAATACCATAATCTTTATACACAGTAAGGCAGAAAGGTCTTAAGAAAGGTCTATTAGACATCTGAGAGCACTCAGAAGTCTGGTATGGCTGCCCGAGGCCATACTCAGAGAAGAAATCAACAATTAGTGTTGAGGAGATTTTAGGGATCTTTGAAGGCCTCACAACAGGAGTACCAGAGACTGTGGTATTATTTAAGATGATGGGGAGGAACAGAGCCTATGTGCCTGGAAAACAATATTTTTTCAGAAGTCAGTATTCCAAGATTTTTTACCTTCCTGGTGTACACATCCTACAAAATCCTGTGAAGAGGATGTGAAGAGGATGGATTTTACTCCCATCAATAGGTTATATTAAATGGTACAGTGGCCTTAAGATAGAAAGATTTTACAGGTGGACCAGACCTAATCATTCAAGCCCCTTAAAAGCAGAGTTTCCTCTAGCTAGTAGCAGAAGAGGAAGTCAGGGGTCTAAAGCAGAAAGATTAAAGGTACTATTTCTGGCTTGAAGTTGGAGGGGACCACTTGTTAAGACGTTTAGGTGACCTTTAGGAGCTGAGAGCAGCCTCTGCTGACAACCAACAAGGAAACAGGGATTTCAGTCCTACAACCACGAGGAACTGAATTCTGCCAACAACAAGAATGAGCTTAGAAATGGATTCTTCCCCAGTGCCTTCAGATGAGAGCCCAGCCTGGTCAACACCTTGATGTTAGCCTTGTGATACCCTGAGCAGTAACCCAGACTCTCTATACCAGATTCAAAACCTGAGATGGGTGTTATTTTAAGCCACTAAATTTATGATAATTTCTTATGTAGCAATAGAAAAAAAAAACACAGATCAATGAAGAAATATGTGGTTTAGATTTAGGACTTAGAAATATGTCTGTCTTCATCTGATTTATACTTTGGTTCTTTCCATCTTGATTTCCTTTTTGTTTTCCATTAACATCTTTATAATTTTTTTCTTAAAAAACTCACAATCTGATTACTAGAAGCCAGAAAGAATTTGACTATACTTAAGTGCCGATAAAATATTAAAAATAGATAAGAAAAATATAAAATCTGCCTCCTACTTCTGCCATTTAATTTATGTAGCTTTGGGAAAATTTCTAAATCTCTTTACATTCTATAAATTAGGAATTATAATGCTTACTTACTGCATTTAAGTCAGACTCAAGTCACATAATGTATTCCAATGAGCTTTATAAACCATAAAACTAAATGCAAATATGAGTTACCATTTGGATGAAGCCAGAACAATCAGCAAGATGCCTAGGACGGCAAAGTGATCCAGAAGCAGTGAAAGTCCCCCCAAATCTAGAAACCTAATAGAGAAGAAAAATTAATAAAGAGGGCTCCTTTGACAAGGTCTTGGAGAATAACTGTAAGGAATACTTCTCTTGAGTGTGCTTTCATTATGTAAGTAAAAAGAACAGACTGAGAAACATGCTAGACTAATTTTCAGTATCACCAAGAACAGGGTTTAAAATCCTAGGTGGAAAAAAAGTAATATAACCCACAAAATGGCCAACTGAATTGGTTAGAGAGCTAAAGAAATGAAGGGAGCCACACTATGTTATGTAACGAGGATATTAAACAGAACCAATGAATGAGATCAAACTTATAAAGCAGAGGAGAAGCAGAAGGAAATTTCTTGGAGGAAATGTTATCGTTGGCTAAAGACAGAACAAGCCTGTGCTTAACAATGGTGTGTGAATCGTCTTACGCAGGAAAAAAGTCCTTGGAAAGAAAGGCTGCAGGCACTGCATATGGAAATTCAATCTATAACAAAGAAAATAAGACAAGAGATGGGTGATAAGCACACCCAAGAAGGACAAAAAGACAGATGTGAAAATCAGATGAGTTCTCCAACTACTAACAGCATCCAAATTAGCAGAATGTTTATTAAGGATACATTACAGTAGCTATACAGAGAAGTACTTTGGAAACGATTCAGAAAAGAAAAAAACCAGTACCGGTGCTATATTAACCCAACAATAACAACAAAGTGTTTTGTTTCCTGTCTGTTCTATTGTTCATTGACAATGAAGCCACATTTTAAAAATATGAACCCAGGTAATACGAAAAAAAAAAAACCAGCTCAGAGAAAAAGTAAATTTTAAATAAATTTATAGAAGTAATTAAAAGGTTTCAAAAGCACACACAGTTTTATATTTATTCTAGAGATGGACAAAACTGAGAACAACCCCAGGAAGTGAGACCAGGTAACCCCATGTAGCAGAGAAGATCCATGGTCAGGCTCTCGAATGAACTTGAGAATAGGCACGGGCTTGAGTTCAAAGCTCAGCTCTGCCATTTATCATTTGTGAGATGCTCAACGTGTTAATTAGCCTCTCTGAGCATCAGTTTCTCGATCTGTAAAACGGAGATCATGAACAATTTATAGGGTTTTGGAGAGGACTATGGAATAATGCATATAAAATGACTGGCATGTAGTCAATTATCAAAATGGTAACTAATTTTTAAACTACTAATGTCTCCTCACCTGTAAAGTAAGGGAACTAACTAAATACACTCCAGGATCCTTTCTCTCTTTGAAATCTTATGGTTCTACCCTTGTACATTGTTGATGAGAATGTAAAATGGTACCGTCACTGTAGAGAATAGTTTGGCATTTCCTCAAAAAGCTAAACATGGAATTGTCATACAACCCAGAAATTCCACTTCTAGGTATATACTCAAATGAAAGTAGGGACTTAAACAGATACTTGTATCGTAATGTCCTTTAGAGCACTATTTACAATAGCAAACAGGTGAAAACACCCTAGTGTCTATCAACAGATGAATGGATAAACAAAGGCAATTCTATATACGGTGAAATAGTATCCAACCATAAAAAGTAGTGAAGTTCTGCTACATGCTACGATAGGGATGAACCTTGATGACTTTATGCTAGGTGAAATAAGCCAGAAACAAAAGGACAGATATTGTATGATTTCATTTACATGAAATAAGTAGAATAGGAAATTCATAGATACAGACAGTACAGATTACCATGGGCCGGGAGAAGGTGCAAGGGAGCTATTGCTTAATGGGTTCGGAGTTTCTATTTGAGATGATAGACACATTTTTGGAAACAAGTCATGGTGGAAGTTGCACAACATTATGAATGCAATTGATGCCACTGAACTGTACACTTAAAGATGGTGAAAACGGCATCCTTTATGTTATATAAATATTTTTACCACAAAAACGTTACGTTTCAATCTTTCAGACTCTTCTGCGATATGATAACATGCACATTCTAGATGCGAATACTGCGTGCATATCCCTACACTCATGACCGTGGGCTCTAGAGTCAGTTTGCTCATGTTTCAAATCTTCCGTCCGTCATTTACTACCTGTGCCATCTGGAACAACATACTCACATTTTTTGAGCTTCAGTTTCCTCTTCTGTGAAATGGAGATGGTATGAAGAAAGATCTTACAAAATGTAGGTTCTCGTTATTCCTTGATAAGCACTGCCAAAGTGGTAGCAGAAGGTAGAGAAGCTCAAAGGGCGGAGTGCCGAATGGTGCTGGGGGCCAAAGCTCTTGACACCCTCAATTCTGATTTCCCAAGGTGCTCTCCACCAAAGAGGGAACCCAGAGATTGCTGCCCTTGGCTCTCATCCCAAGATGATCCGAAGACAGCAAAGTACTCCTCGAAGCTCTACTTCAAGCCCACTCCATCCTTCCCACTTCAGGCAGAGAGATCTTTCTAACCCCTCAATAATAACGCCTTGCTGCTCTTAGAATCTAGTTCAAACATGAATAAGGCTTACAAGGCCTCACAATCCAGCCTGTTTAATTCTTCCTTCTCAACTCTCACCACACCTCACCTTCCCTTTACAGTTCGACTGTGTTGACCTGCCCACAGCTCCACCTGGAAGCCTCCCTACCTCGCCACCTCACCTGGCTCTCTCCTCCCCATTTTTCTGGTCTACACTTGGACATCGCCTCTTCCAGGCAAGTTTCTCTGACTCACAAAGGCTGAGTTAGATGCTTCTCCTTTTCCTCTATCTTACAATTGCATACTCATTCTGATGTTACTGCCTGTTTTCTTATCATCTCTGCAATAAAACTATAAGCATTTTGTGCTATTAATGATTTCCTCTCCAGTACCTAGAGTAGTGCCTGCAGTGCCTGATTCATAGAAAGAGATGCTACTTGAATAGATAAATGAACTTGAACGAGAGGGAGAGTAGATGACTTGGCATTGGTTTTACAAATTGCATCAGGTGGTGAGAGGGCAACACCAGCTCCTAAATTATTTGCCTCTTTCAGACCTTTATTGGGCTATTATGGAACCTTTGACATTGTGCCAATATTAATGGGGAATAGTAAATGACAGCACAGGTCCCAAACAAAGGAGGTTGGATGACTGTTAGTTTATAAGAACTTTCACTGGCCCCAATCACTTCTTCATAGTCACTGTTCCTCTACCATTCAAACCAACCAGGTTCTTTTTTTTTGTTTCCCCTCTTTAATACCCCCGCCCCTCCACTTCCACCCCTGGACCTATGGATGTTGCTGTTTCCCCTTAAGAACTAGATCTCTGAAGGCCGGGCGTCTCCTCCCACGTGCTCCAGGTGCGCACCCGGGGCAGAGGCCTGGCTTCCCAGGGTTCTTAACCTTCCTACTTCTAAGCTACTAAAATGTATAATTCCTGTCATCTTCGACTCCCATATCCTCTCAAGTCTCTACAGTCCCCCAGTCTGTTGATTTGGCCTCCTATTTTTCTTCCTATTATTACTATTTAAAAGTGCTTTGTGTAAGAGCAAAGTTCTATTAAATGATAAGTTTTCCTCCACACTGTGAAATAAATAATCAAGGACACCTGGGCAACTCAACGTCATTTAGTACGTAATACAGGCTTCAGGCTAGCCTCTTTCTTTAGCGCCTCTAGAAAAACAGTAGTTAAATTCTTGTGGCAGATACAGAACCAACTATAAAATGGTGTCAAATAGGGCAGTGATCTAGTACTGCTCCTTTTTTAATCTTTATAATACTAGGAAAATTTGGGGCACAACCCTCTGCCATACGAAACAGGAAGGCTAGCCTTTCTCCTTTGAACAGTAGCATTGTTTTATTGTCTTTGACTAAGAGAAGTCTTAAGAAACAATTAAATTTGCAGTTTAGCTATTGCCAGAAAAAAAGTTAATTAATATTAATGACACCACAATTAAATCATAGAAATAAATAAGCATTCATCAAAACTTAAAAGGGCAATTTAATACAATTTTCTCCAACTGGTCAAATTGAATCATTCTGCTATTTAAGTTGCTTTTTCACACTGTTAGTTATTGTGGCACCCAATAAACACCTTCTTCAGAAGGAAGTACAGAATAATAAAGAAGTTTGCTTTGAGAAGGTGTAGACAAGTGGTAATGTCTTGCCTATTCACTTATCAAGCTAAAGTCTTGTTTTCCTAAGTAGTGTGGGCTAGAGTTCTCAAGTCCTTTGGGTCAATTTTCACTCCAGTAAAAGCAGGGCCTTTGCGGTCTATGTTTATATTATGACTTTTGATTTCTCTGAGGTTCAGTTTCTTCACCTGAAAAATATAAACAGTAATATTTCCCTCATAAAGTTATTTAGGATACATCATTCAACTGTCTGTTTTTCCTAGATCTCCCCTGGTTCACCTTTTGTGGCACGTATTTCTCCTGAAGTGGGCAGCCTGTCTGAGAAGGATTACAAGTCCGGCTCTTAATATTCCAACATAGAATGACGTGTTCATTTCTTGCCCATCTTGTAGCTAAAGTTTATAGCTCTCATTTTAAAAAGCAGTTCAGATAAATCTATACTGTTTAGAGGATTTGGTCATTTTTTATAGGTAAATTGCACCTGCCCAAAGATTGTTTGGGCATTTAGTAGTTGAGAGAGTCAAAGCATATAAATCACCCATCGGAGATTCTCCTAGTTCTAATCATGTAATTTTACCCCTGAGGGAAGCACAGTATCACATTTTTTTAACCTGTGGAGATGCTTTAATTAGTAGCACGTTAGTACATAAGGGCATCTGCTCTTATTTAAAAACAATATGACAAACTATCTGAATGACTCTTCTGTGTCTCATAAAACCAGAGTAGATGTTTTTCATGTCGTTGCCTAATTCCCTTTATTTAAAGACTCATACGTTAATTCCTACTTGAGTTGTCTGCAGCTGAATTTTATTCTTCTTATTGTCAGGAAACAAAAACTATGCAGACTTATGTGTTTAACTTTTGCTTTCACTGCCAGAAAGCATATAGCCAGCTTGTTGCCCATGTGTGCCAATCAGTTCAGTTTAAATACTGCCTACTCTCCTTGCATTTTTCAACTGCACTCTGCAGGACTTTACTGTAAATTATCTTATCTTGCATTACATTTTATTCTTGAGTCCCATCTAAAATAGAAGACGGTACAATTTCCAATCATGCATGAAAAAAGTTAAATAGTTCATTCAACTCAACAATAGCAATAACAGAGAAAATACTGGATAAGTTATTATAAGCAAATGTGAGTAAATCACTGTACAGATATTTAAGATTTCTATTCAGAAAAGTTTAATAGAAGTGATAAGTTAAAAAAACTAAAGATGTTTTATGTAGACACATATCATACAGGTACAGATACATATGTAGATACATATATCATATGTATCACATGTATTTATATGTACCTATGTACATATATGCAAAATTATCAACTTCTAAGTCACGTTGTCTAGGTTAGAATCCTAGCTACACCATTTACCAGCTTGATGGTTTTCTTGGGCAAGTTATTTATCATCTCGTTGCCACAGGTTCATCATTTCAAAATTGCAAATAAAAACATTTCCAACCAATGTTGCTTTGAGGATTAATGAGATACTTAGAATATGGCAAGTTCTCAGCAAATACTGTCTTTTAGTCTTATAACTCCTTTTTTTCTCATTTATAATGACAATGTTCCTGCCAACATTTGGAAGTCTAATCAGTAGTTGAACAATAGGCTTACATGTTTTAAGGCAGATGGAATATCTTCCCCAAATGCTAAAGACTGGAAAGTTCTTAATATTGCTTCCCATAGTCATTGCCTCACTCAAATTCCAATAATCTAGAATATATGAAAATCTTTAACAGGCACCATTGGCCAGGACAGAAGCAGCTGTGATCACGGGAGAGAGACTCAGGGGTTGGTAACCCTTAGAACCATACAGCCCCCTTCCTTGACCCCTCTGCAGGACATTCTGGGATACACAAGGATCAGGGTTTTTCTTGCTTCGAAAACAGTTGCTAAATGGAGCCAAGCTCACCCTTCAGTAAGGTCCTCCACTCAGTAGCCAGCATTCCCTACACGTGTTGTCAGAGGGCAGGGGCCCTAAGCAAGAAAATAAGAGCTCGAGATGATGACCTCATGTGGAGAGCAAGCTCCACACCCTGGCAGTCAGGAATGGGGGGATGGCTTGGGGAGGGGGATAGCGAAGCCCAACTTCACGTCTCAACCTTCACCCTTGGCCCTGCCCCCACCACAGCAACAGCTGCAAATGGACAATAGCATCAAAGTCTTTTAGCTCAAAATTATCAACCATCAGATGACAGAGGGAAAAAAAAACGAGTATGAGGTTATGATGCTCCAGATATTGTGTTAAATGGTTTACATGAAATATCTATTTAATATAATATGTACTGAAGAAAAATGTGGAATTTGTGAAAGCTAGATTTCTGAAAGTTATTTTAAAATTCTTAATGTATATTTTTATTTCATTACATCTTTATTTATAGAACTCACAGTGAATTATAGCATAAACATGTTTTTTAAGTATCCGTTCATGTGTGTTTTTAAATACTCGCATAGGGGAATGAAATAAAAATCCTTTTACAGAGGGCTTTTACATTCAGCTAAGAGTCTACAGGTCTCATTACTGCACAATCTGAGGCTACACTTGCCACACGTGGCTACTGAGCACTTGAAATGTGGCTAATGCTACTGGGGTTCCGCATTTTTTATTTTAATTAATTGTAATAATTTACATTTTAAAAATGAAACAATCCAAAATATTTTTCCAATAACATAACTTGATCATTTAGTTAAGACTACATTTCACATCAACTGTTTCCCACATAAGATGTTACTGTGTTATGTGGTGTGCATGTCAAGCACATGCATCTTTTCTAGTATTACATGTGAACACTTCACTGATCTAGTCCATGCCCGAGTATTGGTTCAGTTCAAATGCTTTTTTCCCTATCACTTCCAAAAGTTTTATTGTGTCCCTTTGCTGTGTTGCCAGTGTTTTTGGATATAGTGTTTTATGTTTTCACATCCCATCATATCTACAAAATGGCCATCTGTGTCTCCTGCTTCTGGTGAGAAGAAGGAAGAGGCAATTAGTCCTAAGATGAAATACCTTAAGATGAAACTCAAGATAACTACCCAACTGTAGGCTAATATAAGTGTTCTCAGCTCCTTTAAAGTAGGCTAAGCTAAGCTTTGATGTTCGGTAAGTTGTTAAAAGCATTTTCAACTTACAATGGGTTTATCAGGATGTCTCTGTAGGCACGGTGTTGTACAGCAGGTCTTTAGAGCTTACTCACGTGGTGTAACTTTAACTTTATACCCATTGAACAACTCCCCACTTCCCCCTCCTCTACCCTCTGGCAACCAACACACTTTTCTGTTTCTATAAGTTTGACTAATTTAGATACCTCGGGTAACTGGAATCATGCAATATTTGCCTCTCTGTGCCTCTCTGTGACTTATTTCATTTAGCATCTTGTCTTCCAGATCCATCCATGTTGTCACAAATTTTTAAGACTTTTAATAGGATCTGAGCTTGTCGGTTTGGCCAGATATATAATTGCTTTACTGCTCACATACACGCATGCTTATACACACATTTTTAGATAGAGAGATGGTAAAAGAAACCATTATTTTATTATTTCAGTTATAGAAACATTGTTAGAAAATTATTTTAAAATATTAAGAAGAGATACTTCACAAAAAGTAAAACTTTAATGGAGCCACCAAACGATTGCTTCTAAAATACAACTTTTTAACAATATCAAATATCAATTGATTCAAATTCTTAAAAATTGAAAGGATTTTTTTTTTCAGTTTTGCTTTTTTTTTTTTAAAGTTTTAAATGAGTCACAAGATATAAAAGACACTGCCCAATTACTATTTTGGGTATGTTTTGTCTCCAAGTACTTTTGAATTTACAAAGAAATATTGTCCATTCATAGCCTAAAATATCAAACTCATGCCATAGGTATTTTTCAATATTTTATGTCTGTCAAAGAAGAATTTTGGCTAGATAATAAAAAAATTAATTTCTAACAACAGTTTTTCAGCTATGTTAGTTCAAAAACCTAGATTTATTGAAATTTTTAAAAAAGAAACCGATGTTTCCTTTATGTCTTTGTTTCACTGTGATACATTTTACAAATATTTATGCTCAGTTTTCTGAAGCAGACTTCATGAAATTTGTTCTGGATGCAGTCGTTAAAATTATACGGTGTATACTTGCAAATGTAATGAATTATTACAAGTGAATAGAACTGTCAAAAAAAATAGAAGACAGTAAATTCAATGGTCTCATGACTTCTCACCAATGCTCTTTGGTTGAGTCATAGAAGAATTTTACAAAGATTTATTATATTAACTCCAATTTAAAAATTTTTTGAAAATGAAAGAATATTTGCCAAATATTCAATAACCAAAGACAAAAAATGACAGTGCGATTTACTTTTTCACACCAATGTCGCACTGCATATGAATATGCTAAATTTGAAGGTCCAAGGAAAGGAAAAGCTTATCTGTGACCTCGCTAGACAAATATAAAATTGCAAGTTGAAATTGAAACCTTTCATAATATGATCAATAACAGTGATTTTTTTCCAGTTTTCTTATGAGTCAATATGCAGAAGATTATAATTGTAATTGATAGCATTATGGAAACGAGCTGCAAAAAATACAAGAAAAATATGAAGAACTCAATACTGATAGTTTCGACTTGTCAATACCATTTTGAACTTGATGTTAATAATATTGTTAACACAAGAGTTAATGAATTTACTTAGACAGAGATTTGAAACTGGTATCTTTTGCTTTAAAGTCAAAGCAATTATTTTTGAAAAGATAAACCAATTTTGTCAATATGGATGCAAATATTAAAGGAGAGTAATTTTTCAGTTATGGGAAAACTTAAGTATGTTTGGAACACCTTAGATATGTGAATATATATTTTTTTCCAACTACAAATTATATAAAATCATACATTTCAACTACTCCCCACGAAAACCGAGCATCTAAATTTGGTGTAGTGTAAGTGTAACATATGCTTAGTAAGAAGAAAGGAATCTAAAATAGCTCATTAATATTTTTATATTGATTACATATTTTGAGTGTATTGTCTTTATTACATACCGTATATTATTAAATTTAACTTACTCTATATTATTAAAATTAATTTACCTGTTTATTTTTACTATTTTAATGTGGCTAAAAGAAAGTTTTAAATTACATATGTGACTTACAATATATTTCTATGAGATAGTGCTGGGCTGGGGGAGTCTGTGCAAACTATCTCCTCAAGAAATACTGTACTTGGGTACTCCAGAGGACAAAGAAAGGTGGAAGTCAGCCTGAGTAAGTGACAAGTACCCTGACTACTGGGAGAACTTTTTGCTCCGTCGGGTATGTAAGTGTTTGTCAATGCTTGCCATTGTCTTCTTGTTCTTTCCTCTTCTAAGCACAAAAAGAAAAGAAAGAGGAAGGTCACTTCTGGAAACTTAAAGCCAGATTTCCTCTGGAAGTCTAGCTGGCCAGTTAAAATACGTCAGAGTCTATTCAGAGAACCAGAGAGTAAAATAGAATGCCCTTTCTTTAGTGAGTCTAAGTAAATAGTTACAAGCTTTTGACCTCAGAACTATCAGAAGCCTAGAAGCAGAGAGAACTCTGAGCTTCTGAGACCCTTTGAAGAAAAAGCTAGGATTTTTTTGACACTGGAAACTTCATCTAAGAAAGTAAAAGGTTACAAAAAAATAAAAAGAAAGAAAAAAGAAAGAAAAAGTAAATGGTTGTTTTTGCAAAATAAGAAAAACAGGGTTAGGTGAAGAAGTGATTAAGGCTAAAAGCTGAAGTTTAATGGGAGAAAGATATTTAACTTGCCTTTATGTACTTTTGTTTCTTTCTATTTTTCTCTAAAATATACATGAATCATACACAATGATCAGTGATTAATCATGACCTAATAACTCATGCTCTTATTTTGATAATCCTTTTTTTTTAGGGATATCAGTGTAAATGAGCAGATTGTTTTCTACTTTGACTCGCTGGTCATGGTTGGGGGAAGGTTTGGTTGGATTGAGGAGGTGGAGTGTTATGGATAAATAACCCATTTACCTAGTGACAGATACATGGAATCCTGACATGGAAACTGAGAGAAAACAAACACTTTTGGGAGCAAGCTTTCCAACTCAACTGTGGTGCTTCGTCTGTTTCACAGCAGCTCTCTGCCTGGCACAGGGCATGCCACCACCACCCGGGAAGGCAGCATCGTTTGTTGGATCGAATTGTAAACTGAGGTCATTTCCACAAAGAAGTTTGTTGTACAATCAGAAGATAGAATGCACACTAAAACATTAAATAAGTATAATTGGCTTTATTTTTTGTATTTTGTTTGTATTTATTTTCTAGTTTTCTTTTTGCTTGCTTGTTTGTTTGTTTGTTTGTTTGTTTTAGAAAAGACAGTGGGTACAGAGGACACAATACAGATATTGAATTTACTACCTGAATCTCGCTCTCCCAATATTCCCGGTAATGACTTGAAACCATTTTTGCCCCACACGCATTATCCTAATTTAAGTCCTGCTTTAAAGCTATCTGCGTGCCAGAGCCAGTGAAAACTCATCATTTGATCACAAGTCTGGGCAAGTGCACATGGGGCACCCTGCAGTCTACCTTAGCTGTTTCTCCTGAAAGATGGCTTCTCTCTTGCTTGCCTTGTTGATTGGTGTTTAAACTTGTGTGTTATCGCTGTCATCTTCCCCACATTGTTAAGTAAAAATGTCATCAAAGAAAGTGGAAAAGCTTGTAACAATAGCACGTGAACCAAAGAGGTCTCAAAAAAACCCAACCACTAAAAAGCGAGTGAAGAGTGAAGAAGCATTTTGAGAGAGGAGAATGAATAAAAACCATAAGCAGGTATTAGATACAGAACATTTGTCTATAATCACTAATGAGTTCATTAAATGTAACTAGTGTTTTAAATTCTTTACCTTTCAGAAATCCTCCATGGATTATTATATAGATTTCCAAGTGTTTTAGTGATATGTGGGGAGATTGGTTGGGGTTTTAAGAATTTTTTTATTTTCACTTAAAATAATAAAATATGAGCCAAAGCTATTTGAAATTTCAATATCCAAAATATTTTCAGGAATAAATTGGGTTTGTATAACACAGGATACTTGAGGTCACAGAGTAAAAGCAGAATTAGATGGTGTCATGAGCAAATCTGTTTTAGAGTTCCCATATCTAGAAAGGCTTTCTAAGCTACAAAGAACTTAATATTTTTATGTTACTTAGAGATATTTGGCACACAAATGACTGTAGATAATGTTACATTAACAGAACTTCAAAGCAGTCCTGTGATGCTGATATAAAGTTGGAATCCTAAATTTAAAAAAAAAAAAAATTAAATTTTTTGAGATCTTTTTAAACTTTTCTTTTCCCTCCAAAAAAATTTTAAAATTGAGTGTGGAAGTCATAGTTAGTCCATGGATTGTTGTGGTTGTTCTTAGCTGGTTTCTCTATTTCTAGTCATCCCTATCCTTTCCTGTCCCAGTGGTCAACAAAAAGTTCTCAGAATTTTCTGGTGAAACACTAATCGTAATAGCCTCTGGTTGAGGAAACATCAACTTCCCATTTCTTTTTGTGTCACATTGAAATGTCTCTTTCCAATGATCAGGTCTCACTACAATGCAAGTATCCTTTAATGATCACCATCGCTCTGTTTAGTTGCCTTCTTTTGTATGTTACTTGTAGTTCTTTTCAAACCTTCCAGGTCAGCAGACCCTCCTGTGCTGGGTTAGGGACACTGCTCGAAAGTCTCTGGTCTGTTCAGTTCTCCAGGCCACTTGGGCACATGTACAACAGGGATATAAACCCACATTGCTTCGAGCTCAGGTCCAAGCACAGGATAATGTTTGTTGAATGAATGAATGAATGAATGAATGAATATGACATTATCTGCTTGAGTAACCATCTCCAATCTTGAGAGACTAAGAATCTAAAAGAGACTTCCATCTTTAATCAGAGGGTGGACTAGATATCCTGAAATGTTCTGCTGTAAAACAAAGTAAAATATAATCCTTTTAAATGCAAAGCTGAGTTCACAACAAAATAAGATTTCATGTGAAGAGACACCAAGGAGCACAGAAGTGCCACACATACGAATGAAGACACCATCATGGTGACATTCCAGCTCTAGCTAGAGGGGACCCACCCAGACAAACCTTTTCTGAATTTCTGACTCATGAGACTGTGAGCAAAGTAAAATGTTTGCTTTGACCTACTACGTGTAGTTTGTTTCACAGCAATGAAGCATTTCTCTTAAGGAGCTTTCCCAGACATCTCGCACAATACTTGGATTTATATTTTATTGGCCCGAATTTAGTTACAGGGTCATACCTCGCTGTAAAGAAGTCTGGGAATTGTAGTCTTTTCACTGAGCTTTGATGTTCCCAACTAAAAATTGGGGTTCTATTACCAAGGAGGAAGAAGAGAATAGATGACTGGATGGAAAATAGCAGTCGCTAACAAAATGATGTCTAAACCAGTGATTCACAAAATGTGATTCCAGGACAGCAGCACCAGTATCAGCTGGAAACTTGTTAGAAATGCAAATTCTTAGGTCCCACCCCACTGCTACTCGATCACAAATGCTTGCGATGGGCCGTGTCACCTGTGATTGCTGTGATTGCTTCAGGTAATTCTGAACACCAAAGATTGAGAATTATTGGCCTAAAATTAGAGAAAATAATTCTTACCGATGAAATATCAGAAGTATTTCTTTTTTTTCAATTAAATTTATTAGGGTGACATTGGTTAATAAAATTATATAGGTTTCAAGTACACAATTCTATAATACATCACCTGTATATTGCATTGTGTGTTCACCACTCAAGGAAAACTTTCCTTCCATCACCATATATCTGACTCTCTTTACTCTTTTCTACCTTCCCTCCTCCTCCTCCCTTTCTCTCTGGTAACCACTAAACTGTTGTCTGTGTCTATGAGTTTTTATCTGCTTGTTTGTCTTGTTCACATGTTATTTTCAGTTTTCTTTTAAAATCAGGAACAGAGCAAAGATGTCTAGTATCACTGCTTCTACTGAACATTTTACTTCCTGTTCTGGCCAGCTCAACAAAGAAAGACAAAGAAATAAATATTATAAGAAACGTAAAGAAAGAGATAAAATTGTCATATCCACAGTTGATATGATTGTTTATATAAAAGTATAAAACTTAAAGTGTTTTTTCTAAGTGAGTGGATTCTAAAACTTATACGAAAAAGTGGAAGTTCAATAATAGTCAAGATATTTTTGAAGAAAAAGAATGAGGAGGAGAGGATTAGCCCTACCATCTCAATATTAAACTGTTTTGAAGCTATAGTAGTTAAGATAGAGAAGAACTGGCATGAGGATAGAAATACAAGTGGTGGAATAGAGCACCCAGAAATACACACACACACACACACACACACACACACATATGGAAAACGTATCTAAAATTGAAGTGACTCTTAAGATAAGGATAAGATAGACAGTTAATTAGTGCTAGGTCAATTAGCCTTATGCAAAATAATACTAGATCTCAATATCAATACGACACTAGTATCAGTTCCAATTGGATTGAGACTCAATGTGAAAAGCAAAATTTAAGAGTTTTCAACAAAAGTATAAGAAGTCTTTAAGACTATAACGTAGAGAAGAATTTCTTATACAAGATACAAAAGGTGAAAGTAATAAAAGAAAAGATCAATAAATTCAATTACTTTACAGTTTAAAACTTCTATACAACAAAACAAACCACTAAAAAAAAAGACAAGTTACAGATTGGGAAAGAGATTATAACATATAACTAATAAACATTTAATATCCAAAAATATTCTTTTGAGCAACCTATTGTTCTGTATGTGTTAATGTATTTTACAACATAAAAATAAAAGATTGAAAATCTCAGATCTATGAATCTATAAATTTTAAACATATAAATTTATATTTATAGGGATTTAAAATAAGATGCAGCTAAAGAGCAAATTAATGGAATTAGTTGAATGGTAAAATAGAAATGAAGAAATTATCTAAAATGCAGCTCAGATATTCAAAGAGGTAGAAAATAGGAAAGAGAAATGAGTTAAGAAATTCTGATAAGTATTCAATTAGAGCTTAGAAAGAAAGGGCTGAGTATATGCGTCAGAAGAAATATTTGAAGAGATAATAGCTGAGACTTTCCCAGAACTGTTAGATAGGAACAACCACGCTGGAGAACAATTTGCTAATATTTACTAAAATTGAGCATGTTCATTTTCCAACAATACAGCAATCTTACTCCTAGGTATGCATGTATCATAAATAACTTCTCGTGCATGTATATAAGATAACATGTAAGAATATTTATCATATCAAGATTTGTAATTAAAAATACTTTAAATATTCATCAATAGGAGAGAAGATAAATTATGAAATATCCATATAACAGAATACTATATATCACTAGAAATTAATAAGCTGGAGCTACATGTATCAACACAAATAAATATCACAAAAATGTTGAGAGATAAAACAAAGTTACAGAATACATACAGTATAATGTCATTCATTTAAGATATGCAAATGTGTAAAATAGTGTCTACCACTTAGGGATAAATACAAATGCATTATAAATACAAAGAAAAGCTCAAGGATAATAAATACCAAATTCAGGATAATGATTTTCTTTGGAGGGAACAGGTATGATCAGAAATGGGGTACGAAGGGGTCTTCAATTGTGTTGATAGCGTTCTATTTCTTAAGATGTATGGGAGACGCACAAGGCCCTTACATTACTCTCTATAACCTTTTTTATGCCTGAATTATTTTTAAAACATATTTTTAAGCAGTTAAAAGGCCTTTGAGATAGAACGGAAGATGTCCAAGAATTAGGGCTATTTTAACTTAAATGTTAATGTAACAGCTTCTGGAGACATTTAAAGAGTCACAAAATACAGTTTATCCATGTGTTATTCTCGACTCTTAATCTTCCTTTCTTCCTTTGGACCGGCAATGTATCTCCATGACATGTATGTTTTTAAATAGATAAGAAGTATCTGCTGTGTATTTCTTGCCTCCCTTCCCACAGAGTTCTTGGAGGAGCAGCCTAATACTTCCTACCTCTAACCCATCATTTCCACTCGCTCCGTGAACAACCATGATCTGGTTCATGTCCACTTTGCTAGAAGAGCTCCCACTTGAGTTTCAACAATCTCTTGAAAGTCAAATTCAGAGTAACTTTTCAGTTTAATAGACATCTGCTGTATTTGACACTATTGATCTCTTCCTCCTCCCTGAAGCTGCTTCGTCCTTCGGTCCTGTGATACTCTTTCCTTGTTCTCCTTTCATCTTTCTCTTCCTCTTTGGTATTCTTCATAATCTCTGAATGTCCCCTTTGCTACAAATCAAGTGACCAAATGCATGTGGGAGTATTTCTGAAAGCTCTCTTCTGTTCTGTTCATCAGTTTGTCTATCCTTGTTCCAGAATCGCTGAGCTTAATTACTGTATCTTTATAATTGATCTCTATATAGAATAATATAAGATCTCTGGCTTTGTTTCTCTTCAAGATTGCCTTGGCTATTCTTGGCTTTTTGAATTTATACATACATTTTAGAAAAATCGCTTTTTTTGAAGACTTTTCACCCCCTAGATCTGTCTCCAAGGTTTTTTTGTTTTTGTTTTTGTTTTTGTTTTTGTTTGGAAATTTTTGAAATTCTAAAGTCTGAGAAGGTCTAACCTATTTATTCTTACGCATTTTAGAGATTAACTTAAGAGACAGCTTGTTCATAAACCTTCCTATCTCCGCTGGGCCCCCACCCCCCACCCCCCCCAGGTCCTTAGGTTCCCATTTTAAATGCACTTATAGCTCCCAGGGTACATTTTTCTCCAGAGATCCTTTTGGGAATAATAACTATTATTTATGTGCTATAATATCACCCGCAACCCCTATGCAGTAGATATTATTATCCCATTTAATAGATTATACAACTGAGATACAGAAAAGTAAGTCTATCTGCCTTTTACACAATTGTTAACTTTTAAATTTGGCATTCGAATTGAGGTCTGATTCCAAAGCTTGATATTTTATCCACTATTACTCTTCTTCTAATGACATAATACTTAATCACAGAATTTAAATTTAGTGTATTAGCGAGTTGATGTTTATTTTTGAAAATCTAATGGATTATTAATTTATAGCAAATAATATTTAACATTTGTAAATAAGGGCTCAAGATAAACTTTAAAATTTTAAATACCATATCTATCTTTTCTTATTCTAAATAAAAATATTGCATATGTTTGAATTATTTATTGCTGAGTAACAAATCATCCCACAACGTATTGGCATAAAAAACCTGGCATTTTATTATGTTCGTGAATTCTGTGAGTCAGGGCACAGCAGGAAGGGCTTGTCTCTGCTCCACCAGGTCTGGGGCCTCAGCTGAGAAACAGGAATAGCTGGAGGCTACGTCATTTATATGCCTAATGCCTTATCTGGGATGACTGAAAGGCTAGACTCAGCTGAGGCTGTCAACCAGAGTCTAGTTGGGGGCCCTGCACGTGGCATGTGGTAGCTGTGTTCCAAGGGAAGGAGCATGTCAGAAGAGCAAACACTCCAAGATAAAAAGAAAAAAGCTGCAGAGTATTTTCTGATGTAGTCTGAGAAGTCACACAGCAGCATTCCCGCCATACTCTATTGGTTGAAGCAATCATAACTAGCTCAGATTTAAGGGAAGGGAACATGGAGCCTGTCTCTCAATGGTAGGGGTGTCAATGATTTGGAGGCCGTATCTGAAAGACACCAAGAACTTTAATCATGTTTTTGACAGCTTCATCCTTGTTTCTGTCTTTACTGTTGGTATCAGGCCTGAGAGTGACACCTTCACGGTGCTCACATTCTACAGGAGAGATGAGGCATTTCAACAAGTGTTCCTATCGTGCCTCGCATCAGAGAAATTTGGGGGTACTATTAGAAATGAATTCTAAATCTTCCATTTCCCTCTTCTGGGATGTTTGCATTGCTGCGTGATTACGTGGTGTCACTGTGAAAAGAGCTAGCCCGATGTGGTACCCAAGAGATGGAACAAAGAGTGTTTCCCTGACATACAAAATTTTCTTTTAAGTGACAATGATAAGTAATTTATGGGGAGATATTTAAATGATGATAAGTGAACACTTTAACATTTCATTTGAATAGTAACAGTACATTTGTTGAGCAATCAACTCACCACTTGTCCACCGTGTATGCAGCACTTCCTGGGACTTTTAATGTTCTATGCCATGGCTACTCAAACTTGTGGTCCTCCCACCAGGAACATAGACACCACCTGGGAGCCCGTTAAAAATGCAGAATCTTGGGCCCCAGCCCAGATCTCTTCAATCAGAACCTGTATTTTGTCAAGATGCCCAGGCAATTCACGTACACATTAAAATTTTAGATATCCTGTGTTATGAAGTCGGCACCATCACTGTCTGCCTTAATGAACTTGCTGAAGAGTGTGCAATTAGAAAGTTAGCAGAACCAGAAGCCGAACCCAGGTCTGACTGGATTCGAATTCTAAAACCTACTCTCCTAACTAACACTCCAAAACATCTCTCAGTAAATTTATCATCATATTAGCAAGGATATTTTGCGGTATGGACACTGTTGTCTGTTTAAAGGGAAGCTGCGCAAGTCTTCAAGGATTTTGAAAAAGAAGCTCTGGAACGGGTGCCTCCACCACAGCAGCATCACTTCATCCATCCGCACATTGCTGAGCCCTGTTTTCCTTGCTAGATTGAGAGTTAAGAGGTGGAACTATTACCGTATTTGTTTTTACCTCTCCAGCAACTGACGCAGAAACTGGCTCATAATGTACGATCTGTTCATGACATGTTCATTAATTAATCAACAATGGACCTGTTTGTTCAAGTGAGCAGTGTAGATTGAGGACAGTTCCCTGGGAGCTGACATTATTTTGGAATAAAAGAAGGTATAGGGGTTCTCTCTGGGGTTTGCTACAAGCTCAGGATTTCGGCCACAGAAAACCAACAAACGAGACTGCTCTTGGCTTGTCAGTGCAGCTTATCTCTCCGTGCAGGCAGCCCCTACCCCAGACAAGCAATGGGACTTCTTGAGAAAAGTTCTCCTTTCTTTCCCAGCTCTGGAGCAAAACTTCTCTGAAGTTATAATTAACCTCCACTCGATTTATGAAAATGGGATCTGTGAAATGCAGGGAAGCTTGATCACAATCCCCTGATTTCTGTGGTCTCTCAATTTCTAAAGCTCTTTGGTTTTTCAATCTATTACATCTCACCTCTTCTTATGGAGAAATCCAAGGAGAGGGGAACATGAGCACCCAGCAGTTAGAGAAACCAGACATCCTGGTTTTCCTAGGACTGTCTCCAGTTATGCTTGTTGCCCTGGCATAGTTATTAACAATGTCCCCTTTCATTGTCAAAAACGTCCCTGTTTGGATGATAAATTATATGCTGACCCCGTCACTGGGGCCTAGTAATGGTCCTAGAGTCACCTCAGGAGCCAGAACGTGGCCAGTCCTTCCTACTGGACTGGAGAACCCTCTGTTGTTGGTGGTTTCTTCAGACCAACTGCATCAGACATGTGTGGAGCTGGGTACCGGACTGGGGCCAGGGCCCCACCTTGCTCCCACTAAGTCAGAACCAGGAGCTTCTGTTCCCTTAAGGCCTCAGTCTGACACTCTCTGCTGTAACCTTAGTTTACCTGGAAGACCCTTGATATCTCTCTCTTCTCCCAAACAAACATCTTCCTAACCCTTGACACCCAGAATCAGTTGTTTTCAGTTTTGAGGTCCCAAGCTCCTACCACCCTTCAGTGGTGGCCAGAATGCCACCCTTCCCTGTACACTACAGCACTATTATTAGCCAGTAGCATCAGAAACTAGAACAGCAATCCCTGGCGGCCCTTTGATCCCAAGAGCGGGGGAGAGAATCGCCGGAAGGGACAGCCCAGCCTGAGGTTAGATAGTCCAGCTCTCTTTCCTCTGGGCTCCGGAGGACTGCAGGCCAGCAGGAAGGAGCTGAGCTATTCTTAGCCAAGGTGTGGGAGCCTGGCAAGAGCTACAGGCGCTGCCCCAGGGGTCAGAGACAGGAATTAGCCACCCACTCTGGCTGCTTCCCCTCTCTCCCTTGGCTACCCCTTACACAAGGAAATGACCACCACACTCCCCTCACCCAGCAGGAGCTTATGGTTCAGAAACAGGCCACCCCTTCAGTCCCCTCTGTAGCAAGCATGGTTCAGCCTCCCTCTTATAGGTCAGTTTGTGGGTACAGTTAGAGCTGGGAGGTACCTTAGCAACCATCTCAGGTCCTTCATAGAACCCTCTCATTCTACAGATGCCAAGACTGAGCTCCAGGGAGGGGAAGTGATTTGCGCAGGTCCACCTGGATATTCAGAGTCCGAATCAGAACTCTAAGCACTCCTGGGTGGGGACGAAGTCATTGGAGCTGTGAGGTTGGGCTAAGGTTTCCTAATGACAGTCAGAGAACATGGTCTACCTGTGACAACATTTTCACAAGTTCTCAGTAAAGTGAAAAATGTTAGGATAAGATCATTAACTTCACTTTTGTGGAAAAGGCTTCCTTTTGAGTTTATGCTCTTTTTACGTTGAGGTTATAAACATGATCTTGTTTTTATGAAATGACTGTAATAGTATAAGATAATCCCATGTCAGTCTCTAACATTTAAACATTTTATTTTACCGATATGTGAAAAACAGGAACCAATACTGTGGAAAATATTTGAAAGAAAATAATGACAAAGTTCATTCATTCATTCATTCATTCATTCAGTAGAAATTCAGAGTGTTTATTATGACAAGGCACAAAATACACCTGGTTTCTGCCCTCATGTTGCTCATAGTCAAATGGGGACAACAAGTAACGAACAAGTGAACATAAGCCTGTAAAATGTGATTTGTGCCATGAATGAGTTTTTAACAGGTGGGGGCTGTGAGTGAGACTAGAGGACAATGGCGAGTGGACTTATTTCCATTTGGGTAGTCAGGGGAGACCGGAGGATGAGAAGCCAGTTTACAAAAAGTGACAGGGAAGAGGAGCAGCCAGGCCAAGTTACAGCCTGGGGAAAGACTCAAGGTTGGCGAAAACCTTGGCCAATTTGAGGAACTCCAAACAGCCCGCGTGGTGGAGAGACTGAGCAAGAGGTGGGGTCTGGGAGATGAGGCTGGGAGGTGAGCTGGAGTCCAGCCTCTTCACATCTTATTGGCCATGGTGAAGAGTTTGGATTTTATTTTAAAGCAAAGGAAAGTCATTGAAGGGTTTCAGAAGGGGAATGAGATGGCCCCGTTTTAATTTTGGATACATCATCTCTGCCTGCTGTGTGAAGAATGAAAAGGAGAAACTCAAGAATGGTCACAGGGAGACCAGATTAGAGGCGACTGACATTCCAGGTGAAAAATGCAGGAGTAAAGAAGATGCAGAGAAGTGGCCGGCCAAGATCTTCCTACAGAAGACTGTATTCTACTTGTCAAGAAAACACACATGTATACACACATATATTTACACACATATACACGTACACAGAGACACATGCACACACATGTATACACATACACGTATATAACACATGCATTCACACATATACATATATACAAACATATACACATACACATATACACATATGCACAAACACACGTATACATACACATGTACACATGCACGTATCCACATACGCATACACACGTGCAGACACTGAATAAGTCAAGTCATCTGGCAAATGAAGTAAAGCCATGTGTTTGGACACGGATTTTTGGAGAGACAAGCTGAGAACACTCCAGGACCCTCCCACTCCCTCACCAGTTCTAATCCTCTGGCTTTACTGTGGGGTCTTTAGCTAGTTGCTGTGCTCGCTCCCCTAGGTTAATACGTGCTTGAGGACTCTCCAAGGCCCTGTCCCTACTGTCCCCGGACAATTCTTGAAAGTTCCTCGGTTTGAATGTGACCGTCTCCGGAGAAAACACACATCTGGGAAGCAGCTGCCTGGCCACTCTCACAAAATCATCTCTGTCTAATCCAGTTGAAGTTGGAATGGAAAGGAGGCGTGGAAGACCAGGGAAAAACATGCAGTCTGTCCAAGACGGGATCTGGGTACAGTGTCAGAGGCACCACCCAAATCTTTGGAGACATGCCTCCAGGGTGGCCATCGAGATTTCAACTGGCCTTTATGCCTTCCTCTGATCCCTGCAAGACCAGATGTGTCCCACAGCTGTGTACCATCTGCTACCCTCCGCCCCAGAAGAAGCTACAGTTTGGAGGTTAAAGAAATGAGGGGAAGAGAGTGACTCTTCCTTGGCTCTGGTGGGTGAGTTATAGGTATAAGGAGTCTAAGACTTCCCGTGAAGTAGGTAAGGGGCCTGGCATCCAACTGCACGGCAGCTCCCCCATTACTATCCTCGCATGGGAAAATTTTTCAAAGAAAACTCAGTGTTCTGGTGCTTCCAAACTCCTTCCCTATTAAATGTTTCACAGACTCTAGCTTAGAAACTTCATCTTTCCTCTTTACTCTACTCCCTGCCCCTCTCCCTTTCTCTACACCCCAAACACTTGCACCCCAACTTCTCAACCTGGGTCGTCATGAGTCTGTCAGCATCTAGTCAAGCTGACATGTAATCTTCTCCAAAGGAAGAGAACTGTACTCTCATCCAGCAGATGATGTTATCGGCCCCCTCCCTGAGCTCAGAAGTTTGGTGCAGCCCAGACATATGGATCTTTTTAGAGACTCATGAGATTTGGCAACCCTGTTTCACACCCTCCAAGTCCTGCTGCTCTGACAGTGCTCTGCTTGGAGTGCACCAGGGGAGGGAAGGAGTGGACCCATGCAGCCTCTTTTTTTTCTTTCTCTTCCCTTGTCTTTTGTCCTGGCAACTCCCTACTCAATCTGGAAAACAAAAATTGTTTCTCTCCTAGCCCAGCCTTTGGCTGAAATCAAGAAGGAGGAGAAGCGGGAGAAAGAGAGAGACACAGAGAGAGACAGAGGAATGAGAGTTAAAAAAACACCGAAGTATTTCAGTCAGTCTTCCAAGACAAAGACAGGAGCCCCTCAACCAACTACACACTCCGTCTTGCTCCTCCTCCTCTTTTCCACTTCCAGCTACTCTAAGGGGAGCCATCCTCCCCCTGTGCAGATACTGCTGCTGGATCAGTGCAGCACACGGCCTGAGCACTATCTGACGCAACTCTGCCTCCTTCATCAGGTAATCCATGCTGAGCCTCTGATAGGTAAATTCTGCCTTACTCTCTGTGCTCAGAAATGATGGAAAATGCTTCTGCTGAGGCAAAAAGACATCTCTGAAACTTTGCAGGCTCACATTAGCCTCTCTTTTCCCAGTCAGACACGCAGGAGGCTGGCTGGCATGTCTTAGAGGAAAGGAAACTTCTTTGCTGCCTCTAGAAGAAAGAATGACCTCTCTGCTCAGACACCAACAGCCAGAACTGCCAAAGGAAGGGTCTGGCACCCAGAGGTCCTTTTCTCCCTGTACGAGACCTCTGGTGACCCCCAACTGGGGAAACAACAAAATTTAAACCCTAAAGGATGGAGTCATCTTGGATGAAGATGTAAACTAGGAGGAGTTCAAAAAATTCATAGGAATTGTGTTGTCCTTGAGCAAGTCCCCCACCCTTTGCCTCCCGGGCAGTCTCCTCCAGGCCACAGGCCCAATGCAGATAAGTGAAAGAAACAAGAAATGACGAGCACTTTGCCTTTTTCTTCCAGACCAGGCCTGAACTACCACCTTTTTATTTTTGACGGTTTCAAGACAGAAAAAAGACCTCTCTATAAAGTACAAGAATTAATAGTTTGGGACAGATGTTTCCTTTCCAGTCACATTTTTCTGCCCCAAGTTAAAAATAGTTATCCTCTTTGCTTCGACTTCCATAGAATGTATGTCATTAAAGCTCTCCGTTTGGGTTTCCAGAGTCAAAGATTTATAGGACCTGAGACTTTAGAGCCTGTTAGCCCATGAACTAGATGAAGCATCAGGTACAAGATGATTTAGCCCTTTGAGGCAGATTTCTGGATCCTCTTTTGAGGGAACTTGCTTCGCTACACCTACCTTCAGGTAGCACCGGGAAGAGAATTTCCAGGTGAAGAAGGACAGTTCATCAAGTTGATCCACTTTCGTTTCTCTGAATAAATCGTCTTGGAGTTTTCTTGAATCAATTATACCCCCACCCCCAGGGTAGCTTAGATCCCCTTTGATAACTTGGCTTTGGTGAAAATATAAATGCCGTCTAGTAGCACTCGTGAGCAATGCCGAGACAGGCCTGCACTGGCAGGAGGAGTTATTGAAAGTCTAGAAAAGACACAAAGGAAATGAGCAGGGACGATACCTAAGTACACACACCACATTCGCGAACAATGGATTTCTGACCCAGTCCCAGAGCTGCTTCCGGGGACTTAAACCAGCTATTTTCAGCTATCATACAGCTGCTCCACAGACCACCCAGGTCCTGACAAATCTGAAGAAAAGAACCACAGTAACTAATAATCGCCACACTGCTTTCTTCTTCAAAATGAAAATAGCATTATTTATTATTTTTTCTGAAAATGTAAAGCACGGTTATTATAAAAAAGCAAATGGACACGCTGCATACGGAAATGAAGAAAAAAGTGAAATTACCCATAACTCTACCACCTCGAGATAATCTTTGTCTATGTGTGAAGCATATGACCACATCGCACGCTGACCTTTCCTCCCTTTCGATAACGAAGCAGCATCATATTGTGATATGTCATATCACCAGTTCTTAAAAGTTGTAGCAATGCACAGAAAAGCTGTGGATTATGTGCAAGTCTAGCCGAAATGCCACGTCTTTCTCTCTTACTCAGAAGCTTGTCCCTTACGAAATAAAACTGGGATGGCAGCCCTGGGTCAATGCTTGGAGGGGAGGGGGAAGTGAGGCATTGCATTTTACATCTCTTTTCTGAACGCCATTACATTTTTGTCTTTAATGATATCCCAAGGGGCCTATGAAATATGCCAGCCGATTATCTCTGGTGCCTGCACTGGTTGATCAGCTCAAGCTCACTCCCTTCTAAAGAACAGCTCCACCCACATAATAGGGGGACGTTAGCCCAACATAAGGATAATCTCCAACCCACTTAAAGATTTTAATATATGTATATATGCAGATTACTCATATATACATATACATCTCTAAGTAATTTGTAAACTTTTGTAACTTAAATATTTATAACAAATTAAGACACAAATTATTCACAAACAAATTATAATACAGATGAAAAAGAGGACAGACTCTAAAGTACAGATTAATGAGATAAAAAAATTTTTATCAACAATTTAAAAACTTTAATAAATACATCATTTCCCAGGAAAATAACCAAATTTACTCACGAGGTAATTTTTTTTTAAACTGAGAACTCTTAGAACAATTATAGAAATGAAAACAATATTTTAAAATAGCCCCACACTAAATACCAGGCCCAGTGATTTCATAGGCAAGTTCTAACCAAACTTTAAGGATCATCTCAATCTTATAAAAACTCTTCCTGAGAACAGAAAAAAAAAGGAAATACTCTCTAACTCATTTTAAAAGGACTTCATACCTCTGTTACCAAAATTGTACAATGACATAATGATGAAAGGAAAATTACAGGCCCATTTCATTTATGAACATGGAAGCAAAAATCATAAGTAAAATATTATATTAACAAATTAAATTCTATAGTTCATAAAAATGATAATAAACCATGACAAAGTTGAGTTTAACGCAAAGTCAGTTTAATATTAGAAAATCTATAAATGCAATTCACTACATAACCATATTAAAAGAGAAAAAATAGTGGAGCCAAGATGGTGTAGAAGGTAGTGGCTGTGCACATCTCTTTAGTGACCACACCAAAATTATAACAGAACTACAGAGCAACCAGCACACAGGGGAGCCTGAGGTCTGGCTGAACAGAAGCCCTACAACTAGGGACAAAAAATAACAGGTCACCTCAAAACGGCAGGAGAGACAGAGATCCGAGACAGCCCGGTCCAACAACCACATCTGGCAATTGAGACTCAGAGGGCTGTCTTGGTTGCAGAGCCCCCTCCCCAACCTGTGGAGCGAGGGGTGCCAGACTGCACACTGGTCTCCCTAGTCCAGGATACCAGTGCCGGGAAGAGAGTCTCACAATCTCTGGCTATGAAGAGCAGTGGAGGTTGTGGCTGACTGAGATGGAGGGCCGCAGGAGTTAGAGATCATTCCTCTTAAAGGGCCCCCGCCTGACCTTACTCGCTGATGGACACGTTCGCTCTGAATTCCAGTGCTGGGGGAGCTGCTTGAGGGGTGCCAGGGACATATGAGGAGGCACTGAGTTGTCAGGCTTCAGGGTGAGAGCTGGAGGGGGTGCTTTCTTTCAGACAGAGGTACAGGTAGAAGCCATTGTTTCTTTGATGAGTACTCCCCTCTCCAAAATGTAGACGCAGGTGCCTCCATATCCGAGTCATCATCAGCCTGAATAATACAGCTCACTCTGCCCAGGGGATTCCCTGAACCTCCACCTCCCAACTTGTGGGCCCATCCAAGCTGCTTCCAGTGATTTATTCCATACAAACAGGCTGTCTCAACTCCTGCTGCTAACTTTCATAAAATCTCTCAAAGGTTCACAAAACCCAAAGAAGCAGCATCTGGCCTCGGTGTACCCCATACCTCTTGCTGAATAGTCCCAAGCCCTGTACTAGTGGCAGCTGGCCTCAGTTTCATACTTAGCCTCTTGAGGCACCTATAAGCCCAGCATGGGTGGCAGCCATATGTGGTTTGCTTGGTGACTCTTACCAGGTGGCCCTGGAGGTGCACAGGCTACAGCTGAACTTGGCTTACAGCTGGACCACCTCCCCGCACTTCCCCAGGACTGTGCCACTAAGCCCTACAGCACACCTCCTATGTAAAGCCACTGTACTAAGACCGGGAGACTTAGGAGCCCTACATAATACATAGAAACAGACACAGGGAAGCAGCCAAAATAAGGAGACAAAGAAGCATGTTCCACATGAAAGAACAGAATAAAGCTCCAGAAAAAGAATTCACCAAAATGGAGGCAAGCAATATACCAGATATAGAATTCAAAAAACTGGTTATAAGGATGCTCAAAGAACTTAGGGGAAGAGATGTTTAACTCAGTGAGAACTTTAACAAAGAGATGAAAAACATAAAAAATGGAGATAGAAAACATAACAGGGAGCCAGTCAGAAATGAAGAATATAATATCTGTGATGAAGAGCACATTAGAGGGAATCAACAGAGTAGGTGAAATGTAGGATCGAATCAGTGACCTAAAGGAGGACACCCAATCAGAACGTCAACAAGAAAAAAGAATCCAAAAAAAATCCAGATAGTTTAAGAAGCCTTTGGGACAATATGAAGCATAACAACATTCGCATCATAGGGGTGCCAGAAGAAGAAGAGAGAGAGCTAAGAATTGAAAACTTATTTGAAGAAATAATGATGGAAAAATTCCCTAAAATGGTGAAAGAAATAGACATACAATCCCAGAAAGTTCAGCGTCCCAAACAAGATGAACCCAAAGAGGCCCATACCAAGACACATCATAATTAAAATGCCAAAGGTTAAATTCAAAGAGAGAATCTTAAAAGCAGCAAGAGAAAAGCAATTAGTCGCCTACAAAGAAGCTCCCATAAGACTGCCAGCTGATTTCTCAACAGAAAGTTTACAGGCCAGGAGTGTTTGGCACAAAATATTCAAAGTGATGAAAACCCCCGACATATAACCAAGATTACTTTGCCCAGCAATTATTTAGAATTCAAGAACAGATAAAGAGCTTCCCAGACAAGAAAAAGCTAAAGGAGTTCATCACCACCAAGCCAGTATTACAGGAAATGTTAGAGGAACTTCTTTAAGAAGAAGAAAAATATATATATTTCAAAAATCTAAACAAAGAATGACAATAACTACATATCTATCAATAAATACTTCAAATGAGAAAGAATTAAATATTCCAATCAAAAGATAGGTGCCTGAATGGAAAAGAAAATAAGACCCTTACATATGCTGACTACGAGAGACTCACTTCAGATTAAAAGACACACATAGACTAAAAGTAATGGGATGGAAAAAGATATTTCATGATGGACCTAGAGGGTATTGTGCTGAGGGGAATAAGTCTGATAGAGGAAGACAAATGCCATATGACTGCACATATATGTGGAATCTAAATAATAAAACAAACAAACAAAAAATAGGAACAAACTTACAGATACAGAGAACATTTTGAGGGTTACCAGATGGGAGAGGTTTGGGGGAGTTAGTGAAAAAGGGGAGAGGCGGAAGGGATTAAGAAGTACAAATGGGCAGTTACAAAATAGTCATGGAGATATAAAGTATAGAGTAAGGAATATAGCCAATAATATTGTAATAACTATGTATGGTGTCAGAGGGGTACTAGATTTACTGGACTGATCACTTTGTGAGTTATACAGACGTCTAATCACTATCTTGTACACCTGAAACTAATATAATATTATATGCCAACCGTAACTGAAAATAAAAAATATTAAAAATATATAGATAACATAAAATTTACCATTTTAGCCATTAAAAAAGAAAAGAAAAACTTTATATCATTTTGATATAGATAAGACATTTAAAAATCATGTTTATTATGAAAGAAAGAAATCTTTTGGTAGAAGGGAATTTCTTTAGGATGATAAAAAGCACATATGAAAATTAAGCAAATTTAGTCCTAAGTAGGAAAACATTAGAATATTAGCCTTTAAAATCTGGAATGAGGTAAGGATATGCAGCATCGCCACATCTTTTACCCTTGTAGTGGATGGTATTACCGGTACATTAACTTAAAAAAAAAATAATTCAGAGGGAGAAGGATTAGAAAGAAAAAATAAAATTATCACTATTTGCAGTTGATATAATCATTTACAAAAAAAAGAATCTATAAATACTTAGAAATAATAGGAGAATTTAACAAAGTAGTTCCATAAAAGATTAAATAAAGCAGTGAACTGTATTTTTATACACCAGCAACAAAAATAATTAAAAAGAAAATACTATTTACTATTTAGAGGACATCAATTACTTAGGAATGAATCTAACAAAGGATGAATTAAAATCACTACAGAGAAAATCATAAACTTTAAAGACGACCAAAATGGTGGAAACATACGCCAAGCTGACTGAATGAAAGATTCAATTCTCTCAAATTAATCTACAGAGATTTTCAAATGTTTGATCAAAATCCAAAAGGTTATTTTGGGGAGGAAACTCATAAGCAGATTCTAACATATATGGAAGAGTAAAGAGCCAAGAATATCCGGGACACATTTCCAAAAAAATGAGTCTTCACTTCCTGACCTGTATCTGGGCTTATTGGAAGTGGCAGTAAATAAGGCAATGATAAAGGTACTGAGGTATATATGGGGATTGATGGATAGAGAGCCGAGAAATAGGCCCACATAGAGATGAAATGTTGGCACATGACAAAAATGGTATTTTAGATCAATAGGGAAGGGACAGTCTACTGAACAAACAGAACTGGAAAAGTGGTTATATCTGTATGAAAAATATATGAAACAGAATTAGTTCCAGTTATTTACCTTGTGTCTCTCACTCTCAACATCGCGCTTCTGTATTCTTCTTTATAATGCTGGGTATAATGTGTGTTTGCTCTATTATGTGAGAATATTCAATTCTGCTAAGAGGACAAGAAAAGCAAACAGGATGGGTGAAATTCATTAGATGTATTAACTATAGATAATAAGTAAACAAGTAGGTTGTGGGACACAGGCAGAATTCAGAAGTGCTGAAAGCAGGTAGTAAGTTTATAATCTGTAAGACATGTAAAAACAGAGTAAATAGAATACATTATTAAAGGAATGGAGCAAACAAATGTTCTTTACAGATAGAAAAGGATGGAAAGTTCAAGCCATAAGTCACAAGGTATAGAATATGCCACTTTAGGGCTGACAGCCAGGTCATCCCTAAGTGTCTACCTATTGGTAACGCCATTCTGGCCCCTATATACTCTGTCCCAGAAACACTGACCAAAGGGACAGCTGCCCAGCACACTGGTGAACTGTGTAAGCAGAACCGCGGCCAGGCCTACTCGCCCTTGTATCTCCTAGTAGAGCAAGTATATGTTGGTTCCAAGCACCTCCCATCCACTGATCCCTTACTTAACCTCAATTCTGGTCCTCACAGCTACGCTAGTGTAGCGTAACACGAAATTCAGGTAGTATAGTCCTTTCTTCTGTTTGCACCCTTCCCAAGTGAATTAACCTACCCCAATCTTTCCCATTGGTTCTGGCCGTATGTTTTAAATAGTCTCAATAACCTTCATGATTTGATCAGCATGATTCTGTCTGAGCCTTTTTGGACTGTGGCCTCTATAGCCTACCTGTAGCGTACTTGAAGGCTACCACTTGCACGAAGCTAATTTTCCACAGGACACCGGGGCTGGCAATCTACACAGCACATTTCCCAGACTTCCTTGTCAGATGGTTTCCAGTTAGGTTCTGCCAAGAAGAGGCACTGGAGAGAGATTAGAAGGTGAGAAGCGGAAAGAAGGAACTCACTTCTGACTGCAAGTTCTCCTTGCCTCCCTCTCGCATCTGAACATCTCTGCCACCAAGGACTCTACCCTGCCAACCTGGGATCCAAACCCCGAAGGCTCTTGAAGACCCCAAACAAGTTTGCTACATGGGGGAAAAGTCTTGGTTCCAAAATACAGACTCGAAAAATCGAAATGATTTTCAACATCAAAGAAGTTATACGCAACATAGGATGAGGGTCTATTTTAAATTGATTGATATGTTGAGGCTGGCGTAGGGGCATCTTTAATGGTAAGGTCGTTAAGGGCCTGACAGAGCCTCACTATATATTTCTGTGCCCTCCCCCCCCACTATGTGCAGTGTAGTTAACATCTTATTTTGGCAACAACTCGTATGTTGAAATAGGAAAGCAGAGATGCTGAGGATCAGCCAAAAAAGGCTAGAGCTTTGAAGAGACTTAATAGTTCATCTCTATCTGGCCTATGAGAAAATACATAAGGCTGAGGGTCCCAGAATGGACTTTCGTCCAGTGGCCAGAACCTGAGTTCAAGGGTATTTGGGGCAAGGTAGTGTGTGCTTGGAGTAATGGGTCTCAAAGACACTGGAAAATATGAAGAGTAGCCTGGTATCACCCAGTGTCATAGTTCTGGGGCTATGCATAGCCTTGTGGGCTAGAGAAGAACAGCTCTGGTTCTCAGAGGAAGGGATCGGCCGCCCTCCCATCCCCCACTCCTGTTTTCCCTCCCTGAAGTCTGCCTTCCACACTGTACCTAACATATTTTCTTTCTATGCTAGTAGCATGCATAAGAATCACGGAGAGTGCCTATTAGAAGTGCAGACTCCTAGACGTTCCCCTTGATTCTGTGCACGCCATGCTTGGAGAAGCCCTGCTCCATAGGGTCATTCTCTCTTTCCTCTGCTCCCAGAGCTGGTTAAGAAATTCAGGCACTCTAGACAAGTTCTTTCCCGCTTCTCGTTGTGGTCCAGCTAGGGGAGACAAATGGCATTTGAAGTAATCAGAAGAAATTACTGAGAAAAAAAGAAGAGCCAGATGGACTAAACTGATTTTCATATCTAGCAAGCATTGCAGCCCCACATTTTGTTCGCACCCTCTTATTGAGTGTGAAGCAGACCCAACTCTTGGAGCTGAGTTGAGTGGTGGTAATGGTGGGGGGTGGGGGAGGTGGGTAACTTCTTTTTTCTGTTAACTGGGAATCCCAAGGACAAAGGCTTGATTTTGAAATGTATTTTGCAGACGGTTCTGTCCCCAGCTGCAGGTCCTTGAGATCACAATGTGGTTAGATCCAATCACCATTTGCCCTTTGATACAGATTCATACCATATTATTGTGTTCTAGCAAATTTGCATCTTGAGCCTTTGGTTTTATTATGCAATTGAAGGCTTTGTTTTCTATTTTAAAAAAAATGTTGGGGAACGAGATCAGAATAGGGAGTTTGGGGGATTGTTTTTCAACCTGGCACCCCTCTCCTTTACAAACTAAATTTATAGTAGGTCGGAGAAGGACCATAAAGATAAACCCACTTTCATAATGCGAGGGGATCTGCAGAGAATTAAATCAGAAAGGATCAGAGGGTGCTGGTCTGGCTTTCTTTCTCCCCTTTGGGCTACATGGTACAGACATCATGGAAGAGACTGGAGCTGCGTGTTTGTAATCCCGTGATTCCACTCAGGGTCTCAGAGCATGTTCTCTCAGACAGTGCCTTATCACTTGTCCCCTCCCTGGTGCCCTGATTTCCTCTGCTTGGCTCCTCTCTCCTCCAGTCTCTACCTCCCCAGGCCAATCCGGGACTAGGCTGCCTGCCCAGCAGCTCAGTTTCTGCAGTTCAGTTTACCAACATCCTAAACTACTAGTGAGGAATTGGGAGCTCCAGGATCAGCCAGGTAGCATAGGGGGAGTCAGGGCAAGGCTTTTTTTTTTTTCTGACAGGAGAGCAGGATGAAGGTCTTAAGAGTCTGGGACCAGGGCTGGACAGGGGATGCCTAGAGAGGCATCTAGGTGCTGAGTCTTTTGTCTTTCTAATGATGGCGACAGAGTCTAACCATGTGGAAAAATGGGGCTGCTCACAAGAAAATCCCTCCGAATGAACACAAATAGACAGATCTTGCAGGGAAAAAAAATGAAAAGAAAAAATCAAAGAGGATGGTTTGGACGGGTAAAATGCATAATTACAGTCATTTCTGTGTCTTTCTCATTCATTACGCTTCATTAACATGCAGCAGTCTCTGGTACGACTACCATTAAATGCATCAGACTGGACACGGGTGGTTAAGTTTTACCTGATTAACAAAATGCTCACACTTGTAAACTCAGGTCCTGCCCGGAGATGCCTTCTGCAAGATTGTTCTCGGCTTAAAACTTAAAAATAAAGAAAAGCAAAAAGAAATGGAAAGCCAAAAAAAAAAAAAAAAAATCAAAGGAAACTTGGCGTCTGCCCTGGCCACAGGCAAGGCTGACAAAAAGGGGTTAAGAGTTAAGTGGAAGTCAAGCTTGAAGAAGTAAGATGGGGCCTCTACACAAAGTTGAAATTAAGGCGTCTGGGGCTCGCACAAACCTCTCCACCTTTTTTGGCCTCGAAGGCGGCAACCCCAGCCTCCCTCCCAATGTCCTCCGCCTTTGGGACTAAGCAGGGAAGCTCACGTTAGTAGCAGCCAAGGAGAGGGGCCGGCCTTGCCAGGACTAAAGAGGGAGGGGAGGGGAAAAGCAAGAATCGCCCACCCCGCTCCCAGGCGGAGGGGCGGGAGCATCGGGTCCCGGCTGAGCGAGCAGTGTCTTGGGCTCTGCTTCTCCCCCGAGCCGCGCGGGAAGGATGCTGGGCCGCAGGGGCGCGCGCGCGGAGCGCGGGATGCCATGGGGCTGGACGGCGCTCTGCCTGCTGAGTTTGCTGCGTGAGTACCCGCCGCGCGCGCGGCCCGCGGAGCTGGGCGGCGGGGAAGGTCGCCGCTCCCCCAGAGGCACAGCGCGCAGAGCCAGCTACCTAGAGGGAAGGGACCTCGGCCTCACCCTACGCCCCCACGCCCGCGGCTGCTCCGGGCTTTGCTGGAACGAGAGCCGTGCGAACCGATTCCAGCCGGGCCCAGCGCTTCACCTGTGAATGGGCGGGGGTGGGATGGGAATGGAAGGCGACCACAACGCGAGTGTGAACTACCCCAGGTGTTAACTCGCGCAGCGCCGTAGGCGTCCCGGAGTCGGACAGTGCGACTCGCTGGAGTTGTCTCTAATGTAAAGCGTATTGAAGATGCCAGTGCCTCTTCGCGTTACCCACGGTGCGGAGCGCATAGTTGGAGCCAGAACCAGGAGAGGGGGAGGAGAGAAGCAGAGAAGTTTTGCGTCTGACGGCTGATTCGGATAGCTAGGGCCTGAGCGGGCAGCGGGGAAGGGGGTCGGGCGCCCCACCGATCACCGGGACAGGGAGGGGAAAAGGGAGCAAAGTCAACCTGGGACGAGGCCGCTGATGCAGCGCCCAGGAGGCCCAGGAGGCAGGCTGACCAGTGGAGTTTGGAGTGAAGAACAGTCCATGCAAAAATCCTTGCATTTAGAATCGCAAAGCTGTTACGACTCCCTCTTCCGACGCCCACACCCATTCCACTGGAGAGAAGGTGATGGTGGACGGAGTTTGTTCTGAGCCCTGCCTCCAACCCTCCTCCACAGCTCTTCTCCCTGGCACCAATTCAAAATTGTTACATTGTGGGGTTTTCTTTCTCTGCCCCCCTCCCAGTTCGAAAACTAGTGGACAGGTCAGCAGGCTAATGGACCCTCCTCTTCCACTCATCCACACATGCCCCTCTCAAGCTGTTGCTCTCACCTTTGTTTTTTTGTTTTTTTTGTTTTAAAGGCGCTCAGTAAATATTTATTCTTAATTGCTTTCATTGGAGATAACATTCTCCATCTCATTTCATTGAAGTTAGAGGATTTTAAATATTGTAAGTTCTCCATTTAGCTCAAGATTCTGCTTCCAGCCCTATAGGGCTCCAAATTCCCAACTCTTGCTAAAGGCCACCCACCACGGCCCACAGAGTGGCCTGCGCAGCCAGCTAGACCTCTTTTGCTCTCACTTTCCTCTGATTTCCCTCCCTCTTTGGGTCCACCCAGTTGGAGAGATATTCAGGGCTTGAGGAAGCTATAAGTTTGGCTCTGGGTCGACCTGTTTGGCAGCTTCAGACATGCCCTTGGGGGCAGGGAAAAAACTGTCACGGAGATGTCGAAGCCCTAGAATGGGGTACTCCCCTGGGTGCTAGACTATGCCCTCATGACGGGTGAGTTGATCAGTGGCTCCAATTCTGATCAGATGCTTTGAGTACACAGCTTGTGATGGTGACCTGGTCCTGAGCTGAGGGAGGTCCACCCTTTTCTTATTTCCTCAGCTGGCCATTCTCAGTGTCGCCTTGGCCTTCAGCAGTGGGGATGGGAGGAGCAACTTAACCTCTTCAAAACCTCAGGTTGATGTGCTGAGAATTTCAGTATCTCAGCTTGGGGGTGAGCGGAGGGGCACAGGTCCCTATTCTCAATCTTTCCAGACTGTTTGGGCCAGTTGTAGCTCTGCGCCTTCCCTGAGAACTTTCTAGGGTGTGTGTTTTGTTAATACTAGGAGTCATTTTCTATCTTGAGATATATCGTGGAGGAAGTGAAATGAGTGACTATACCTTGAAATGCTAACTAAGGGGTATTGCAGAAATTCTGTGCCATTATTACTGTGAAATTCAGGGCAGAAAGGGGTTCTGTGGTTTTCTCATCACTTACCCCAACATAGCGGTTTGTTCTGGGAAGGTCTTTTTTCTGTCCTTGTGAGAAGTTGGCATGGGGATGGGCACAGCAGCCAACCAAAAGTAGACTCTCTTTGTTGGAAATGGGGTGGTTCTGGTCAGAACCAGGGTCGGTGGAGGCTGAGAGGCCACCAAATAGCACTGCTACACCACCAGCTGGGAAGAGAAGGCTTTCAGGTTATTAGGGCACCTCATTTGTCAGTCTCACGGTATCTGTTTCCTCCAAGCCCTCCATGGCTTATCCTTCCTCTGTCCCTAAGGACACCCCCCAACCCCACCCCTTCACATTCCTCTTCTTCCTTTGGGTCCTTCGTGCCTGCTGACCCCACACCCATATCCTGTCTGGGGCTACGTGTAAGAGGGGGAAAAAGAAAAGGGAAAAGAATTTTATCAGATGTTTTCCAGAGGAGAGAAGACTCCACCCTTTGAATCTCTGCCACATGGCGACTGAGGAGGAGCAGCCTTGGGGACCTCTGACTAATTCAGTGGCCCCCGGTGCTCCCCTTGGTAGGGCCAACCCTGCTGGCACAACCTTTGCAGATGCAAGTCTTCCAGTTTGACTGATAAAACATGCCACTAGAGAGGCTTTTTCTTATCCCTTTGGCTCCACCTCCTGGGAGCCTGATTCACTTGTCCTCATCTCCTTCATTCTCTGAATCTTTGTCTTCAAAAGCTCAGGGCAAAGAGTGCCAACTGCAGCAGATAAACTCCTGCGCAGCCTTACAAAAACAAATAAAAGAAAGGAACAAATTCCACTTCTTATGGTCTCATTGCCTGATTTCCTTTAGACCCCGGGCAGGCGGTGTGGGCTGACTTTCAGGGCTGGATGGTTACCCAGCTCCACCCTCAGGGTTCCTGGTTCTCTTTTTCTCTTGTTGACTCTGCCCGATCTAATTAAATGGACCCGAGTGTAGAGAACTAAAAACGTAAAGGTATGGAAACAACAAAAATACCATCCTCCAGAAGAAAATGCTCGAGTTGACAGGGCAGAATTTCTGTATTTTTTTCTGGGCTTCGACTTTTTTTAATAAGAACATTTTCTTCCTTCCTCAGCAAAGAAATCAAAACACATTATCTATGACTTTTAGTTTCAAGAGCCTCCAGCTTTGCTAAGGAGAAAGATGCATGCGTCTTGGGAGGATGAGCTACAGACAAATGGGGATGCATCCCAAGGTGTGCGTGCTATGTCCTACAGGCCAGAGCCCATCTGGGAATGAATCACTTCCCTTTAGATGTAAAGGAAAAGGCCTTTGGGCTTAATTGGAAAGTCTGCTCTTTGCTGATTAGGGGGAAATGAAAAACCCGAAGAACTTAAAACCGATAGCTTCTAGGAGAAGAGCATCTCGAGGTAGCCAGTTCCATTGTTTAAAAGAATTTCTTAAATGGTCTCTGAATGAGAAACCTAGACTCCTGGACAAACTTTGCATATGCAATTCAACAAGAGGTTGAATTGCTGACCATGATAAAAAGAAAGTGGAACTTTATATTTGATGGGCCCAAGAGACAAAAGGCTGAAGGAGTCCAGAGTCCAAGAAGATACAGAGAGAGGAGGAGAGGTGCCTGGAACAGTAGGGGAACAGCAGTGAGCAGAGGTGGAAAAGACTTGTCTAGGAGAAATTCCTTATAGTTTGGCATGTTTATCACAGTGATGTCTAAAATTTCAAAGTTATGTCATCGTCTCCTCTGAGCTGGGACGTAACCTCGCTCCATGCTCTCAGATCTTCGGTAAACACACACTAACCCTGTGTTGGTGGTGCTGTGGAGGGAATAAAGGAATGGGTGTTTGGCTCACCCATGTGAGTAGTGCACACCAAGAGCTGCTGCAGCCTGAGGTCAGGGAGGCGTGTGGTGCTTCCATCCAGGAGTCAGTGGCAATCAGGAAAATGGAGAAAGACAACTGGGGCAAATGTGGGCCCCTAGAGAGAGCTGACGATATTGGGGTTGAAGTAAGTGGAAGTGGTCCGAGACATATCATTTGAAGAGTAAGGGGAAGTCTCAATACACTGAGTTTTCACTCACACCTCAACTTCTCCTCCGATGCGTAGGAAGGCATCAGCCCAGTTCTTTGTTCAAGCCCAACATGGTCCAAACTCATAACAAGAATGCTTCCTGAATGTTCCCAGGAAAGATGGGTGGCTTACTATTTCCGGAGTCATTTCATTCCATTAAAAAAAGTAACCCCATTATTTTAAGCTTGTCTTTGTACTGCAGTGAAATTAGCCTTCCTGTAACTTCTAGTCATCAATTCTAATTCCATTCTTTCAACTCTCACAGAATTAATCTGATCTTTCTTCATGACAATCCTTAAAGACATTTCTAGTTGGCCCCACTAGATTATAAGCACCTTGAGGGTGGAGATTTATTTAAATTCTAATAACGTTCACACCTCACAGCAGGAAGAAATTTTCTCTTATTTTGTGCTGCCCACAGCACTGAGTGTGGTCCTTCCCACATCACTTGCTTATGAAAAATAAGAATGAATAAATCAATATGTGAAATGAACCTTGAAGAAAATTATTTATTCTCTCTCCCCAAATTCTTCTTTTCTAGATCAGAGGTCAGCAAACTTCTACAGTAAAGAGCCAGATAATAAATATCTTAGGCTTTTGAGGCCATGGGTAGGCTCTGATGCATATTCCACTTTGTTTTATTTTACAGCACTTTAAACACGTAAAAGCCATTCTTAGTTCTCTGGCCATACAATAAATAGCCTTGGTCGGAATTTGGTCCACCATCTGCGACTGTCAACACCTGATCTAGAGTAAATAACACTAGGCCCTCAATCATATGACTTGCTTTCTAGAACTCTTCTAATTCTGGTTATCCTCCCGTAGACACTCCTTAATTTAATAAATTTCCTCATAAAATATAGCATCTAATGAGACCACTGCGTAGAGGTGGTTAGTGTGAGCTCCCCTGATGCAGTCGCCCTTCAACCCACGTGCTTATTCTGAACTTAGAGGATTATACTAAGCGCCCTGAGTCAAACAAACAAGTAGAAGAGATAGTTTTGGCACTCAAGTAATTTATAATGGGACCGAGGTGTCAAGCCCTTTCCTTAGGAAACAAGCATATGTGATTTGTGCCTGGTAAGTGATGGAGCTCTGTGATTTAAGGTCTTAGAGATGCAGAATGGAGGGGGCCTGTGTTAAAGGAAACCGCTGTTTCTTCAGCATTTATCAGACAGGCTAACTACTTTGCATCCCTTATCTCCTTTATCCCTTGAAACAACTAGGAAACAGGGACTATTTTTATCCCTGTTTTACAGGTGAGGTTTAAGGAGTAGAAGAAGCTTCCCAAGGCTGCACAGCTAGAGCCTGGTAGAAAGCCTCCTTCCATCATGGTCTGATTGCAGAATGCGAGCTCTTTGTTTGCAGGGTCTCCTGTCTTCTCAGCACAAGCCATGGCTCCCAGCAGAGGCCAGTGTGTTCCTTCTTCCTATCACTGTGTCTCCATGGGCTAAAACACCCAGGAACTCCTCTGAGAAACTCCTCTTGGGCCAGGTGCTGGAATTTGAAAGGATGAAGGGAATGGGGCTGGCTGGCTAGGAGATCATAACACCACTAGCAAAGCTATAGAACTAAGGACCTGTGAGAAGCAAGACCGAGTACAGGAAAACCTAGTCTCCTAGAATGTGGAAATTGAGTTATTTAGGTAACAGAGCTTTCTGGATCTCTGAGGATTTGTAACCCCCTTTTAAAGACAAACAGAATCTTCAGTTTATCCATTGTAGTTAGAAATCTTATTAAAAATGTATTTAATATGCCTCTGCTTCCTTAAGTGGACCGAAAAAAGAGGACTTTAACCTTCAAGACTCAGATGTGTCATGAAAATAATTTGGTCATGGTGCAACTCAGTGACATCATTAATGCATGTTAAGGTGTATGTATTTATTTACTCCTACCATAAATGGTTCCAGACTAGTGTGGGTTTTGATACTCATGACTGTTTTTTATTATTTCTGTTTCTTTTATTTCATTTTCAGCTGCTGCTTCTCCTTATTGTTTGTTTCTGAGAGTCTCTTTCTAATTTTTAGCTTTATCTAGTATATCAGATAACCAAGCTCGTTAGAATTGTGCGATTAACAAGAGTAATTGCTTCTGAATAAGTACCTGCAAGTTAAATGGATGACTTTTACCACGTGAATTTTGTGACATCTATTTGGCCTCTTCGAATCCTCATCTTGTTAGCTTCCTGAGCTCTTATGTCTTCCCCTTGCTCCAAGTCCAATAGTTGAGATCAAATAGGGTACTTAAAGTCAAATAGGGTACTTAGGGAGACACAGTTAATAAAGGTGCAATGAGAAGTAAACCAGAGGAGATAGCCTTTCACTCTATTTTAAATCATGCTAGCACACTCTGTTGGGTTGGGTGAGGGCTGTGCCCCCAGTCCGGAATAGAAGGTGTAGTGGAGATTTCCTCCATCGCCTATTAGATTCTGACTCGTAGGCTGCTGTGACTCCCCTGCAGAGTAAGGAATCAGAAGTACAGATCAATAAAGGTCAGAATTTGATGGTTTAATACTATGGTTGTGTGTGGAAGGACAGTATAAAAAGAGATCTGTGGTCAGTCTTGATTCTTGCAGATGCCTTTTCCTCAAGACCCCAGTCTCTTCATGGGAACTCTGTAAATGGAGCCTTAGAGACTATGAAACCAAGAGACTCCTTCATGGAGAGTCCCTATATTACAGTACCTAGGCCAGGATTGGCTCCCAGGGCCCTACTGAGGTGACCCCTTGTCCTACACCAGCTTGTATATGCCCTGTGCTCAGCCTTGCCTTCTGTCCCTTTCTCCCCGCCTTTGTCCAGTTTCTCCAGAGTCTTGGAGGTTTCCCCACTCATCCTAGCTTCAGAGACATGGATCTGAGGTTGGGGTCCTGTTCTCATGTGCAGTCGGAGCCTGGTACATGTGCCTCAGTGCTTGGATGACTGGTAGATGGGTGGAGGCTGCTGCAACCAGGAGCCTGACCCTAGTGGGTTGGTAGCTGGCCTGGGCCCAGGGTTGCTTCACTCATCTGGCACAGGCACTTCTGTCCTCAGAACTAGCAGCAGGTCTCTCTTCACATCTGGAAAAGTTCAAAACTGTTTGTCTGGGTGAAGGAGGCCCTGGGAGAGGGGATTCAAAAGCATGACATCACCTCAGCCAGGATCAGCTTCCTTCGGGTAGAGAGAAGGGCTGGGCCAGGCTGGGCCAGATGGGATTCCCAGGAATTGATATACTGGAAGGAAGATGAGGAAAGGGCGGGCAGGAAGGGTGATGTCAAGGGGGAGTTCCAGTGGTGCCTTGGAATGGCTCCTTGAGAGGATAACCCTTCAATTCAGTGTCCAAATGCTCCCACCTCTTTACGCCTACAGTGAATTCATATCTTAGGTCGGATGGCTTAGAGGGTCCTAATTAAGGACAGAAGAAGACTGGATCCGCTTCTCCATCTATTTCGTTTCGATAAACTTACCCCCGACCTAAGCCATACGGGAGCCCCTTCTTTTCCCTCCAGAGGTGTGGCGGACGTACACTGGTCCTCAGCGCTTTAGCTTGACTTTCTACTCAAGAGTCAGCTAAACCTCAGGGGCGCCCCTGCTCCTCGGCCCGCATGAACATGGCCTTCCCTCTCTGCCCAAACCTTTGCGATTCACGTTCTCATCTCTAAAATGGAAATAGCAATATTACTTTTTCTTCCCGCTCACTTGCCAATAATATTAAAATATGATCGTCGTATTCGCCGTTAATATCAGTCTTCTTGCGGCAGGTTGGTGAGGATGGCAGATGTGGGACAGTGAGACTTGTTACCACCTTTAGGAGAAACATTCGTGGCTCCAGGTTCATTGCCTTGAAACTGAAGCCTAACTTCCCTCTTGTTGCTGAGGGAAAGAGGAAGTGTCATTCTACAATTCAATTTACCTGGAAACTTCTGAAAAATACAGACCTAGCTCTTAACCAGGAAAGTTTTGAGACAAGCTTTAGGGTAGACTGAGACCATCAGGGGCCTTTCCTTGAGGATGGTAGCACCGATGTGGGCGTGACCTCTGCATACCAAGGCCACCCCAAAATTCATAGTGCCCAAGCCAAGTGTACAATGGAGGCCCATATACCATATTTTTGAATACTTCAAATAAATCAGGTCAACTAACTGATAAATAAAAAAATCTCTATCCTCTTTCCTTGAAAAACATCTTCATGACTACCTGGAAGGCGGGGTTTGAATTTGAGACTCTCACGGTCCTAGAATCCAGTGCCGCAATGTGGCTAAGCAGGAAGAGGTGCCCTTGGCTCCAGCCCACCTCTTTTCTCTTCTTACCCATGACTCTGGCGCACACTGTAGGGGGTCTTATGTTCATTTAAGGGACACTCCACCACACGCTTATGCTCTAACCCTTCTCCCTGCAAAGAGCCGCCCTTGGCCATCCTTAGCCCTTGGATGTGAGATTTTGGTGTTGCAGTTGACCCTCCAAAGGATGGACTGTGAGAAAAGGCCATGCAGGTCCCCAAGAAGGCAAAATTTTCTAGGCTTTCTGGTCTCCAGTGATCTAGAAGAAAGAGTACATCTCTGTTGGCCCCATGGACTCCTCATGGTTTGGGGAAGGGCAGAGCAGGAGGAGAAACAGAGTATAGGCTTTAAAATGCAGGGGCTGGGCAGGAAGCTTCTCCTCCCTGGATCGAAGGGTGGCACTGCTGGGTTCCCCAGGAAACATGGAAGGGCCAGGACCCTCGTGAAGATCTTCAGAGAATAACTAGACTCAGGAACATTACACTTATAGTATTCTAACATTTGTTATCTCATTGATTCTCCCAAAAATCCGTGTAAGAAAAGGCCCTCACTTTAGAGATTGGTACATACACACACACACACACACACACACACACACGAAATTACATAGTTATTGGCAGAGCCAGAACTAAGCTCTCTAGCTCCCAGCTACATCTGAGGAGAAACCAGGCCTTATGTTCTCTAGCCCGTCAGCTGGATTTCTGAGGCGGAGCTTCCTGGAAGAAATCTTGGGGTTGCTTGCTGCAGTTCTTTAACCAAAGGAAGGGAGAATACATTTACAGGCCATGAGGAAAAGAATGGAGAGTTGGGGAACGGGGAAGTCTGGAAAGGGGAGAAGATTTTTTTAAAAGGGATTGAATAGAGTATGGTGTGAATTTAGTGATTATTCCAGGAATGAATATGGTAGATGGAGAGTGAAAAAAAAAAAAAAGATAGGATACATTAAAAAGAAAACGGGTACATCCTCCCCACATTTCAGATCTTTGCAGTATTTATTCAGGTATAATTTAATATTTTAATATTTTATCGACATGTTGTGAACATTGTTTTCATGTTATAGTTTTTTCATAATTTTTTATTTGTAGCGATTATAGTGCATATGCCATTTATACAACTAAATTTATTTAGTTGCAACTTTTCCATACTATGAATAATACTATGCTAGACACTGGGTGCATACGAGCTTTTCCTTCCCTATTTCCTTAGGAAAAAACTAGTGGTGGGAACTCAGTTGCCTGTCCAGGAAGATGTTTTTGTTGCTGCTGCCTTGCCAGGGGCAGCAGAGGATGTTCTAAATGGATTCTGCCTGAAGTCAAGACACTGAATTGGGTGATGTCAGGAGGCTCCAGGACAATTTGGTTCTGACCTTTCCTCCTTGTTTCTCTATAGCCTCTGGATTCACAAACATGAATAACTTGAGTAATGTAACCACAGAGTCATCGATCTTAAGAATATCTTCAGTTGTTCCTGTAAATGTATCCAACCAGGAGACCAGAATACTAAGTACTCTTGAAAGTACTACCCTCGACCCCATCTCTGAGAACAGCAATGGGACCATAGCAGCCATCTCAGGTAAAGAGTGTTTGTCTCAGGCCCCAGAGGGATGCTACTGGTGCTTGGGGGATAAAGCATTAGATGTTTGCAGACCACGCCCTGCTCCCACTTTCTTGCCCAGATGAAAACATACAATCTCTCTGTAGTAATGACTTTGGCATCATATTTAGGGTACTCTGAGGTAAGTTCTAGATAAGTCTTCCAACAGTGTCAGCTTTCTCAAGCCAGTGCCTTGGCAGCTGATCCTGATTAGTAATGCTCCTTGTACCCTTGCTCTCATGCTCAATTGAGCTTAGCCATAAAAGGATTAAGTGAGAATTCCCTAGAGCTCTCCGATCTCTTCCAAGTGAAGGAAAGTGTGTACAGGTTCAAATTGGGGGTCTTTGACTTCTCTAGGGCGGACCAACATCCAGTTTCAGAATCCCAAGGATGCTTCTAATACGTTCTAGATTATAGCTATGGTTCCAATAGCTGGCTTGAAATGAGTTTGGTAGGGATTAGGACAGGAAGTAACTCTTAACTCCCCAAATTCCCTTTTCTGGGTGGAAGTCCATGCCCATGTCATTATCTACAAGGTCTTCTTGATTCAAGACAGTTTATTGAGGGGTGTGTGTGTGTGTGTGTGTGTGTGTGTGTGTGTGTGTGTGTGTTTATGCAAATGTGCACACATGCACACTTGTATTTTTGGTCTTTTTCAGAGTCTACGGTCAACTTCACATCTACCTCTGGGATCACCCCAGTTCCTGAAGCCATGACCTCTCCTGTCCAGACACAGACCTCTGTAGTCATCACAGTGTCTTCCACCACAATCAACTTTTCAACTTCAGAGATGACCTTGACACCCAACATGTCACCTGGAAATGTTTCACATCCCCCACACAATAGCACCAGCCCTGTGACATCTCTCACTATACCCTATACATCATCTTCATCTACCCCGAGTACCATCAAGGTGGGTAAATTGGGCCAAAATGGCAGGTTGGCCCCTCATTTCATATGTATACAGGCTCTCTCTTCCCTTCATCCTCTCCTCATCCCAACTAATGAGATTTGGGTCATTAAGTATTAGCAGGGAAAATACGCAGCTCAAATATTGCTGGAAGGGATAGAAAGGGGCAGAGAGGGGTGGAGTCAGGTGGCAGGGCTGATCTGGGTCGTGGGTATTGCATTTCTAAGGAATAGAGAATAACGAGGATTCTCTGAGATCCATCCATTTCTCTGAATCTTTTTCTAGTACTTCTCAGTCTGGGCTTTGACCAGGCACCATTCCCCTTTGGCCATATTTGGAAACCGTCCTCCTTAATGGTGCCGGCTTTCCCCAAAATGTTTAGGACTAAAACCATTTCCTCGATGTGAGAGGGTTTGGTGGCTGTGTCAGGCATAGAGAGGCTGTGAGGAACTGGACAGACGGGGTATACTGAGCTCAGCCTTAGAGCAGGTGTCTGTCAAGAGCTTCCAGCAGAAAGAGTGGAAAATAAGCGGGTGTGGAACCTGGCAGGCAGGCATGGGGCGGGGCACCGCCTGGTTTCTGTTTTTAAAGGAGCCAAAATAAGAATCTGGAAAGTCCTAGGGATCAGGGGGAAAATGAATATCACTAGGATCTTCCCAGTCACCCCATTATCTGTTTGCCTGTATGGCTTTGCTGCAAGTGAATAATTAATTCATGGGAGGGAAAATGGCCCAAATGGGAAAAGATCCTCCCCTCTTCCATCGTTGCACCATTCAAGCCCATGTTTACCAAGACTGCAAATAGCTACCTGCCTGCAAGCTCAGGCTAGTAACAAAGTTAATTATCTGCTGGGGCTAGGGGGTGAGATGGAGGAAGGAAGTGTGACTGTTATAAAATCTCTAGTCCCCTAAGAAATTTTAAAATTTCTTTTTCTTTAAAATCTTTTTAGAGAGTATTTCACAGAAATCTAACTGGAAAAGGGGTGGGGGAAGAAGTGAGGGGCAAAATACTGGCTTATTTACTTTGTTTTTGTTTTAATACAGGGAGAAATCAAATGTTCCAGGGTCAAAGAAGTGAAATTGACCCTAAGTATTTGCCTGGAGCTAAATGAGACCTCCAGCTGTGTAAGTCACGCTACCTGAACCCCGCAACTCCACTGCTTCCCTTTCCCTCTCTCCCACAATCCTTCTGAACCTCCTTGTCATTTTGGACTGAATGGACTTTGGTGCGGTGGGGAAGTTTAGCACCTTGAGGCTGCTTGCAATTCTCAGCTTTGGGCTTAGGAAGTAAGAGGCCCCATCTGGTGGATGAAGAAGGAAAAGATAACTTTGTTTAAATGTAGTTATTTTTTCCATCTTTTTATAACACTTAATATATATAGTTAGATTCAAGTTTGCTTGATTCGAGTTTGCTTTTACGTTAAGAAAGTCCTTCCTGAAATAGAAACTAGTCACTTAAAATATTCATTTATTATTCTTATTTATAGATCTCTTTAATCCATATAAAATTGTTTTTGCTATAATGCTGCATTTTTCATGTAACCATTTTTCTTAACATTATTGACCGATCCTTCTTTAGATTGGAATGCTTCTTTTAGCCTACATTAAGTTTTCATATGTCCCCAGGCCTATTCTTTAGAAATATTTCATTTGTTCAGTTTGCCTTTTTTTTGGCCAGTTTTAAATTTTAAAAATTATTATACTTTTACATTATAGTATTTTTAATATTTAGCCAGGATGGTCTTTGCTTATTACACTATAAAAATATGAAGTATTTTTTTATTCTTTTAGAAAGACTTTGAGAACATCTTGTCCAGATTCCAAAAGGAAAACATTTGAAATTTTAATTGGAACTACTTTAAAATCTCTCCATTTTTTCTGATCTTCTCTTGTTCAGTATCTTGTTTTTTTGGTTTTAAATTTTTTTCCTATGGGTTTTATAGATTTATTAAAGTTATTTATAATATAGATTTCCCATTATATATTTCAACTGATTGTTGCTTGTATATTAGTAAGTTAATTGAGTTTTGAATATTTGTCTGGGGTTTAGCTGTTTCTTTAACTTGCTTATTAACTCCAGGAGCTTTTTAGTTGGTTCTTTTCTGTTTTTAAGGTGGACTATCATGTTATCTACCACAATATGTTGTTTTTCTCCGCCTTTTTAGCAGTATGACTCCTGTTTCAGTTTCGTGTCTTATCGCATTGGTAAAACTGTACAGCGTGGTGTTAATTTTTAATGATGATAGCAGAGCTCCTTGCCTCGTTTCAGTAAATTCAGTTTCCTGACTATAACAAGGCTCTGGGTAAAGGATGGGATGATGAGAAGAGCAGTATTTACTTATAGGGGAAAAAAACCCCCATTTTCTTACAAGTTGAAAATATATTTAAGGGAATGCAATATATATCATGTGTGCATACATAGTTCGGAAAGAGCCTGGATAAATACTAGATTATAGAGGCATTAAGTTACTTATTTTGTTTATTCTGACCACTGTTATCTTACCTGCAATTATCAACTGGGTGGCTCTGACTCATAGACCTTTTAAAATTATACTTAAGAGAATTATTTAATTTAAGACTTTAAAAAAACAACAGAAATTGTGAAGACATAAACTCACACAATGGAATAACTAAGTGCAATCAGCGAAATAGTTAACTTAAACATGAATATACAGTATACAAGTGATATTCTGTGTTTCTGATCCTGATTTTCAACTCTACTCATTAAGGAAATTGCCAAACCCTTTGCTAATTATAGCTAAGGAAAATGACCATCTTTTTTTTTTTTTCCTGTGTCTGTTGTTTTGTTTGAACGCTTATGTTCCTGTGTATCACATGGATCTGTGCCAGAATGCTCATTCTTTGTACCAGTGATTTAGAGCTAATTGCAGAGCATTCTAGGTGTCTGTCAATTGCTCTTCAAAGTTCACATTTTACTAGGGTCATCATCCCAGACAAGTGCCAGACACTTACTGCTACTCCAGAAATAGCCCCGCTTATGCTGCTGCTGCTGTGGCCTCTTTTACCCTGTGCTCTTCACTGTCTAATCTATTTTGTGCCACAGCCGAGAAAGTCTGCATTCTTCTCTGAAACTTGGGGAGGATCTGTGAGTAGCCATGTGGAAAGAGAGCAGTTCCCCCAATATCTTAAAGAAGGCTTCTGCACTGCCCGTGATGAGTCTACTTCGTGGTAACCCCTGTGTTGTGCTATTGTTCTCATGGTCCTTCCACCACTGTTGATCCCCTTTTCTTCCTGAGGACCCCTGTTCCCCAGACCCCAAGCAGCAGTACCTCCTACAGCTCCCCAAGGTCATTTTTCCTTGTTCTAGAATTTTTAGCCACAGCTCCCGATCGCGTCCCAGATTTCTTTTCCTTGAGTCGTATTGCATGATTCTCTGATAATCCATCTGTTCCAAAGTCTGTGAGTGGGGTAGTGTCAATTTTCCTTAGATTGCATTTGTACCTTTGGTTTTAGAAGGCCTTAAGGTACTAGCTCGAACCGTGGGAAACTCAGGCCCTACTCGCAGCCTAGTGAGAAGCATGAGGGTTTGGATTCCCCTAATATCACGTCCTTGAGTACTTATGTAATTTTGGCATGCTCCTGCGTCTGTATTCCCATAACAAAAATACACATGCATTGTTCTCAGCCCTCCAGACACTCATTCTGCACCAGTACCTGCTGAATATCCAACATATTCGCTCTCGCCATGTGGATTCTTTAGATCTGTCTCCTGTACCTGCGTTCTGTAGACATTTGTATCCCAACCACTCTTCTTTTACTCCCCGTCCTTCACCTCTAGGCAGAAACCAATCCAGGGAGCGGAAGGGTGATCCCATGCTCTTCTCAAGCACCTGGTACCACGTCTCAGAACCCTCACGAACAGAACATGTTGCTCCAAGTCCGACCTCCATTTTCTCTGCTGCAATGTCAGATTAATTAAGTTTTTGTGGTTGTGGTTTCCCAGATAGTTTCGAAATTGTGCGAATACTTTATTCTCTTATGCTATACCTATTTGTCCAGAGGATTCCACCAAAAAAATTTTTTAATGGCATAAAACTTACCTCCTTAACTATTTTAAATGTATGGTTCGGCGGGGTTAAGGAAGTTCACATCATTGGGAAGCCAGTCTTCAGAACTCTTTTCATCTTCCAGAATCGAAACTCTGTGTCCATTAAACAATCCCTCACCCCACCACCCCGCAACCCTGTTAGTGGAAACCATGATTCAACTTTCCATCGCTATGAATTTGATTCCTCTAGGTACCCTATATGAGTGGAATCATGCAGTATTTATGTCTTTTGTGACTGGCTTATATCAGTCAGCCTAATGCCGTCAAGTTTCATCCACGCTGTAGCGTGTGTCAGAATTTCCTTACTTACTAAGGCCAAAGAATCTTTTTTTTGCATCTCTATACCCCATTTTGTCTATCCACTCATCCGCTGATGGACACTTGGGTTGTTTCCACATCGTGGCGATTGTGAATAATGCTGAACGTGGGTGTACAAATATCTCTTCAACACCCTGATTTCATTTCTTTTGGTTATATACACAGAAGTGGAATTGCTGGATCATATGGTAGGTCTGTTTTAAAATTTTCGAGGAACTGCCATTCTGTTTTCCATAGCAGCTGCACCATTTTGCAGTCCCATCAACAGTGCAAAAGGGTTCCAATTTCTCCACATCCTTGCCAACACTTGTTATTTTCTGGGTTTTTTTTGTTTTTGTTTTTTGTTTTTTTTTGATAGTAGCCATCCTAATGGGCATGAAGTGGCATCTCATTGTGGTTTTGGTTGGCATTTCTTGATGGTTAATGATATTGAACATCTCTTCATGTGTTTATTGGCCATTTGTATATCTTCTTGGGGAAATCTCTGTTCAAGTCCTTTGCCCACCAATTTGGTTTTTAGAACTACCTTTCTTTGGAGACACATCTGTTTTTATGCAGAGATTTTATTTACGCAGCTAGTTCTCATCATACTTACTCTGTTACACTGACTTCATCTGAGGCAGACTGCATCCAGCCTCCAGACCATATCCCCCAGCCCACGCCTTTCTTGCCCTGTGCCCAAACACTAAAGGTCAGTTTCCATGCAGAAAAAACTTACAGATGGAGGACTGATGAAGAGTGTATCTCCTGGAAACAACCTGAAGTCTAGAGACATACTGCATGATTCCTAATTTCTCGCCCTTGCTCAGCTGCCCTTGCTCAGGTCCCTTAATTACTCCAGACCCTGTATGAACATAGAGGTTTTGCCTGCATTGTCAGATTCACACCAAAGTGAGAGAGAGAGAGAGAGAGAGAGAGAGAGAGAGAGAGAGAGAGAGGAAAGAGAAAGAGAGAGATTGATTGAGAGATTGAGAGATTGAGAGATTGATTCAGCATCTGGAGATAGCTTAAAGGTCATTTAGAAAAATACCTGTCCTTTCCCCACTCCAATACTTAACATGCTTCTTTAACATGTTAAAAGTCTTTGAAAAGTTTGGGGATGCTACTCTAGAAAGGTTGGATGGTTTTATTATTGCGGTTATTATTTTTGCAAAGTAACATGTGCAAGCAGATGTAGTTAGGGGCTCACAAATCTGATTCTCATGAGCAAAATGGCGAGGCTGTGGCTTCCTCCTGCCCACTCTCCCATGATGTCTGCCTACAGCCTCTCTTGGGGGAGGATGTTTATTTCAAGCATCCAGAGAAGCATTGTGCTTTGTTCAGGATCCACCTGCTCTTCTCCAGGCCCAAACACAATTCACTGATGCTGTTGGATTCCAGAGTGGGTGGCTGGCCGCTGTTATTCCCTTGAATTTAGTCCAAGAAACTAAACAAGGGGTGGAGGGACTCTGTGTGAAGGCCAAACCAGTTGGGATGTTGGGTTGAACAACAATTCACTGAGTTCTTTTGTTTACTTGCTATGTTTAGTGCAGTTTGGTTTCCAAATTATGTAATGTACACCCAATCCCCACACCAAGGAGTCTTACAGTCTAGTTACAGAAAAATAACAATAACAGTAAGGGAGAATATGATTAAACATCAAAATATACATTCTAGATGATATGCTATTATTAATAGTAATAGTGATAGCTGCCATTTATCCAGTGCCCATGAGGTTCCAGTCACCTCGTTGGGCACTTGTCTTACAATATGTCCTCACTCACCACAACAACCCAGTCTTCAGCTGAAGAACCTGACACTCAGACAAGTTGCATGACATGCAAAGAATCTAATAAGTAGCAGAGCAAAGGTTGATGCCCAGTCTGTGGAGGGCAGGTAATACCTGCTTCACGGAAGAGGTGGAGTCGAGTGGAGTCTTGAAGGATGGGAAATCCAGGGGAGAGGCAGTGTTCTTTGCTCTCACACCCCAGGCTTCTTCACGGTGGTACCTACAGTCACAGGCCTCGCCTCACTAGCTTCTCCTGCACACATTCTGCTCATTTCTTCAAGGCCTACATTGAGATGTTTCTGATAACCCCAAATCAGATGCGTGCTCACCCTCCTTTGAATGTACATAGCACCTTAATTGTACCATTCTTCGCTACTTGCCATGTAACTAAATCTGTGACCTGTTAGTCTCTTTGTGCCTCAGTTTCTTCATTTATAAAATGAAGAGAATGATAATATATTATAGGGTTGTGTGAGGCCTAAATGAGTCAATATGTGTAAAACACTTTGAATAGTGCCTGAGACAGTAAGTGTCATTTAATTTCATTGCCGTGCATACAACCATGTGGAATTCATAGCTAATACACACACACACACACACACACACACACACACACACACACACACCCCACCAGACACACACACAGAAGTTTTTCACACAATGTCTTATATTCGGGGCTTGATAAATGTCAGAACAGCTGAATCTGGTTGAGGTGCAGCTTCTTAAGACTCAGCAGATCGAGGGAAACGCCATTTTGTTTGACTTGTTTAGATCGTGCAGGAGCCTTGTCCCTCTACCCCACTCAGGAAAGAGACGTATTTCAACCAGAGACACCTCAGAAGCCCCGAGTCGTCCAGGCAGGACTCCCTTCCTCCTCCTCAGGCAGCACGGCGTTAGGAGGATGCAGGGAGAGCCTCATACGGCTCTCTGAGGAGAAATGGGCCTAGAGAGGAAGGAGGCTGTGATCGTATCCAATGTGGTGTCCAGACCGCCTACAGCAGATGCTGCTTTAAAGAGCCAGATTTTTCCAGAAGCAGAGCCTTTATCCAAGGACTTAACAAGGGAGACCTGCAAAATCGGTCCTTTTCCTGAGGGGTGAAGCGGCAGTGGCCTGAGACTTCATTTCTGAGACCTCAGCCCTCGGGGGCCTTCTGAGGCCACCGTTGGACTCATCCGTGACTTGGAGGTTATCCAGCCTTGCTCTCCCGGCCTCAGCCAAGCCCAGTGCATTTCCAGCTGATGGAAGAACACTGGGGCCTGAGGCCAATCTTGACCTCGCCTTGTGCAGGAGCAGGGGAGCCTGGGTTTTCCTGCCTTGAGCCACTTCGTTAGGAAAATAGTCAGGCTGCTTTCCAAGCCGAGAGGAGGCCCTCTGGCCTTGCCACGAGAAGCAGACCTGCCCACAAACAGGAAGCTTTCTCCTCCGTGGAGGCTCAGTCCCGATGGCCCTCATGTGCCCCAGCAGTTTCCCCTAACGGGAAAGTTGTCAGAGCTGTTCAGGTATTTCCTCCTCCTCCATCTGCCATCTGGACAGAGGAGAGAGTCTTGGTTTCCGTTCCTTTCCTGCACAGGGGAGGCCACTCTGATTGCAGACTGCTGGGATAAATCTAAGGAGGTGCGACACAGGGCGCTGGAAGGGTGCAGCCGGTGCTTCCGATTCATCCCTGTCCTGGGGCTCGCTGTTGAAGAATGATCAGAGTTTATCTTCTAAGTCTGAGGTCTCCAGGCCTGTTGTCCAGTCAGCAAACTGGAGGAAGATTTGTGACCCTGAAAAGCATTGATCCATGCTTTTAATGGGAAAGGGGAATGGAAGACTGGACAAAAACACCCTTTCCCTTTGAGCCATGATCTTCGTGAGACCCCTTTGAAGGGACCGAGGATCCCATTGAGTCTGTAGTCAGATATTTGGTCTCCACTCCTCACCTCCCTTGGCTTTCCTCCAACATGTGCGGCTACGGTAACCTTGAAACAGGATTGTCTCCTCGTTACTATTGTACTGTTAATATTTTCTGTTATCGGCAATTTGTTTTGAATTTAATTTGAATAGTATATGTGTGTAGGGGCAATCCCTAAATAAGACATTTCCTAAATAAGACAATCCCTAAATAAGAAATTTGTTCTCTGGCATCTTATAGATGCCATCTTACATCTAAGACACTAATAGATATATGCTTTGCTACTGAGAAATTTTTGAGGGTTTTTTTTTTTTTTCCTGTTGTGTTCTTGCACATATATAGTTCATGGTATTTTTTTTTTCCAGTTGGAATTTTAGGAAAAAAACAGTCTTGTGGAGGGGGTAATAGTGTGAATTTAACCAGAATTATTGTCAAGACTCTGGATGTAGCCCAGGACATACTAGTACTTTAATCTCTTGCTCGTCATTTTTCCCTGTCTTCCCAGGAGGACTTTAAGAAGGCCAATGGAGAGGAACTGACCCAAATCCTGTGTGGGAAGGATCAGGCCGAGGCTGGGGCCGGGGTGTGTTCCTTGCTCCTTGCCCACTCCGAGGTGAGGCCTCACTGCCTGCTATTGGTCTTGGCCAACAAAACCGGTAAGAGGCACATCTGTCTTGGGGGTTAGGAAGGGAGGGGGGCTGAGGTTAGAGGATGCTGGGTAGAAATCAGGCATCTTAGCTCAGAGAGTATGGGTGCTGGTGGGGAAGGGCCGGGCCGATCTTGGTGGAGGCCCTCCTGAGGTGAGGATGGCCATCCAGAGCATCTTCTAGAACAGTGCAGGAGGGTGGAGCAGAATGAGCTGGTCTAGCTTCTAGACTCAGCAACCCCTGTTTCTAATTCTAGAACTTCCCAGGAAGCTCCAGCTTCTGAAAGATCATCAGTCTGACCTGAGAAAGGTAAGGTCTCTAAGATAATGGGTCAGGGGCGTTCACTGGAGTAGGGGAGAAAATAATTATCTTCTCTAGACTTGCTCTTCCTACCTCTCCATTCTTCTCCAACCGTCTTCACCCTGATGCTTGAACCAAAATTTTACGATGCAGCGTAATTAAGAGATGTCAGTCTTAAACCCTGTTTAAAAAATCCTTAAGGTCAGTGTCTTCTTGTGTTTATTCACTGTTGCACCACACACAGGGGTCAAGTGTAAGCTGAGCTCCTTTCCAAAACCCACGTTCTGCAAATGACTCGGCTCTCTTTTCCGTGTCTTCTCTTCCAGCTGGGGATCCAAAACTTCACTGAACAAGATGTTGGGAGCCACCAGAGCTATTCCCGCAAGACCCTGATTGCACTGGTCACCTCGGGGATCCTGCTGGCTGTCTTGGGCACCATTGGCTATTTCCTGATGAACCGTCGCAGTTGGAGCCCCACAGGAGAAAGGCTGGTCAGTTCTGGGGTCCAGGCCAAAGGGAATAAGGAAGATAGTGGTCTTCTGGGGAGGTCTATGAATATCACAGTGGAGGAGAAGAAATACCAGAAAAGGTACTTCTGTGCCCTTAAATAGGGTTATTTATACCTGTACATACTTGTGCCTGTGGACAGGTCAAAACAATAAATAGCAGATTGGGGAGGAAGCACTGACTGGGGCCTGCCCACCTCACTGTGGTAACAGATGGTTCATGTCATCTATTATTTTCCCTGGGATACTTCAGCTGGGTACAACCAGAACAGACTGCTAAATCAACCATTTATTTTGCAAGCATGTTAAATGACCATGGGAACCACTTGGCTTACAAGAAGGGGACATACGGAGGGAAAAATCTACTCTTGAGGAAGGACAAGACTGGAGTTTGACTCTTGGCCTCTGGCCTGGGAGGGTTATTATGGCCTGGGAGGGTTATTATACCCCGGGTACTGCCTGGTGTCTGGCGGGAGCTGGCTGTTGAGCTGCGATGGCATGGTGTGGTGCCTCTCCTCTGTCCTTTCTCCTCTAGGAGCTGGAACCCTGACTGCTCTTCAGGAAGAAAGGACTCTGCACATGCAGCTGCAACCCCCCTCTCCCTCCTACTCCTGTTCTCCCCCACCGCCAGAGTCTCACTCCCCTGCTTACCAGATAATGCTCCTTTATTTATACACTGTCTAGGGCGAAGACCCTTATTACACGGAGAACGGTGGAAGCCAGGGCTATAGCTCAGGCCCTGGGGCCTCCCCTGAAGCTCAGGGAAAGGCCAGTGTGAACCGAGGGGCTCAGGAGAACGGGACCGGCCAGGCCACATCCAGAAATGGCCATTCAGCGAGACAACACGTGGTGGCTGATACCGAACTGTGACTCGGCTGGGTGGGGCAAGGCTGGGCAACGTCCGGGGAAGGGGCCGTCCCTGCTGGAGGTGCCGTCCCTCACCTTCCCCCTTTCCCACTGCACGCACCCTCCGAGGCCTTTCCTGGGGCCCTGCGCTGCACCACCCAGGGTTCTCTCCACCTTGGGGAGAGGCAGGTAACCCTGCCCTTTGCACATTCAGCTCCCTGGCCCCAGATTCTGGTCTTCGAGTAAAGAGGTGATGGGGAAGCCAGGGTTCAGAGAAGCTCCCAGTGGGGGTTGACGATCTTGCAGCATTCACACATGGCCCCTTCCCTCTCCCTGCTCTCCGCCTCATTACGGGAACTCCCAGGGGGAAAGCATCGGCTTTTCTGGGCTACAGTTTCTTCCCAGGAATCTTTGCCTTTTGCCCTTTCTTCCTTATACTTTCTTTCTCTACTTTAGGGAAACCAAAGCTACCCATTGCACTTGCTCCTTTGCAGTGATATAGCCAGAAAAACTTGTCGTTTTACACCATGTCCCTTATGCCCCCTCCAAGTCACTGTGGATTCAGTCACCAGCTTCCCTTTTGCTCTCCTACCTCCCCTGAGCTTTCCATGTGTCCCCGCATCTGTGAACAGAAGCCTGCACAGGTTTCTGGCTGAGCCTGGAACTGAGCTCTGAGTTTTAGAACAACGTCCTGAGTCTCTCTGTTTGAGACAAGGTGAAAGTGCACGACGCACGTGTTCCCACCCGTAGGGGCAAATGGGAGAGAGCAGACAGCTCGGTCCTGGTCTTCCTGGAGCAGAGCCTCTGCTTGGGCTCCTTTATGTCCCTGTGGTCAGAGAGAGCAAGAACGTGGGACTGGAGCTCCTTGCGCATCTAAGGAAGCCCCTCGCCCCTGGGCTAGGTCGTGTCCTTATCCTCTGATCTTCATGGCTGCCTCTCTCCTCTCCCCTGATTCCTAAAAACCAGTCCTCAGGCCCCTCACCCCAGTAGACTCCCTTCTATCTCTGCCTCCCCCACCTCCTTCACTGCTCTGCACTCCACATGCGGTCATGTCCTCAGGACACCTCCAGAGGACCCTCACCATAAGCCTCTAAGTGGATGACCCAGTTCTCTTTTTTTTTTTCCAGAGGGGCGAGCAGAGATCCTGGTTTCAATGACGTTTGGAATAGAACTTTCCTGTGAGATAGAATATTATTTTTTTTTTTCCCTGGGCAAAATGGTGTGTAAATACTGTAATTAAAGGATAGTGAACACATTTGTCCCTGTGGCTCTGTCCCAGCTGGGCGTGTCTTGAATGCAGAGCAGTCCGCTCCATCCACCTGGCTGGACTGCAGGCGGTGGGGAGAGGCCAGCCGTAGAAGAGGTGGGACCATCTCAGGGACACTAACTGGTGATGCTGCCCCTTGGGCTAAGGCGAAAACTGCTCCCAGAGAACCCTCTTCTGAGAAGAGGCACATTTTGGTATCGATACAAAAAATCAAAGGGAAGGCACCATGTCCTATGCACCCGCTGTTATCACACCACATCCTGCTCCTAGCTGGGAGCAGAACAGTGAAGGACAATGTGGGCAACTTCTGCTTTAGAGATTTGGCTGTGAACTCTGGGGAGCGGTTGGTCTCTACCCTCAGCATTAAGACAGCAGCTAAACTACAAAATCTGTGAGCACACACCACCCCCTCCAGACCCAGACACCCCTACCCCACCCCAGACCATAGGAAGTGTGGGAAGGCATGTGCCGGACACAACTGAGTAGCTTCAGGAAACGCTCCCAAGTGTGTCAACAGTGGCAGAGGCAGTTGGGGCCAAACAAAGGATCCTTCCAGTTCTTATCTGACCAAAGCCAGACTTTTCCCTTTAGTGCTGTCCCACCCCCACCCCCTCCTTGCTTTCCCCAACTGCTCTAACCGGAGGTTCCTCTCCAGGAGGTGGAGGGATGTGATCTAGAGCCTTCCCTGGAAGGCGATGGCTGATAGTGGGGCATTGGAGAAAGGAGAGAGAGCACCTGCGGAAAAAGAAGTCAGGTTGGCCTCGACCTACCTAGTCACACGTCCTGCAATGAGAGCGACCAGATGAAAGACTGGTCAGTTAGGGGTGGCTGGGGAGAGGGGTAGGTACAGGGTACTGAGTCCTGAGAAACACGGGAAGAGGAAAAAAGGCTACTGAGTCTGAAACGCCCTCAGCCTCAGGCCTAACGACCTGTGATGGTATTTTTTCCTGAGTATGTCGGCGTGTACAGCCTTTGGGGAGAAGGGGTGCGTACGTGTATATTTAAGGGGTGGGGTGGGCTGGAGACTAGTTCTCTGATGGCTGGGCCGCTTGCCCTAAAGGACTCAGCTTTCTGAAACATCAGACTTTCCCCTTTGGCCTGAGCGTCCTGGTGCGGCAATGGCTCCACCTGCTGGTCTTGCTGGGCTCCTACCGCTCAGCTTCCGTTCAATTCGCATCCATGTTGGGTTTCGCTCCCCGGCTGCCCCGCCCTTGAACAGCCTGGCCCAGTGGATTTCAAACTCGAAGTTCATTTAACTACAGAAAGTCGCTGCTGGTGAAGACTTTAAAGATACATCCAACTCAACTCTCTTATGGTATCGTTAAAGATAAACTAAGGCCCAGAGAGTGCGTGTGGCTTGCCCATATCACCTGGAATCAGGCTCCTGAATCCAAAGCTCTTCCCTTCATCACCTCTCCCCACTCATCTGCTGGGGCCTCAGACTGCCTCTGGTTGGATGTCATGAAGCTGGTGAGGGCAGTGTGAAGATACTTTGGAGACTTCACTTCTAGAGCATTTCATCAACATGTGCTCTTTCGGGCCTGGCCGGCTAAGCAGGACGGAGGCCCTAGGACAAAGGAGAGACTGAAGACTCTAGGAGGCAGGGAGGCTCAGCCCCTCTGCTGTGCCTATAGCTGGCCCTGAAGAATTAACTCTGAAGTACATAGTTCATTATGGAAAGCATACCTGAAAGTATCTTCTGTCTGATTTTCATCTAGCTGCATAAACAGGAAAATCCTCCAAGTCTCGGTATTCCCCATCCCATCCTATCTAGGTAGATCAATCCCACACTTCCTCTTCACACAAACCCAGTAGTACGTTAGCAATTGTGTGCACCAGCATACCGCTTCTGTTCCTGAGGCGTTCAGAGCCGGCATTCAGTCACTCAGCAAGTCTTAGGGAATACCTACTGTGTGCCAGAGACTGTTCTAGAGGCTGAGGACAGAGCAGTGAACATATCCTCACGGAGCTTACAATTCTAATAGGGGAGAAAGAATAAACAAACACATTTTTCTAAGTAAATGTGTTTTCAGGTTATATTAAGAGCTATGAAAGATATAAAATAGATTGAGAGTAATTGTTGATATTTTACACATAGCGATTACTCTCAAGGTGGTAAGAATTGAGAGTATAGTTCACTTGAATGAAGTAAGAAAGAGATTATGCTGCACAGAGGGAAGAGCAAGTTCAAAGCTCTGTGATGCGAAGCCTGGCAAGTGCAAGAAGTACAGCTGACGAAGGTGGACAAGGAGGCCGCCGAGGCTGCCTCTGAGTGAGGGCGGGAAGGATGTAGGTCAGATCACATCGGGCCTTCCGGGCCTCGGTAAGGAGTTTGGATTTTATTAGTAGACGGGGAAACCACCGGAGGATTTTGAGCAGGGGAGTAACATGATCTGCTTTATGTCGTAGAAGGATCTCGCTGGCTGCTGAGTGGAGAATAGAGGTAGAGGCAAGAGAATGGAAGGAAGGCGAGCAGGTCGACTGTTCGTGGCTGGATCGGGGTGATAATAACCGAAGCAGTGAGAAGAAGCAGAATTTAGAATATGGTTTAAAGGTGGAGTTAAAGGGACTTGCTCTATTTATTCCTTCAAATGATGATCATAATAATCATAACAGTAGCTAACATTTATTGAGTACTTACTGTATCAAAATTGAGATGCTATACCAAAATTTAAATACTATATTTTATTTAATATTCTCGAAAACCTTATGAAGTAGGTACCGTTACTCAGAACAAAACCAGAACTTCAGGGAGTAACAAGGGGATGTGCTAGCAGCTCAGTGAACAAGGCAAAGATGAGTAAGATGTGAGTTTACGTGAACCCAGAATACTACAAGTGCATTAATACAAACAAACAAACAACAACAAGAAAAATGCAAGGCAGAAAGCGAGTAATGACACAGGAAAAGACTAACCGAAGTGCTGTGCGTCCGGAGGTGGGCAGGACTCCCAGCTGGGGAGACCCGGGGCTGGGTCACGGAGAAGTATCTGTGGGGCCGTAAAATGGATAAGATTTGGATGACAAAAACGGGTGAGGACATTTGAGGCTGAGAGACGAGCATGCCTGATATGTAGAGATGGGAAATAAAAGGTCTTCCTAAAAACAATGTGTTTTCCAGTACGGCAGAGAGGTAAGATGTGTGAAGGAAAGCCTAGTACCAAAAAGGCGTGTGTCCGTTTGTGTAGAGCATTTAATGCCAGACCACAGAGTTTAATTTTATTCAATAGAAAAGAGAGAGCCACTGAAGAGTTTCCGTTTATTCACTTATTTATTCATTTATTCAACAAAGTTTTTTTTTGAATGCTTATTATAAGCCAGTCACCTGGGATAAAACACAGTCCCTTCTGTCAAGTCTTTACACTGGTGGTGGGAGGGACAGATGATGGAACAATTAGCACTGAATGTAGGTACTATGGTGTAGGAAGCTTGAGTGGGAGGGGCATGGATGCCATGGAAGGCTTCCCAGAAGAGGTGACATCTCGCCTGATCCTAAGGGACAAACGGGATTTAAAAAGGAGCAGAGGATAGAGATGGGTGTTCCAGGGAGAAGAAGGACCCGTGGCCCAGGCGCAAAGTGAGGATGGTCATTCCAGAAATGTGAGCGGTTCCTTTAAGGCCCAAGCAAAGAACACGATTCTTCTCTGTATCTTCTATTTCTATGCTGAGAGTTTTTATTTGTTCTTTTATTTCAAGCATGCTGTAATTGCTCATTGAAGCATTTTTATAATAGCTGTTTTAAAATCCTTGTCAGGTAATTTCAAAATCTCTGTCATCTCAGTGTTGGCATCTGTTAATTATTTTTTCTCTTTCAAGTTGAGATTGTCCCGGTTCTTCGTTTTAAGAGGGATTTTAAATTGTGTCTTGGACATTTGGTGTATTATGGTATGAGACCCTGGAGCTTATAAGTCTTCTGTTTGAGCAGTCCCTCTTGAGTACTGCATCGGTGTGGTGCCTCCTGGTCACTAGTGGGTTCGGGTAGAAGTCCAGGCTCCCCATTTGGCGGTTGATACCTTTCGGGGGGTGGGTGCCTCATAATTTCTGGGCCATAGTGGAAGTTCAGGCTCCTCACTAGATCTCTGCTGATACCACCCTGGTGACTGGTGACGTGTCGTTTCCTTGAGTCCTGAGCTCTCTAGCTGCCTTTTCTTTACCTTTCAGCATCTTCTTATATTTGTTTTATATAAAATGTCCAGGGTTTTTAGAAGTACTTAGCCAGAGAAATAGGGGGAAATAGATCTGTTTCATCTTGTCTAGAACTGGACGTTCATGCAAGGAACATGATGGGGGAGAGGAATCTTTAGCCATGAGGCTGGAGAGGCAGGAGGCTCTAGACTAGCTGTTCTCAAAGGCCTCCTACACCAGGAAAAGTTATTGAAGCCTTCAGAGAGCTTTTGATTTCAAGAGTTATATCTATCAGTAATTACTGTGTCAGAAATCAAAACTAAGAAAAACTTACTCATTAAAATAATATTATCTCATGATGTGAGTATATAAGTAACACATATTTTAACGAAAAATAATGGTATTTTTCCAAAACAAAATCATTAGAGAGAAGAGAGGCATTGTTTTACATTTTGGCTAATCTCTTCAATATCTGGCTTAATAGAAGACCACCGATTCTCTTATATGTTTCTGTGTTCAATCTGTTGTCATATTACGTGTCATGTAGCCTCTGGAAACTTAAGTTGTGAGAGCAGGAACAGGAGAAAAGCAAATGCCATGTTAATATTGTTATGAAAATAGTTTCAACTTTACAGAGCCCTTGAACATGTTTCGGGGACCCCTGGGAAGACTCTGGATGACACTTGGAGAACTGCTGCTCTAGTACTGCATGCACTCTTTCTGTAGCCACCTGCCGCATGTGACTACTGAGCACATGACATGTGGCTAGTGTGACTAAAGAACAGAACTTTCAATTTTATTTAATTTTAATTCAAAATTTAAAACTTGAATAGTGTAAAAATATTTTTGTTAACTACAACCTCATTGTTTGGTAGGAATACATTTCACTTTAACTCTTGAAAATTTAGCATCTGAATTGATATGTGCTATACATGTTAAAAATAGAGCAGATTTGAGGACTTAGAAAAAAGAACATAAGCCATCTCATTAATAATTTTTATATTGGGTTTATATTGCTATGATAATATTTTAAATATATCGTGGTAAATAAAATATATTTTTAAAATTAATTTCACCTTTTTTTTTTTTGCCTTTTAAAATGTGACTACTACGAATTTAAAGTTACATGTATAAGCTCATATTCTATTTTTCCTGGGCAGTGCTGCTGTAGATGAATCTAGACGATGAACGCTTTATAAACCATATGGAGTGTTTTTTTATACGGAGAGAGGAAGAGGGGAGAGAAAGCAAATGTGACACAAAATATTAGCAATTGTGAATCTAGATGACATAATCGAGTAAATAGAGATCATTTGGGTTTTCTTTTAAACTTTCTGTAGGTTTGAAATTTTTCAAAATGAAAAGATGGAGAAAATAATGAAAAAGCCAAGAACCTTAATGCACTGATTGGATATGAGAGAAAGGGGAAATGGCTGTGAAGAATGATTTTCTAGTTTCTCACTTGACAGCAGACAGTGAGATGGAAACAGAAGTGAAACAGGATCGTGGGAATGATGAGTTCAGTATGTAACGTGTGGGCTTTGGGATACAGTAAGCAGTGTACGAGCTGAAGCTTCCGAGAGAGGACTGTGATTAAGCAGCAGAATGGATGCCTTTAGAATCCAGACAACAATTGGAGGTATTGGCGAGCACTATAGTATCAAGGGTATGTGTGGAGAATGTGCAGCGAGGAAGGGTGAGGGTGGAACCCTGGGGAACACTGACTTTTTAGAGTCAGCAAAGAAGGATGCGATAGCAGGCAGTCTCCAGGATGGCCCCCAGTGCTGTATTCACACCCTTGCATGGTCCTTCCTCATGTTGGACCAGCACTGGTCTGTGCGACAAGGGCAGACGTGATAGTATGTCACTCCTGAGATTAGGTCATCAAAGACACTGTGATTGTCAACTTGGCCACATATGCTCAATTTTCTTAGATCATTTGCTCATGGGGAAGACATTTGTCATGTCCTGAGCAGTCCTAAGGAGAGGCCATGTGGTGAAGAAAGTGCTTGGATGAGTGAATAAGACTGCAATCTCATGAGCGATCTGAAGCCAGAGCAACCCAGATAAGCCACCCCATCCAGCTAATCTGCTCCCCAAAACCTGACCCTAAGAAACTATGTAAGATAATACTGTTTTAAGCTGCTAAATTTGGGGATGATTTGTTATGCAGCAACTAATAACTAATACGGATGCTTCACTAGAGACTTAGAAGGGTGGTCGAGGAAATATGAAAGCATTGAGACTTGGGTCACAAGAAACCAGGCAGGAGGATATTTCATGGAGAAGGCCTGGTATACAGTGTCGAATGCTATCAGTCGCTAGAGGAATGGAATTTTCAACAAAGGAGTGGTTGGTAACCTTGGTGAAAGCAGTCGGTAGAGTGTGAGAGGGCAGAGACCAGAATATAGAAGGCTGAAGAATAAGTAATAATGAAAGCTATGATTTTTCCATTATCATACTCGATTAGGGGGAAAATTCCCATGTGGTAAGTATCATAATCCCCATTTTAGGGATGAGACAACCAAGGTCACACTGCTACTTTGTAATAAAATCGGCATGCCCCCACCCCTGTTTTGGTAACCTCCTTCTATTTTCAGTGATGTTTTTGCATCCATTATAATTTTGGTGCCTCAGCCAGCTGCCCAGCTGGGATGGATGCTCCTTCATCTGCTTCTGCCTAACTCATCTCTTCTACTTAGGTAAGACCTTGGGAAGAGAACAAACGAATTAGCGTGAAGAGCCAATCTTTCATTCGGTCCATAGCTACTTACCGAGCTATTTATAAGAGCCGCAGCTACCTGGCTAACCTTCTTAATTAAACATGGATGGGCTACCAGTGTGATATTTTACATATGAAGTCAGCACTCGACAAGCAAAAGAAAATCGGCTTTCTCTTTCTAGAGAGGGGGCCCCTCCCCAAGGTTGGATAAAGCACAGCAAAAGTCAGCAACTGCAGCATCAACAAGCGAGGCTATCAGAGTCAATCATTCAGCAGTGATTAACACAACTCCTCTTGGGTCTCATACATGAAGCTATAGATAGGTAGCTATTTCTAGCTCTAACTCTGTTTTAATGTCTTTGGCCTTCAGTCAATCAATTCACCTTCCTATGACCCATATTGCCTCCCCCACAGAGAGACTTCCTGAGAAAGGTTTGCCCTGGGAGCAAAGCCTACCTCAGACCTGCCTGAGCTGCACGAAGTGACCACAGGGTGTCGCAGTCAACCTCTCAGGCCCTCTCTGGGACTCCACCTCTGACGTGACTATGTCACATTGAGTGGGTGACTTCTTTTTAATCTTTTTCAATTCTCAGCCTCCTCATCTGGAAAAAACGGGGATGATGATATCTACCTCATAGCATTGTCACAAATTTAACAGGAAGAAAAAAATTTGTGTAAAAATATGACTGCCATATTTCCTTAGTCAGGGGCAGGCAGGAGTCATCTCAGAGGTGCCTGGCTCATTTGTTGAGGAAAACACTTTGGTCAACTTTTGTGGCTGAGAAAAGCAGCTGAGCAGCCTCACATTCATCCATCTCCTTAGTACCTACGCTGACCCCAGATTGAGACTAGCCCAGAATAGAGACGTTTGTCCAAAAAGAGCTAAATTTCTTTGTGTAATAAAGTAATAGCAATCCAATGTTTTAAGGGAGAGCTAGGGAACAGTAGAGAGATGGAGAAGGATGTTGGAAGGGAAAAATGGCTACAGTCAGGGCTCTGGGGAGCAGAACAGCCAGGAGAGAGAACACTGGGGAGAGGAAGGTGGGGAGCTTCCGTGTGTGGTGATTTCCAGCTTTCACGCTCTCACTGGTGCTCTGACTAGATAGCCTCTGACCTTCAGTAAATTCTTCTACACAAAATGGCCCTGTGCTCTGGGGACTTTAGGGATAGAAGAGAGAAAGGAAGAGGCTCAGCTTGCTGTGAGTGAGGATGTTGGGACAAGAGGATGGCATTGTAGGAAGCAGGTGAAAGCTCGAATTCAGCCGGAGCAGGAATTCATAAGGAAAAGTGATCATGAAAATGTCAGCCCATGCCCCAAGAGTCCCTGGAAGTCTTGAGGAGAAGACAGGCATCCCACAAAGTTTGGTATTGGGTCTGGGACTATTTAAGGAAAACAGAATCCAAGAGGGCTGGTAAAAATCAGGTTACATAAGGATGAAATGAAAGAATAAAGCAATTAGCTCACAGTCTAGCCCGGGATAAGCACTCAACTAAAGGTAGCTTCTTATGATTTAGGAAGCAATTTCCTGTTTTCTTCACCTATTTGAGCTTCAAGGTCTCACAATATACTTGAAAATGATGATGTAGTTATTCCTTTATTCTATTAACATTTATCGAGTTCTATGTTTTAGGTAAGTTAAATAATTCTAGGTAGTAGTGATTATTATAACTAATGTTATTGAGGGTGTAGTATGTGTTAGGTACTGTGCTAAGGGCTTTACCTGGCTTATTCGTTTAATCCTCAGAACAATTATAGTTCTGAGTGAGGTTAGGTGACTTGCCCAAACCACATAGCCAGCCAGCGGGAGAGTCAAGTCTCGAACATAGGCAGTCAATCTCAGTGTATGTTTTTAAGCTCCACCCTGTTCTTGAATGTAACTGACGTGTGTGAGTTATGGCATACCAAGAGGGTGGGATCATGGGAGGAGGGGCCTGGGGGAGGTGAGCCTACACTGTGGGTGGGATTTTCTTGCCTTTCCCCCGCTTCCCTATACCTCCTCTTCCCTTTCTAACTCTAAGCTCTCAAGATGGGGCGGCCTCAGGATCCCAACACTTGTATCTGTGCAGAGCCTCTAGTCCGCTGGTTCGAGTTCCTCCATTCTGCCTGTGCTGACCAATAGCAAGGGGACAGAGAAGAAAGAGAAGGGCCCACTGAACCAACCAGTCGATAATGAGAAGCCGACTATTGTGCCATAATGCAGCACAACAGCAATAAATAAATCAATCACTTGGAGGGTGGGGAATGACTTTCCTATAATCAGCTATTAAAGGCTTGTACCACTAATTAGTCTATTAATTAGAACTGTTCTCATCATTCCACATGTTATCAGCCTGCCAAGGCAGAGAAAACTCAGCCCCTAGGGCAGGAGATAAGAGAAATAAGAAATAGCAGATTCAAACAGCTGGGCATGTGTGTTTTAAAAGCACAGCTCTGAGTGCCCGGGGCAAATCCACCTGCTAGTAGGAAAGGAACGTTTATCTAAACCAAAGGGCTGTTGTCTTTGTTGAGCAGAAAGGGAGAAAACGATTTAATCTTTAAAGAAAAAACCACCGTAACCACACACCAGGATCTGTGAAGGGCAGTTCCACTGGGTGTTCCCTGGGGCACTGGACATAGTGAGAAACAAACATGCTTTGTCCAAAGGCGTCGTGGCCAGGAGACCCCAGAGCAGAGGGATTCTAAAGATACACATATTAGGGGACTAACACACATTGAGTTCCTACTATGTGCTAGGTAGCATATTCATTTTTTTTTTTTTTATGTTGGTAACCATTCTGTTTGATGATTTCATCAACATTCTTAGAATGCCCTGGAGTTATTCCGGGAGGCCCCCCTGCCCCTCCCAAAGGAGCCCTCACAGCTGTGGTCAGCAAGAGATGGCTGCTCTGCTGTTCTTCCTGGCTCTCAGTGGTCTAAGCCCTATGCCTACCAAGAGCTTGGAAAAGCTTCTTATCACTGGAGCTGACTGTGTCATACAAACTCAAAGGATCCGGAAAATCACAAGTCTTTTTTTTTTTCTTTTTCACAGGTCATTCTTCAACAGTTCAAACAGGCTCTGAGCCCCAGATCTCTCCCATGTTCCTGGGAGGGGCACGGTGGAGGGGCCTTTGTGCTCCTTTCCTCTCTTTCCCAGCCCCTCAGCTCCTCGGCATCCTCTCCTGGTTACCAAACAGACATTCCCATTCACTCAAATGGAAACTAGCAGACACAAGGTGGGATGTTGGAGGCAAGTGTCTCCACTAGCAATGGTCTGGACCGCTGGCAGCTGTTATGTTATCTTGCTGAATGCCCATAACGGCCACCCTATGAGGGGTTGTTATCAATCCCATTTTGCAGAATGGGGAAACTGTGGCTCAGAGAGTTTTCAGTCATTTGGCCAGGCTTCCACAGGCAGCGACAAAGCACTTGACAAGAGCTCAGGAAATATTTGCTGACAGATAGAATTGGAAATATGGAGGCAATAGAAGATCTCTAGCTTCTGGGAACCTCAGAGCCCACAGGAGTCCAACAATGTGGTAAAAGGGGGCTGTCAATTCAGGTAGCCCCTCTAGGGTGGGAGAAGGGGCTGAGATGGGAAGCATAGTGTCAGCCCCTAGGTCAGTCTCTCTAGACTCCACTCCTTCCTACCCTGATACCTCTTGTTACACAGTTCATTTTTTACCAACAACCCATCACCTGCCTCCCCTCCGCCAAAATAAATAAATAAAGAAAGAATAATAATAAACCTTCACAAATGGTAAGCGGTGACATTTGCAAGCTGCATGATCCACAGGATGTCAACACGTATGTGTCCCAACAACACTGCTTCTGACTTTGGAAATGGAAGGGAGGAGCGGTGGTGATGTGTAGAGAGAGCCTGGACTTGGGACGCAATGATAAGCCTCTGTTCCCTAGCAACTAGCTAGGTGACCTTACGCAAATTGCTTTACATTGTCCACCTTCAGTTTCCTCATATGCAAAATGGGAAATGACAGCAGCCTACCCCAAAATGTTATTGTGAGGATCAGTAGTATAATACTGCTATTATATATAGAGAGAGAACTTCAAAATTACAAGGGCTTCCACATATATCTCTGGCAACCTTCAGAGAAACCCTGAGTGTTGTTATCCCCATTTTACAGTTGTGGAAATTGAAAACTCAGAAAGATTGAAATTCATTTGAAAAGAGTGAGTGATGCTATTATTCTGTAGGGTTGACTTTCAGAATCTGCATTCCCACTGCATTTGTGCCAGTCTCTCCTCTCGGTCCATGTCAAGTTCAAAGCTTTCATTCATTCAATAAATATTTGTTGCGTTCCTACCTAGGCATTGAGGGTATAATGCAGAGCTCCTAGTGTGACAGGGAAAGTAGACACTACATAAATGAGGCACAATATTGTGCAATAAATATTATAGCAGGGGGAGGTCAGGGCGGCGTAGGAGGAGGCAGGGGGGAAACCTGAAGAATGAGTTAAGACATAGCTTCATTCACAAGTTGGGGAAGGTTCTCACTTCAAGGTGAGAAAGAGCATGGTGTTTAGGATGAGGGAAGCATAAAGGGTAGGAGGAAAGTGGACAAAGAAGAGGCTGGAGGGTTAGCTGAGGGTCAGAGCTTAGAGGCCTAGTGAGCTGGGTGAAGGAGGTTGGGCCTCATCCTTAGTAAACGTGGAGCTACCTAAGCGTTTTAAGCAGAGAAGTAATTGATATTTTGGGAAGATCCTTCTGGATGAGATATGGAGACTGGATCTGAGCTGGTGAGACTGGAGGCAGGTAGGCCAGTTAGGATGGAGACAAATGCAGAAATTCAGGCAAGTAATAATGATGGTCTGAGCTCGGGATGGGGCCATGGGGATGGAGAGAAAGGCAATCTTTGAAATAGATTTAACAAGTAAAATCAGGATGTGATGACTGATGGAGAATGTTCGTAGAGGGAGGGAAGTGAGAGGGAGGAGTCAAGGCTGACAGCCAGCTTGTATCTGGCATGTGCAACTGGTGGGTGGTGGTGTCTTTTGTTCGACAAGGGGACACTAGAAATAGAATATCTGCTATGTGGCAGGTGCATCCTGTATGAACTTGTATCCCATCTTCATCCAGGGACCTCTTAATTATGGGTGTCTTGCCCAGAAGAGGAGGGATGAAAAGATCCTGCTGACTTGAGAATTCTGTTTGCCAGGCACTGAGGTGTGCCTGTGGTGCATTATGTTGGAGGTGGAGCATCAGGGCAGAAGAGGGGCGTTTGGTTCCTCTGGAGCAAAGGCATTCATCTTCCTGGACCACCTGTTCTCTCAATCCAACCTCCTTTGATTATTAAGAGCTATCTGTCAATGGCATACCTTGTAAGACATCTTAGTGTTGCAGAGGGGGAAATCGATGTGAAAAGAGTTTATAATCTAGAATAAGCAATAAGACAACCAGCCACAAAATAACTACAGGTCCACACGCATAGCGTTAATAGCCATTAAAGAATATGCTCCCCAAAAAACCGCAGTCATAGAGGGCACTTCTGAATGGGAAAATCAGGGAGTAAGAGGCTAAGAGCTGGTCTTAAAGGAGAGGTAGGGTTTCTATATGCAGAAATGCAGGATTGGGATACGGAGGAGACATTCCTGAAGGAGGAAACAGTGTGAGCAAAGATGGCAGGAGATTGGGGTAATCGCCAGTTCCATCTCTTGCCGTCTTAGGGTATCTGCAGAGAGAGGGGTCTTAAGCTGAGCTCCGTGGAACTTCGAGATGTCAGAGAATTCTGACTATGCAAAATTGTGTTTATGTATGCATGTGCACTTTTCTGGAGAGAGGGCCCACAGCTCTTTTCCAATTCTCAAAACGTACTCCGAATCTCATCAATTAGAATGTACAGGTGGGCTGGGTCATCCTTTTTTTTTTTTTTTTAAACAAGCTCATTCGGGAAGTGACCTGTGCACACTTGGTATCTCTAGACTGGCCTAAGTAGGCCTTGGAATGCTAGCCTCTCGAGCTTCTTGCCTTTTGTCCCCGTCCCAGTTCCCCACTCCTTTACAGGAGTAGTCATCATCCTCACCACAGTATCCACTGCCCTGACAGAAATATGGATGCAAGGTCAGAGGAAGGGGCGGGTTGGCGGGAACCAGGGAATCGTGCAAAGACTTGGAATCTCCTTCAAAGATCTGGTGGGTGGGAGCTGTTCTGTCCAAAGACTGGAGGCGGTCACAACGGCCTGTAAGTCCTCCACCCCGCAGCAAACCTCTGGTCAAATTCTGGGAATTTCCAAATCTGTCGGCAGGGCTGCGTCAGATTTTCCCGGATGCGAGCGTGCCGTGCCCACCATCGCCGCTGGGTGGCGCGGCGCCGGGTGCGGAGCGTGGGAAGCGCGAGCGCGCGGGCGGGCTGAGCTCACACGCCCGGGAAGCGACCGCGGTGGGGCCGGCGTCCGCAGCGGCTGCGCATCTCGCACCTATCGCGGGGCGCTCTCAGGACGGCGGGGCGGGTGGCGCAGTCCTAAGGGAAGGAAGCCGCGGCGGGAGGTAAGAGCAGAGCCCCGGCCAGGTGGGACGGGGCACCGCGGGCCAGGCCTGCAGGCGGTCTCCGAGAGCCCCGGGGCACGGGTGGGCCCCTGGGGGCGATGCCCGGGGGCCGGCTGCGCTGCAGTCGCGCCCTACCCGCGCTGCGGCGCGGCCTCGGGGCGCAGCTGCCCTCGCTGCGTGGGTGGGAGCGGATCCGGGCCGGGAGTAGCTCCGGGCGGTCCCCAGGCTCGGGGGCTAGGGCCAGCTCGGCTGGGGAGGTGGCGGAGCAGCCCCCTGGGCCTGGCACGGGAGCCCCTACCCACTCTCCACCTTGCATTTCTCCGCTCCGCAGTGGGCGTGGTGCCCCTTTGCTGCAGAGAGGGCGCCCGGAGTTGAGGAAGGCTGTGGGGGATGGAGAGCGCAGAGACAGGTGGTTGAGGGGGCGAGGGATGGTGCGCGAAGGCTCGTGATATTAATGCATATTTCTTTCTCCCCCCTTCTTCAGGGGGCTCGGAGGTGCGTGTGGAGGAGGAGGAGGCAGGAGGGCCAGAGGCATAGCTCGGGAGAGGGCAGGAGCTGCTGGAGATTCCACTGGGCTGTCTCTTTTCAGTACCCGCACCTTCCAAAAATTAATAAAGTGGGTGTGGTCGTGAGGGTGGAGGAGTTTGCTGAAGACCTGGCCCAGGACTGCCCTGAACTGCCCCGGCTGGCCGCCTGGCTCCTACATGCATATCCGGGAGCCCCTACTCTGAGCGCTCTGCAGAGACTTGGGGTGGGGAGTGGGAATGCCAGAGATTGAAGCTCCAGCAACACAGGCAGCTCCAGAGATAGGGGCTGTGGGGGAGGGGCGTGTCGGGACGTGAGGGGGTGTTTCTAGGCCTAGAGCCCAAGTTCATTGGTGGTGGTTTGGCCAGGATATGGTGGGAGGTGGGACTGTAGGGAAATTGAGTAATGTCGTTAGGGTCCCCTCCTTTTAGCTCGATTTGCAGCCATAGACAAATTTGGGATTCATCATTTGCCAAATGTGCTCAATTTTTTTCTTTGCCTGTTGATTTGTTTTGTTTTTTAGAGGAACGGCAAATGACAGAACAGAGGGACAGCTGGCCCAGCCAATCCTGGAGCTGCTGCAGCACTTGTTCCCCAAACAAGCCTATTCTGGTGCAAGGACAGAGAGGAAGGGGCTGCTGGCTGGCTCACACCCCTTTCCCTGCCCATGGCCCTCTCGCTGCTTCTCCGTGGGAAGGGCAACCTGGCTGCCTGAGGCTCAGTGGACAGAGGCTGCCCTGGGCCAGGGTGATGATGGTGCTGCGGCCCCTCCCTGTTGCCCAGCGTGGGAAGAAGAATGCAGAGCCAGGCAAGTCTCTCTCTGTGTCCTCTGGGGTGGAAGGAGCAGGTATAGACAGGGCCGGGGCGGCCAGGGCCTGCTGTTGCTCTGGCATCGGTGGTGAGAGGGCTGTTACTTGCAGCCCCTTCAGTTTGCTTCCACCCCTGGCCTGTCTCTGGCGCTGTGTGCTTATTGGTGCCACCATGTTATATAACGCTTATATAATCTCCCAGGGCAAGCAGTGTGTCTCCACTCTTAGGTCACACAGATACTGTGTCCGTGGAGGAGGGAGGCAGGATCTGTGGAGGCTTGTGAGCGGACCTCCCTGGCTCCTACTCCTGATCCTGGGCATAGGAGTGGGTATGGGAGAACAGGGGCCCACTCCACACCAGTCGTCTGCGGCTGAGGAAGAGGAGTTGGCTGGGCAGCCTTCAACTTCCTGTGCTCTAGTCCTCATTGCCCAAGGGATTGTCTGCTGGAGTGGATGCCATTCTTGTGCTTCGAAGCCAGCTTTTTGTTCTTGGGGCCCACCGATGTGGCAGATGGGTGTGGTGAAATGACCACCAGAATGTTGCATTGGAAGGATACATGGTACATAGGGTTGGATAAAGAGGGAGATGTTAGTTCTGCTTTTGGGGTTTTGAGCAGAAGTGGTTAGAAGGATGGTGGTGGCATTTAAGAAATTTGGTGCAGGCCTAAGGGGTGATCAGGGAAGGGTGTACAGGGAAGTGGATCAGACAGCAAAGATAAACATGGTGTTCTTTTACTGTACTCTCCACTGGGCTGTCCCTGGTTACCAGGGCAACAGAAGCAGTGATGAAAATCATGCCTTTCCTTCAGTGGAAAAATCTGGCTCCTCCTTCCGCCTCTTCCTTCTCTAATAGCCTGCGACCCATTGGGAGGGTGACGGCTCCAGGGATCAGAGACCTCAGCATATCCCCGTCATGCTCCCCTTCCCCAGTTTTTAAAAATCATCTCACTTCCTGCATCCTCTGTCTCCCCCAGAGCTCAGCAATTGCGTAGGAGTTGGAGTGGATGGAGGGGGAAGGGCATGGACGTCATTGCAGAGCAGGGTGCGCAGAGCGTGGGCAGAGATGTGGATGCAGGAATGACTGGCACATGAGGAGGGTCAGGCATTGATCAGTTAGATGGAGCTTGTTTCTGAAATAATAAGAGCTGGGGGGTGGGAAGCGGGGGTGAGATGATGGAGGCCTGCAGAGCCTGGTAGTCTGGGCTCATGCTAGTAGGAATAGGAAGGTTTCTGCGTGGCCATGGCTCCCGATGCAAGCTCAGATTCATTCATTCAGCATTTATTGGGTACCTACCATGTTAGGTCAGGTTCTGGGAACTGGGAAAACAAGGAAGTAGGACTGGGCCTTGACCTTGGAGAGATTGTGGCGGATGGAAGGAAGAGGGGCATATGGTCTTGTCTGACCTTGTTACAGGCCTAGAATCTGGGCCCCAGGCAGGAGCCTGGCAGTATTCTAGAGTGGAGGTGATAGATCAGGGTGGATCCTGTGGGAATGTCGAGGAAGAGGTAGTTCAGCGAGCCACTTTGGCTTGGGGGCAGGATGGGGAAGAGTGAGTGCTGAAATTTTGACTCTTAGTTATCGACAGAACTAGAAAAATCAGGGTAAGTGCTTGTTACGGGGAGTCATGTTTGATTTGCTTTTAGACATGATATCTTTAGGATGTATGGTAATGTCAGTATAGAAATGTTTATGGTCAGGCAAATAAAGTTTGCATGGGAAGTCAGTTCTGGAAAGAGATTTGGAGGAAATTGCTGTGAAGCCTTGAAAGAGCGGGATTGCTGAGAAGGTGTGTAGAGAGTGAGTCCAGAGCCTGGGGCATCAGCCTAGAATTGGGTGAGGCTGTATGTCTTGTACTTGTTTTGTTATCCCGGGGCCCACCCAGACTGCTGGACCAGTTTCTGCGAATGAACGTCCACATTTTCTACCAAACCACACCCTTTTTTGAAGTTCAGATTTCTGTTTAAGTTTTCTTCTCCCTAGTAACTATGACCAGGAGGATACGTCCTGGAAAGATAGATAAGTATTCTTACCTCCTCAGGTTCACACCTTGACCTTTGCTCTGCCATTCACTTAGAAACGACTAAGAGTCCCTGTACCCTGGACGTGGTGTAGAGATGCGTCATAGGTCCTTAGCCTCCACCGGCAAGGTTGTTGGTTCTGGTTCCTTTCCAGTTGTCACTGGAGAGGAAGAAGAACGCTGGACAAAGTCAGGAGGCCTTTGCCAGTTTCATGATCTTGGGCGAGTCACTTTCTTTCCCTCAATGCCTGGTCTAAGCGGTTTAGTTCCTTCCAGCTCTAAAGCCTTCGGATTTGATGTCCAAAGCTTTCAACACCTTTGCCCAAGTTTCTGATGCAGGCCAGGCTTTTTGAACAAGAAGCCCAGATTTCTTTGATGCTTTATGGGAGGGAGTAGCAGGAATGGGGGCTGGGTCCCCAGGGGCGGCTCCTGTGTCCACAGTGGGTGGGAGCCCTCCAGGTGGAGGGTGGCCTCTTTTCCTCTTGAGATTGTGGAAATGCTAGAAGAGCAGGAAGGTCAGGAGCTGGTGACCTACAGTCCGTGGGTCAGATGCCTGCTTTTGTAAATACAGTTTTATTGAAACAGTGACGCACCCGATGTTTATATGTTGTCTGTGGCTGCTTTTGTGTTACATTGGTGTAGTTGAGTACAGCAGGTCCTCTAATAATGTTTTGTTTAATGTAATTTTGTTATATGTCATTTTGTTATAACGTTGATGAGAAAAAAGTCGATTCCTGGCCAGGGCCCCTACGTGTGGAGTTTGCATGTTCTCCCCATGTCTCGTGGGTTTCCTCCCACAGCCCAGGGACGTGACCGTTAGATGAACTGGTGTGTCTAGATGGTCCCTGTTGGAGTGAGGGCGTGCGTGTGGGTCGCCCTGCGCTGGAAGGTTGTCCTGTCAAGGGCAGCATCCCCCCTCGTGCCCTTGAGCTTCGGGGATAGCCTCCTGTCACGCACGACCCTGCACTGGAATAAGTGGGTTGGAAAATAACAATCTTATTTGTTTTTATTAATCTTTCTTAAATGTATGTGTAGCTTACATTTTGTTCAGTATTTAATATTGTAGTGTTTTGCTTCTTTATTTAGAAGGTCGGTGGTGTTTTTTGTGACCAGAAATGTGCCCTAGGAATTAACTCTAATTTATATCAATTAGCCTGTGGTCACATTGGTTTTGTTATACGCTTAAAGTTGCAGTTTTCAGGAAGCTACCCATAACATTGAGGACTTAACCATAGTTACAACAGAGACCATATGATCTGTAAGCCTAAACTATCTACCGTCTTGCCTTTAAGAAAAAGTTTACCAACTCCCACCCTTGACTACCAGAAAAGTACTTGGATCTCCACTGTGGATGCTTGCTATGGCAGTTTCAGATTCCTGGGGTTCTTGAAGATTCTGCTTGGGGCCTGCCTTTGTGATCCCTTGTGAGGTTGATGTGGCAGTTGAGAGCAGGTTATTGGGGTCTGCCCAAAGACAGCATCCTGTATCTGGGAAACCCTCTTCATTTTCAGTTCTGTCTCTGGAACCTGGAGAGTGTCCCTCCAACCCCACAACACAGCCCCCCTTCCCCATTTACTTCTTTGAGCCTAGAGGTCTGAGTTCCTTAGCAGGGGTAGGGTGTAGCCTTGGTGTGACCAGCTACTCTCATTTCCCAGGACCCTGTAGACAGTGGATCAACCCAAACCCAGTCTCTGGTAAGGAGGAGGGCCTCATTGGTCCTGCCAAATCCTGTGGCCCGTTTCCCTTGTTATCTGCATTGTCACTTCTGGCCTCACTATCCCCTTTAGTGCCACGGCCCTCGAGATGCAGCTGCAGAGAGAGCCTGCGGCCCAGCCTGGTTTGCCAACCTGAACCTGGCTCTCGTCCACTCTGTGAACAAGGCCCTGTGGCTTGAGTTGGTGAGGGTGTGGCTGCGTGGTCTTGGGCTCTGAATGACTACTCAGTATTCCGGCAGCCGGCCTTTACAGAGTCCCCTTGCTTCCTGGTTTACACCTTCTTTGACTCGGTTCTCAAACTGGGAGTCTTGGTGAAACTCCTAGCAGGAACAGGGCTAATTTAAAGTTTCTGCTTTTACAAAAGAGCAGCACAGCAGTCTGGGCACTTCTGCGCAGGGCTGAGCTAGGAAATGAGACACTTTGGTGTGAGGTGCTCGCAGCGGTGGGGCGTCCAGGGGTGGCTGAGGTTTATTTCCACTGCAGCTGGAAGGGAGGAGGCTGGCAGTGGGAGAAGGGAGCAGACGAGCTAGAATAGCAAAGCAGACAGCAGCCAGACACACCCAGAGCCGCTTTTAGCTGGTGATGGTCAGTCTGGCTCTAGGAGTCGACCCCAGACCTCCTCATACATATTTTTCCTAGAGACATATTTTTCCATATTTTTTTCAAACAAGAAAAAAAAAAAAGGTCCTTATCAAAACTCCTCTCTAAATACCTTTTCTTTGCAGAGTTTAGGGTGGCCTGATCCTACGTGGACTTACACTAATGTGGAAATAAGGGCACTGACTTGGAGAATCATGCATTTTACCAGATATCGATTAAGGCTCTGTTATGTGTCGGGCACCCTGTGAAGTGGGGAGAATACAAAGTAAATCAAGGATTCAGTCTGATCTGGAAGGTATAGGGACAATTGAACCAATTGGCATACGATCTGCACTAGAGCATAAGCTTCAAGAGCACATATCCGTGTCTGTCTTGCTCATTGCTGTCACCCAGTGTGAGGTAACTGTGCCTGGCACACAGTAGGCACGCAGATGTAAGGACAACCCGTCTTTGCTCGGTCTGTCCTGCAAACGTGCAGCAGGGATCTGAGCAGGTGAGTGGAGGAAGAGGGGAGCTCGTGGCAGCATGTGTGACACATTTGGGGGAGGGTGGACGTACTGGTGATGCCAGTGCTGTTAAGGAGAGAAGGGTACGGAAAGATTGACGCCAGGTGGGATGAGAGACTCCTTTCCATCAGAACCATGAGAAAGGAGGAGAATGACCCAGTACAGAGAGGTGGGTTGGCGGCAGCCCACATCATTAGATAAAGCAGAGGCTGAGGAAGAAAGAAGAACCAGCCAGTGGCAGGGAAGGTAGGTTTGGGGTGGGGAACCAGCCTGAGAGGAAACAGGTCTGTGATAGTTTGATCGTAAACATCTTGCCGCTAGCACGTTTGTTGGTAACTAATGGGCCCTAAGGCGATTTCATTCTACAAGATAAAAGAACAAAAAATGAAAGAGGGACATTTAAAAGGACGTAATGAAACGTGAAAATGTTAATAGTATTAAAAAACTTCATTGTGAAAAATGAAAACATATTGTCTTCGAACTCTTTCATTCATGGCATTCATTATACATTTTCTTTTTTGATTTGCCGCCTCATTCAGAGTTACACCTTTTCTCTTTTACACTAAAATTTTGTTCTTCATTAAGAGAGGTATCAGTTTCCAACTAAAGAATTGATAATTAATGCTCTTGAAGACTTGTGAATTAGCAGCCGCCTCATTTATATTTGCATAGCTTGGTAAAGTTGGTTTTAACAGGTTTTAACTCACTGAAGGATTTGCAGAATGATCTGTGATCATTTCCTAGCACAGAATGCAATCTGGTGTTGCATGGAGCTTTGTAGTCTGCTTTATACGTAGTCGTTATCATCCACTGTTTTAAGGCCATCACGTCCACTTGTCACTGTACAGACCATTATGAGGGCTGAGATTTCTGTAATATAAAAATGCAAGAACTTCATCCATGGAGAAATGAACCCAAACTGACAACTAGCTTAAATACATGAAGTCTGCCGAATGTAAACCAAACTGTCAGCCAGTTACTTTATCTTTCACCGTGAAATTGCCTTACGGCCAATTAGTTGCGCAGTGAAAAGGTTTGCGGCAAAGGTATTTACGATGAGACGACCTAGAACCCATCTCTAGGCCTAGAGTGAGAGCAGAGCTGAAGCGGTTGAATCCCAGGTGAAGATGATGGTGATGAAGAAAAGGCAAGAGTGCCCTCAGGTCTGTCGTGCAGGTCTCCTCGGAAATGACCGTGTCCAGGTTCGACCCAAAGTACCTGTGGTGGGGCAGATGCAAGGAAATTAACTGCGCTTTGAGATTACAGTTACTCTTTCTAATATTCTCACTACGTCAGCTTACACATATATATGAAGGTAGCGTGAGTGAGCACGAGAAACTGCAGTGTTCCCATCATGCAGTTTCAACATATAATCAACACATGGCCTCTCTTGCTTCATTTATATCCCTCATTTTATTCTTTACTCCCTTCTTAGATTATTTTACAGCAAATCCCAGACATCGTATTTCGTCATAAATATTCCATTTTATATTTCGAAAAGATAATACCTTTTAGTAACGTAACCCAGTAGAAGTATCACCCCTTGTAAAAAGCACCAGCTTTCCTCAATTTCACCAGTCATCTAATCAGTATTTCAATTTCCCTGCTTGTCACATTTTTTTTTTTTAATAGTTGGTTTTGTTTGAATCAGGCTCCCAAAAAGATTCACACGTTTCCTTCAGTTGATGATTAATCTCAAAGTCTATGTTAATGGAGATTAGGGTCCTTCTTAAAAGAATTTATGTTTTGCAGTTCTGCCTTTTGGATTTCCTTAGCTGTCCCCTCTGTCTCCAGTCGGCTGCCGTCATCAGCTTTCCTGAGTTTTGTTGAACCATTTTGAGATTTTTGAGCATTCTTCATTATTCCTGTTGTCTTTGTGGTTTAATATAACTAGTCATTTTTTTCTTCCTTCAATAAGTATTTCTTGAGAGCCTGCTTTGTGCCAGGCGCTGTACCAGGCACTGGGCATACAGCTGTGGAAAGACCGGCAGGGCCCTGCTCTTGTGGAGCTTGCAGTCGGACCGCACGAGGCCTGTCGTGAGTCTGCCTGTTGTCTCTCTCCCCTGCGTGTTCGCCCCAGCTGAGTTGGATGACCATGAGTGTCACTTCTATGCCGAAAGGTCTGCCATGTTCTAGGACTTAGTATTTATGTTCTCATGCTGTCATTTTCTGTGGTTGCTAAGGTTCTAGGTGGCTTCTGTGGCAGGCCTCTGTTTTATAGCCATGTGACTGGGGTTCTAGCAGTGCTACCGACTGACTTGGTGAATATCCATTTATTTAAGCCACTCTTGGGTTGAGTCTTTATAGCTAATTAAGCAAGTTAAAATGGAGAGCTTACTTAACTGGCAGGTTGAATAAAAACATCCAAAAAGCACTCTATACTGCTTAAGGGCTTAGCAGATGCCAAGTGATGCTGATAGGCTTTTTGGGCAAGTTGGATGTTTCTGTGTCATTGTGAGCTTCAGGCTGGTTTGGGGCTTCGCCTGTTCTGATTAGGCTACCTGCTTAACTAGGCCCACTTTCTCGATTTGCTGTTCTTTGCTGAGCAGGATGATATAGGGTGGCTGTGCTGCCTCAGTAGCAGAACCTGACGGTCCAATTCAGGCCCATCTTGCTAATAATACTGTTAACCGATTTGCATTGCTTTGTGTAAAGTCCCTATGATCCATGATTCTTGTTGCGTTTTTTCTGTTTGCAATTCAAATGCAGCTCTGTTGCAGTTTCTGGATTACAGTGTCTGAGCCTTAAAAAAAAAGTAGTTAATAAAAAATATATATATGTTTTCAGATACAAAGAGTAGTATTCCTTTACCTTTTCTTGTTCTTTTATTGTGTACTTAAGATAGTAATACAGGATATATTAAATATACCATAATATACATGTCAGTCGCTGAAGGCCACCTACTTTATTTTCTTCCAGTTAATTATTTTGATTATGTCTCTGTAATGGTTAAAACTTTTGTGCAAATCCCCTTAGGTGTATGTGTTTTTATATACAGCATTACTATACTAATTAATATATTATCTGCATTATAAAACACAAAATTTAAAAAAAAGTAAAAATGGTTGTGATAGGGCGTGTTCTGCGCCTTCGCCCAGCAGGAGCCTCTGAGGTCCTGTCTGAGCCTGAACCCCCTGTTCCTTGCACTCAGTTTCGGCCCCTCTTCCATATTCAGCGGAGGCTCCAGGACACCCCTCCTCTTCTTGCATCACGGGTTTCCCTTCTCTGCGGGATCATTTCCATACGCGGTAGTTTTCGTCAGCTTAAAAAAGCCTTCTTTGACTTCACCTCTTTTAGCTACTGCCCATTTCTCTATCTCTTAAAGAATTTTCAGCCCTTGCTCTCTTCACTTCCTCTCTTGAATCCCTCCAGTCAGGCTTGTCCCCACCACTCCGGACGAAAGGCCAGTAGTGACCTCCATGTCACTAAATCTAGTCACTGCTCAGTCTTCATGGTAGTAGCTTCAGCAGTATTTGGCACAGCTGGTCACACCCTTTTCTTTGACATTCTTTTCTTCACGTGGCTTCTAGGACACGTTTCTGTTTTTCCACCTGACTGATTGGCTCTTCCTTCTCAGTGTCTCATCTCCCTGACCTCTACACGTGAGCAGGCCCCCAGGGCGCCTCCCCCACCTTCTCTCTTTCTCTCTGTGATCCTCTCCTGATTCATGGCTTTAAATACCTTCCATATGCATGAGGTCTAGAATTCGCTTCAGAGTAATCCTAGGAGACAAGATTGACCGTGAGTTGATAGTGGTCGAAGCTAGGTGATGGGTACCTGGAGGTTTATTATACTGTTCTCTAGTTTTACTTATTTTTGAAATTTTACAGAATGAAAAAATGAAAAAGAAATCTACATGTCGATGACCCCCAATTATTTGTCTCAAGTCCTGCCTCTCCCCTGAACTACAGACCTGACTTCTGTCTCCATCTGCCTGTTTAACATTTCGAATAGGATGTTAAAAGACATTTCACACTTAACATGCCCAAAAAACGAATTCCTGATTTTCCCATGCAAATATATTCTTCCTGCAGGCTCCCATCTTGATTCTGGGACTGCTGTCCTTCTACTCATCCAAAACACCTATGGTCATAACTTTTCTCATTTATTCATACCCATCTAAATCATCAGCAAGTCATGGCTACTCTACCTGCAAAATATATCTAGAATATGACCAGTCAGAACTACTTCCAGCACCCTGGTCCGAGCCACCATCATCTCTCTGACCGGTTTCTCCTTTGCTCCTTACAGGCTGTAGTCCTCACAGTAGCCAGAGGGGTCCCATGCACCGTGTCACATCATGCCCCACCATGCTCGGAACCCTGCAGTGGCATCTGTCCTCACTCAGTGAAAGTCTTGGTCCTCAGAGTGGCCACAAGACCCTGTAGCTTATAAACATGATAAAAATGTAACGAGAGTTACGCATGAGTAATTTAACATTTTCTGGTGGCCAAATTAAAAAAAGGAAAAACAAGTGACATTAATTTTAATAATTTGTTTAACTTAGTATGTAAAAAAAAAAAAAATATATATATATCTCTCACATTGTTTTTGTACTAAGTCACACTCACGGCACATCTCAATTTGGACTAAGTGCATTTCACGTGCTCAGCAGCCTCATGTAGCTGGCGGCTGCCATACTGGAAATGCAGGCCTACACGGTCAGGCCTTGCTTTACTTCTGTGTCCATATCTCCTGCTACTCTTTCCTTTGTTCACTTGGCTCCAGCCAGACTTGCCTTCTTGCTGTTCCTCAAATAAACTAGGCATTTCCTGTTTAGGCCCTTTATACCTTCCCGCTCCCTTGTTTGGAACACTTTCTTCCAGATGGCCCAGTAGCTGGCTCTTACTTCCCCTGGGTCTGTGCTCGGATGTTACCTTCGCAGCACCCCTCCCCGCCCCCACACTGTTGCACGCATTTCCTGCCCCCCTGCCCTGCTGTGTTCTTTCTCCACAGCACCATCACCGTTTAACTTACTGTGTATCTCTCTTGATTCGTGTGTTTTCTCTCTCTCGCCACTGGAAGGTGAGCTCCATGAGAGCGGGGATTTTTGTCACTTTTGTTCCCTGCTATATTTCCAGAGCATGGAACAGTGCCTGGCACGTAAGAGATAGGTAGATGTTTTTGAAGAATTAAATGGAATGAATTATTGAGAATGATTCTTTTTCAGTAAAAACCATGCAGTTGAATATACTTTATTGTTTCACAATATCTTGGTGTCATATTTTTCAGCATAGCTTCTTGAAGGTCTGATTCAAGTCTGGTATTTCGAAAGAGATCGCTTTATAAAAAGGTTATCATGGGTTCAATTTATAGTATAAATGGTCTCAAGACCCCTGAAATACTTCATTTCATTCATTTCACTGGAGATGTTAAAATAAGTTTAGATATTCTGTTTTAAGTGTGTGCATAGATAACGATTTTAGAGTTGATGTTCTTACATCATCATGCCCAAGTGCCTGTTTCTGAAGTGCTCTTTCTGTGACATGTCTCTTTCTAAAAGTAAAGGCTTCCGTACCCATTTTTAAAATGTCACCATTACCTTAAAAGAATAGACTAAATTTTTGTTTGTTTTAAAATATTCATTCAGTAGCATTCTGCTGACAGGCACTCATTACGGAAGAGGTCAGCGGATTTAGGAACCTTGATTTCTGCTAAAAAAATTTTTTTTTAAGTTGAGCAGCTCCTTCAGGTACTTTGCCATGAGACAGTCGGAGTAGGTGGTCGAATGATTTGCTGGCCTTGTCCTCTCATTACAGTGGACTGTCATTTATTGTAGTTAAGATGATATCCTTCAATTTGCTTAACTGGGCGCACATACACTATACTAGAGTACACAGACAATGGGGTGCCACTGTCACCCTTTGTGTTTTCGTTTCCCACTCAGACGTGAGATGCCTCCTGTACCTTAAATGACAGAGACCACCCAGCACAGACTAATGACAGTAAAGTTTAATTCGTAATTTTTAAATGAAAAATAAATATAGACATTCTAATCCTTTGTTCTTTATCCTAATGGATCTTGTACACGCCACATCAAGAGTGGTTGCTGGATTAATCTTGCCTCCCTAACCAATCTTCAATCCACTCAGGGTTGGGTGTTGTCTTTCCTGTTGCTCACAGTTTCTGACAGTGCTCGGTTTCTCCAGTATTGAATAGTGCTGGGGATTAGCTCCGTTTTCTGACCTCAGTACGATAAGCTGTCTTTGTTGAATAACAAAGTCCAGCATCAGGATTCCTTTGGTGGCTTCTAGAGCCATTTCTTTAGCAGTATTGAAAGCATTGGTGACATTAGGGAAAACAGTATTGCAGTCTTAATGCCTCACTCTGGATCTGACAGGTGGCAAAGATGGCGGCTACTTTTGAGGCACTGCCATGTTGTGATTTAGGAGGTAGGTGATTGTGCTCAAACATTGCTCTGGAAGTGAGCTGGCAGAGGTTGCTGGAAGAGATGGCCAACGTAGCTAGAGTAGCCAGCTCTCTTCTTACAGAGAGAGGTGATGTGTCTTTGAAGCACTGTGCCATGTCTTCCGTCAGCTCACCTACATGCTGAAAATGCTTGTGCAATTACACTTTTCATCCACTTTGACAGTCCCGGAGGTATGTCAGCTGCATATGTACACTTGGGGTTATTTTCCAACAATTTAAAAGATGAGCGGCTGATCCTGAGGAAAAAGAACGAGGATGGAGTTATCACTCTACCTGACTTCAAATTATACTACAAAGTGACAGTAATCAAAGCGGCATGGTATTGGCAGCAAAACAGACACACGGACCAGTGGAACAGAATCGAGAGTCCAGAAGTAAACTCATATTTATATGGACAAATTATTTTCAACAAAAAAGCCAAAAACATACAGTGGAGAAAGGAAAGCCTCTTCAATAAATGGCGCTGGGAAAACTGGAAAGCCACCTGCAAAAGAATGAAACTAGACTGTTGTCTATCACCACACACCAAAATTAACTCAAAAATGGATCAAAGACATGAATAGAAGACCTGAAACAACAAAATGCATAGAAAAAAACATAGGAACTAAATTCAAGGACCTTGGATTTAAAGAGGATTTTATGAATTTGACCTCAGAAGCAAGAGAATTAAAAGCTAAAATAAATGAATGGGACTACATTAAGCTAAAAAGCTTCTGCTCAGCAAAAGAAATCAACAGGGTAAAGAGACAACCATCTGAATGGGATAATAATATATTTGCAAGCAATGCCTTTGATAAGGGCCTAATATCCAAAATATACAAAGAACTCATACAACTCAATAACAACAAAAAAGCAAATGATCCAATCAAAAATGGGCAGAGGATTTGAACAGATACTTCTCCCTACAGGACATACAAATGGCCAACAAATATTTGAAAAGATGCTCAATATCGCTAGCTGTTAGGGAAATGCAAATCAAAACCACAGTGAGATACCATCTCACATCTATTACAATAGCTATAATCAACAGGACAAGTAATAACAAATGTTGGAAAGGATGCGGAGAAAAAGGAACCCTCATACACTGCTGGCGGGACTGTACATTGGTGCAGCCACTATGGAAAACAGTATGGAAGTTCCTCAAAAAAATAAGAATTGATCTACCATATGATCCAGCAATCCCTCTACTGGGTATTTACCCCAAAATATATTTGCACACCGATGTTTATAGCAGCATCATTCATGGTGGTCAGGACATGGAAGCAACCAAAGTGTCCTACAATAGATGATTGGCTAAAGAAGCTGTGGTACATATATACAATGGAATATTACTCAGCCATAAAAAGAGATGAAGTATTGCCATTTGCGACAACATGGATGGACCTCGAGATAATCATGCTAAGCAAAATAAGCCAGACAAAAAGTTGAAAATCAGATGATATCACTTATATGTGGGATGTAAACCTAAAAGCAACAAAGGAACAGGACAAACAAACAGAGACTCATAGACATGGACTATAGACTAGTGGTTACCAGAGAGTAGGAGGTGCGGGGGGAGGGCGAAGGTAGATGTGGTTAAGGGGGTCAAATATAGGGGAGGGAGAGAGAGTGAGTGGATAAAGGGGATCAAACTGGACTTTGAGTGGTAAACACAGTAGAAATACAGATGTCAAATTATAATGTACACCTAAAAATTATATAATTATATTAACCAATGTTACCCCAATAAACAATAAAAAAAAAAACAAGATGAGTGGCTAGAATAAGAACTATAGGCTGTGGCCAGGCACAGATGCCCTGTGTACTTTCTGCTGCACAGAGACTGTCTCCCACATCTGGATCCCGCTTGATGAGCAAGGCTTGTCCCCAGTGAGCCATTCTTTGCTGCTTAGACCGCTAGCTTACCCATCAGCATCCGTTCATGGATGCACATTTGTACAGGGCTTCCTGTGTGAAAGTTCTGTGTCTTTCTGGATGGAGTGAGGTAGGGATGGGAAAAAATGAATATGCCAGTGTGAATGAACCATGGTCTCTGTCCTCAGGGAACTATGGTTAGTGAGGGAGACAGATACCCACACTAAACTACAAGACAAAGCATAAAAAAAAGATGTGAATAGAGTGTAAGAAAGTGTTGTATTAGCCAGAAGGGGCAATTGGGAATTGGAGGGTGTGCCTTGGAACATGAGGAAGATCTCATCCATCTTGTTCACGGCTGGATCCTTAGAGGCTAGCAGAGTGCTTGGTCCCTATCAGGTGCTCAGTAAATACGTATTTGTTAGTAGTTGGGTGTTGGAGGTGTGAGACTTCACCCAAAGGTGCAATGCAGTGGCCCAGGTGTGAAGGCGGAAGTGACTTGTTGGGAGATGGTGGTGGCGTCCTCTGAAGGATTGTATGTGGCAGAAAGGAGTTTATATTGTGAAGTTAGGTGAAGTCTTGAGAGAGTCTTCACCAACTTTCTAAGAATTTGATTTTGGCGGTTTAGAATTTGATTCCTAAAATTTCGGTTTTAGGAATTGCAAGGGAACTATAGTTTCTTTTTCTAGGAAACAAAAAGTCATGACAGCACATGATTCGGCGTCTACCGCCAGAGGACTCACAGATCCTGTTATCAAACCCTGCTTATTGCGCTCTTAAAACAGGATAAGACACTTTGCTTTTCCCTGGAGTCGTTAGGAATCGGCTCAGATTAGTGTGGGCCGTGCAGGCGGCCTGGGCTGTAGGGGCACTGGTGAGTGGCAGGCACTATAGTAGCCCCGATGAGCTTGGGGAAGCAAAGGAGAATGGGAAGTCTCTGTGCACTGACGCCAATCAGGAGATCCAGTGTTTGCTCCATTTAACAGGGGATAGAAAAGTTTACCTTAGGAGAAAAATTGAACCTTTAAAACTTACTAATTCTGAGTATGGAATGCTTCTGCTCACTTTTTTTCTGCGCCATGGTTTCTAACTCACATGCCTAGCCAAGCAGTAATTACAGATACAGAGAAGCAGTGTGTTGCATTTCTGGGAACAGTGATTGTGGAAATGAGTCCTTAGAGTTTCATATTACCAGGGTGTAGGGATTGGGGAACTCCTTGTCCTGATCCACGAAGGAGGGCTACCTGGAGGAAGAGCGAGTGAGATTTCACAGGCCGCTTGGAAAAGCAGAATGCCTGGGCTGACGATAATTTAAAATTAGATTGTTTTTGTCCTTGTTATAAAAATTACTATAAAGAGTATTTGTGTACTTTCAGTTAAAAAATACATTAAAAAAACAAACTTCCTGTCCTCTAGGGCTTTGTAGTGTATCTGATACACAAAGAGGCTGTTTGGAGGTTGAAAAAACCCAGCGTTGACATTTCTGCCTTGTGTGTCATAGGTAACTCCATGCGGTGGAGGGACGAGGTTGAGGGGTGGTGAGGCAATGCTTTATTTTGCTGAACAACAGTCTGAAACTATACTTGGCCCCCCGCCGTGCTAGATGCTGGCCAGCACCGGAAGGCACCGCTGAAGGTAGAAGGGGAGAGCTCTTGAGCTCCTGCACCCCAAGCACAGCAAGGAGCAAACTTGGGGACCCCTGGGGGCCACCACTGCTTGATACTGTGACACGGGCTCTTCCTCCCCTTGCTGTGGCTCCCCCCTTGCGTGCTTCGTGGGGTTTTGCTTTGTGGGCAGGTCAGTTTGTGAGGGAGTTTTAAGTTCTTTCAGGAACCCCTCCTATACATCACAGTGTTGGGTTCAGACTGCATATCCTCACATTAATGGATGGTGAAATCAATTTAGTAGGTTGAGACCAGAGTTTAAAAAAAAAAAAGCATAATAGAAAGTGTTAGATTGGGTAGTATGTAGTAAAGGTGAGTGTGATTTCATGAAACTTTATTTCAGTTACATATATCCATCTTCATATACACAAATGCTCGTGTGTGTGTGTGTGTGTGTGTGTGTGTACATGTACGTACGTGTGTGTACGTGTACTGGATCACCTTGTAAACTTTATTTCTTATTGTAGGTCAGGGTCTTAAAAGTTTGAGAAATTCTCCTGGAAGGGTTTCTTTGCCCTTGACGTAGACAGCAGGTTCCAGCCACTTCCCCAGAGGCTGTGTCTGTGGAGATGCGTGGCGAGCGGGCTTCAGTGAAGAGCAGCAGAGTCAGGCTCCCACAGCGTGATCCGGGCTCCTCTGCACTGCTCACCCACTGCGGCTCCCTCTTCCCCGTGCCCGGTGCTTCCTGATGCAGAGAGCTGTGGGCAGAGGCCCGGAGAACATCAAGGCATGGGAGCAGAGGTCGCCTTGCCCTGCATGTCACCAGGTATGACTCCTGGAGTGCAGCCTGTCAAGCTCCTGCCTCCTCTCTCTTCCGTTTCCTGATCTTATTAGCTCCTTTCATACCCGGGGCAGGGCAGGGAGAGGAGGGCCATCCCGACTTATTATCTTGCTCTGTTGTTATGTTTCTCAGATTCATTGGGTGAGGGGTTAGCATTCACAGTCTGGGGGAGATTCCCGGCAAATTGGAACAAGCCGGCTCTTAGTGATCCCACTTAGACATCTGAGTCTCTGGCTCGTCTTCCCCCCAAAGGAGGGGAGTCCTTCTCGGATCCTAGCTGCTTCTCCTTCTACCAGCAGAGTGCTGACCCACTTGCCGTACCTCAAATAGAGTTTAAATTAGGACCTTTAATCTGTAAGAGGCTTACAACTCGTTGGTGGCCAGCTGCCCTGGATATCCATGTGGGCAGAGCTCGGCTTTGCCTGGCTGCTGCTGTTGGGTTTAGGGAATCATGGGGGTCGGTGGCTTCGTGGCTGAAGTGACTAGACACGTGGCCTCACTCGTCGAGGCCTGGGAATCAGAGGTCCCGGGGAGCAGAGTTGTTCGCGCAACGTTCCTTATGCCGGCGGCACTTACACACCCAGGCCCTGAGAGTGGGTGGGTGGCATATCTCGGGGTGGAATGGGGTGAGGTCTGTCCTTATAATGATGGAGTGGGGAATCCAGAGTTCCATGGCCTTGGGTGCTGGTCCTGCTTCTCCTGGGCACTGAGCCAGGGTCCTTGCTGATGTGCAGTTAGCTCTGCGGGCTCAGCATCTGTTTTCATTCCACGAATATTTATTAATCAAGAGCTGTGTGTCCAGTACCATGCTGGGTACCATAGGGGACAAAGAGAAGCATGATAATGAGGACCACCCCCAATTTCTCAACGTCTCTGAGGAGATCAGACTAGTATATAATGAAGCGTTTATTCATTTCACAGGCAGATACTTATTTGACTGGTAGCCGTTCAGGGTAGCAAATGATAAATGAAGTTCCAAAGTCATAGGCGTGAGGGGAAGTATTGTTGGAGACCTGAGAAGGGAGAGGGCCCTGGGCTGGTCAGAGTGGGCCCTGAGTGGTGGGGTTCAGAAGGATGGGGAGAGGGGAGGACACCGAAGGTGGGAAAAACAGGCAAACAGAGGTGGGGCCAGCAGGTGGCCCCCCCTCCTCAGTGCAGGCGGCTGCGGAGCCTCTTCCCCTTCCCACTTCTTGGAATAGTCCCAGTTCCCATCCTGGAGACTCTTACTCCTGGGACAACACAGAGACAGATCTTGGGTGCCTTCTCATTTTTCTCCTCTTCCCCGCCCTTTAATTCTCCCCACCCCACTTCCACCCCTGACCTACAGATACTGCCAATCTCCCCTAGAACTGGATCACTCTTAGATGTGGGCGTCTCCTCCCACGCGCCAGGGCGTGCATCAAGGGCCTGGTGTACCCGGGGTACGGTCCGTGGCTCCACTTGGGGTGCGAACCCAGGACCTCCTGCATGAAAAGTAGACGTGCTAACCACTACACTATGGAGCCACCCCTTCTCTTTATCGTTGTAATGACAGTGATAATATTCCTAACTCTTACTGAACACTTACTACATGTCACTGTTCTGTGTGCTTTATCGTTTTGCTAAATTTTCGCAGCGATGCCCTGAGGCAGGTGTTGCATGCCATCATGTGCATTTTACAGTCGATGCAAGTGAGGAATAGAAGGTTAAATAACGTGCCCAAGGTCACAGAACAAGGAAGCGGGTGGTCAGGAGTTCCCCTGGGCAGTCTGGAGGCAGAAGCCCATGCTCTTAACCCACGGTTTTCTGAACTTGTCTGAACGCTGGAATCACCAGGGGCGCTTTTAAAATTTCCAAAGCCTTGGCTGGTTACATTACAGCCCAGACCAATCACATCAGAGTCTCTAGGGGGTGGGGCTCGGCATCAGTCATGTTTTGAAGCTTCCCCGGTGGTTTCAGTATGCAGCCAGGTTCATAAACCACTCTCTTAACCTCTGACTTTCAGGGCCTGTGACTATTCGATTGAATACATTTTTATCTCCAAGGCAGAGGGGCCTTCCCCGGTCCTCTCCTGAAGGCCTGTCCGTATCGCCCATCATTCCATAAGGTGCGACTCTAGCCTCTCGTCTAAGGGAGTGGGACCACCCCATAGCATCTGTGACTCCCCAAGAGTGAAACCTGGGTGAAGGGGCCTGGCAGAGAGAAGGATGTTCTCCTGGAATCTGTGCCCCTTGCCCCTCCAAGTGCCGCCTTGGGGCAGGGCCTGCTTTCAGAGCCCTGGAGACCTCCGACTGTGGTTTCTCACATCTTCTGCTCCCCTGGGCCCCAGACTGCAGCGAGAAGGAAGAGGTCACAGGAGGGCAGATCTTTTCTCGACAAGTCCCGCTCCTCTCTGTCTGTCCCCGGGTGAACCTGAAATGGACACGAAGAGCAGCGTCGTTTGGGTGACTGGGAACAGCACTAAATTTAGCAAAACTGTAACTGGTGGGGGACCGGCCTGTAGTGAGCCAAACCCAGCCCCAAGTGAACGGGATTTCTAGTCAGCAGCACAGCCAGCGTTGTCTCTGCTTGGGCAAGTCTGTGGTTACACTGGATCTTTCTGGTTCTGAAGCCCGGAAACTTGTCAGCCTGTCCCTGGGGACCTCCCTGGCTCTGCCTCTTTGAGACTTGGCTCCGCCCCACTGCCCTTCAAGGTTAGGTCTCCCATCTGTCCCTCCCTCATGTGTCTGGAGTTCTCACTTCAGTGCTTTCACCTTGGCCTGCAAATTCTTCCATGCCTCTTGGCCTGTGCGTCAACCTCAGTTCCCAAGGCCCTTCAGAGCAAGACCAAAGCTTCCGTTGGTTTTTCTTAGGGCGTCTGGTATCTTAGGACACCTTCTTGTCAAGATTGTTGAGTGGAAGAAAGGAGAGAGCTGGGATGGTTAGTTAACTGAACAAGGTCTTTGAGGGACTGAGACATCCATTCCCTCCCCCCAGAAATTTAGCCAAGTTCATGGTGTTTGTAGACTCGGCACTAGACATGAATTAGGACGTGGAGTGGTAGTGAGTGGGCTGTGGGACTAAGTCCATCCCAAAGCCGGGGATTTTTTTGCTTGGCTGTCTTCTGCTTGATGTAGACCGTGTCTGGGAGAAGGTGGGTTTTGTGGAATTAGAGAGTGGAGGTCCGCTGGTGGCAGAACATCTTCCCCTACCGAACCTCCTCCTCCCACTTCTCATCTCCAATGGCGGCGGCTCCCTCGGGGAGCTCTGCTGTCTGAATGCCCGAGGAGATAATGACCAGGCGACATTTTCTCAGCCCTTTCCAAAGCGGACGACTACACAATGGCCAGGGCTGGGGTCTTGTCCGTGTGAGACGTGATGTTAGTATAAGGCAGTAGTCCCCAGGCGACATTTGGCAACGTCTGGAGACATTTTTGGTTGTCCCAGTGTAGGAGCAGGAGGAATGTTACTGGTGTCCTGTGGACAGAGGCCAGGGATACTGCTGTATAACTCACAATGAGCAGGACAGCTCTCCCTACAACAAAGAATTACGCAGTTCGGAATGTCAGTAGCACTGAGGTTGAGAAACCCTGGTATAGGGGGACAGTCTTGTAGAAGTAGAAATGACCTTGAGAGGTCATTTCATCTGGATCTCTGCCTCTGTTGGAAATGACTTGAGAGCTGTCTGGCCACTGCCTCGTCCCTTCTTCCACCTCCTTTCCCTCCTTTCCCTCATGACGGTGTCTTATAAAATTGAGTTCAGGAGGTTTTGTCCAGGGAGTTGCTTAAACCTCACGTGGTACAGTTTCACATAGAACCCCACCGTTTAAGCACACTTGTATTCTGGGTCGGTCTGTTCGGGGCTTGATGCAGCTGTGTCCCCAGTATACCCAAATAAGCTGTGATGTTGGCATATTTGGATGCTGATACCTTTGAGATGAACTGTAAGAGCAACAGGGAGGCCCTTCCATGTGCACATGGGGGAATGGTAGGAGTCTAACCTAGAGCTGTTTTTCCTCATTCTTGCTGTCACTGAGATGTGTGTGTGTCCTGCCTCACAGAAGCGAGTTTCACTTGCTGAGTTCTGTGAAATGCAGGACACACGTACTCATTGTCCTGGAGAACATGATGTTGCTTCCCAGATGAAACAGCCAACCTGTTGCCAGGTACTCTAGTAGTCCAGTGCATCTCACCTGCCAACACTGTCTCCTCCGGGTGGCAAGGCTGCTTGAAGGCCGGAACAGGGAAGTGAGAAGTCTTCCTAAGTCAGGCCCTAAGCTTAGTCTAGATGGTCGGGAGAGAGCAGTTGTGTGTAGGTTCTAGAATACACTGAGTTTTTACATTTCAGGAAAGCTTCAGGTTCTTCCCACGTGACCTTACTACCTGGACTCTTTAGTTGTGATGTCAGAGTGAAGGTGTGAGCGGAATTTTGTGATGTGCGGACAAAAGAGACGATGGGAGTGGTGGCGGAGGAGAATGGCAGGGCAGAAGCCAAGGCGAGGCCAGGCAGCCTGGCGATGTATACAAACTCTCCTGGAGGCGTTGGGCATCTTCACCTGAAGTCACTTTTCAGTGTTGTTCCCCTGCCCCTGACTCCGTCACTACATTTCTTTGTGTTTGAGTGAGACTGATATATTTTTGGATGAGCCCCAAAATAAAAACAAGTGATGTTGGAGTTACCTCTGTTTTTTTATTTTTTAATTTCGAGTTTTCGGTCTCCCTTTGTTGGAAGTAATAACTGGGGGATATGGATTATAGGGCAAATCCTAATGTTCTTGGAATTCAGGTTCATTGCTTCTCTTACTCTGCTGTCAAGGACCAAGGTGATGATTGTGGGCTCAGGAGCCAGGCTTTAGATTACTGCTATCTTAACTGGCAACGAGGGCAGTCAGAACCAAAGCCTCCCAAGTCCTGTGCAGTGATGGTAAACATTTGAGTGGATTGTACAGATGAATGTGTGTATGTTTAGAAAGTGTACCCGATAGAGAAAAAACCTCCGGGTGAGCCCGGGTTGCTCATCCTAGCTGCGGGTCTGAGCACACCCAGGGTCACATCCTCTTATTCCATGATCGGCTGAAGTCACTTCCTTATGTACCCAGGGCTGCCCACACCCAGCCACTATTTCCTGTAGTGGGTCAGGAAGTGCAGGTCACACCTCCTAACATCTACCAGCATTCGGGTTCTTGTCCCTCAATCTCTGAGCCTCCTTAAAACATAGCTACCGTCTGGCTTCCAGATCTCGAGCTTGTCTTTGAGTACCTGGCTTCTGCTCAGACTCCTGGCTTCCAGGCCCAGAGTCGCTTCAGTGCTCTGGCAGCTACTGCAAATGTCAGCCCTAAGTTCCTGGTTTGGGGCTGTGTTGTCTCTTCAGTTTTCTTGTTTTTTTTTTCTTGGTTTTTCCCTTTATCACAAGCTCCCACTACTTCTTTCTCATTAAAATATCTTGTTTCTCAGAATTACTCAATATTTCAACATGCGTCTATTATAAAACCCAAATATATTTTTTAACCCAGTCTCTTAGAATATAAAGCTTGATTAATTAATTTAGAGTGTTGAAAATGTGTTTATTTTATATGGCTTCAAAGTTTTAGACAGTAATAACTCTGCCCTATGTTAAAAGGCAATAGAAAGTGATCAGAAATGTCTATCCTTTAGATCTTGTGGAGGTACTAAAATCTGTTGGTGTTAGGGCAACAAGTCATTTGGATAAAAGTCCATTTTTCCTAGTATTTTTAAAAATCTTTCTAATTAGCTTTTTTTTTTTTTAGTATAATTTTACTTGACATATGACACATACAGAAAAGTGAACAAATCCTACGTGTTTAACACAGAGTGTGCACAACCTATAACTAGGTCAAGCAAAAGAAATAGGATATTACCAGACACCCCTCCTCCCCAAATGCCTTGTGCTTCTTTCCAGCTACTAACTGCCCTTTCATGGGTGACCACTATTTTGACTGCTAAAATTACAGATTAGTTTTGCCTGCTTTCCAGCTTTATGTAATATGAATCACACCGTGTTCTTTTTTGCGTCTGACTTCTTTCACTCGTCATTTGTGACATTCATCCATGTTGTGCGTCGTAGTAGTTTCCTCTTCTCGTGGCCGTGTAGTATTCCATTTTATTAATCTACAGTTTATTATCCGGTGTATGGTTGATGGATGTTTGGATTGTGTACGGATTTGGGCTGTTATAAACAGTGCCACTGTGAATATGTTTGAATATGTCTTTTGATGTTGGAGTTACCTCTGTAACTCCAACATCAAATATACCCATACATATAACATGCATATATACCCATACATATATGGGTATATATGCATGTTTTGTATATCTTGTGTGTGTATGTATATACACACACATATGTTTATGTTGGGCATATATATGAGTGGAACTGCTGAATCACAGTTTTTGTAGATAGTGCCAAAGCGGTTGAACCAGTTATACTCCCACTAGCAAAGTAAGAAAGTTCTGGTTGTTCCATATCCTTGCCAATATCTGGTATTATCTTTCCTTTTTATTATCCTCATTCTGGTGGGTATGAAGTAGCATTGTACTGTAGTCTGAATTGGCATTTTCATGATAGTGGCCATTTGGTATCGCTCTTGTGAAGTGCCCGTTCGTGTCTTTTGCTCACGTTTCTATTGGGTTTGCCCGTCTTTTTCTTATTGGTTTGTAGGACACTCTTTGTATATTGTTTCATATATATACATGAAATAGTTTCTCTTCTCAGAGCCTTTGGTATCTATGTCCCCAAGTTTAACCTATGTGAGAGCATTAGGATGATATATAGTACTTTGCAAAGGGATCTTTATTCTTTGTTGGCAGAACAGATGTTAGAGCTTCATTCAGTCACTACTCATCTGCAAAAGCCCTTTGAAATATTGATTGTGTAGGGTGGGACAGGAGGTCTTGAAGTCCTTGGCTTATTTAGGTATTGGCATCTTTGGGGTCATATAAAATAAAAATTATTGATATCCAAGTGCTGGCTATGTGTCATATATTGTTCTAAGCATTTTTCATGGACTGTCTCATTTATTCTTCAGACAAGCATATCATTTAGTTACTATTACTACCCTATTTTCAAGGGAGGAAATTGAGGCTCAGAGAGGTTTTATAATTACTGAAGGTCACATAACAGAGATTCTGGCTGCAGAGCTCATGTTCTACAACCATTGCACTACATAAAAAGTTATACTTCCTAAAATCGAAGTGTTGTTAGAATGCCTGGAATAGTGCCCGGCACATAGTAAGGGCTCAAGTAAATACCTGTCGAGTGAAAGAGTTTGACTTGGATGAAGCCTTCGTTGAGTAGAGAAGGTCATCCTGACACTGGGATACACTGATATGAGAAGCAGTTGTGTTCTGTCCTGAAGTTTCTCTTGCCTAGAGCAGTGCCTGTCATAGAATAGACATTGTAGTGGACATTTGGAGTGAATGACTCAATCACAAACCCAGCTTAGCAGCAGGGGTGAACTCAGAGGGCACTGCATGAATCAGGGCCAAGACTGGCACATTGATAGGGGCCATGGTGATGGCCCAGGGAGAATACAGAGTCCGGCTAGCAGTGTCCTCATTGTACAGCCACCAGGCAGCCCAGTTTGTGGTAGCAGAGCAGGGCCCCATGTCAGCAGGCGAGGCTGTCCCAGTTATGGGCAGTCAGGTCAGAAGAGGTCCCAGCAGCAGTGCAAGGCTGGCAGAATCCAAGGTCAGGTAGTCCAAAGTCACAAGGTTGCAAGCAGTAAAAGTTCAGGCTGCAAAGAGAGCCAAGGAGGGCTTGGAGGGAGCTGTTGCCGGGCTGTGTTCCCCTCCTGAGTGAGGCCTTTCTTCTCAGGCTGCTGAGCGCCCGTGAGGAATACACTAGACCTCAAGCCGGGCTGCATAGGGTGAACCAGACTTATCCTGTGTTAGAGCCAGATGGAGCCTTCGTGAATGTCATGTCAAACTCTCCGTTTAACGGACGAGGAAATTGAAGCTTAAGTGTGAGGTTATGCAGAGCGGACGGTAAACCTGGCACTGGAACCAGGCACTGCAGAGTTTCTTCCCACTTCTTCTTGTTTTCTATGAAAAATCCAGAGTGGTAGAACTTGTAATACTGGGAAGGAGGAAGGGCTGAGGTGAAAGCTTTAAAGAAGAATGTTGGAGGGGACTTGTTCTACAGGACATGCCTAGAGATGGCAGTGCCTGGGATGGGCATTTGGGAAGGAGCTGGTGGGATGACAAGTGCTGTCTCGATTCTAGAATATAAGTTCCATGAGGACAGCGTCATTTTCATTTTTATTGTAGCATAATATACAGAAAAGTTCAGAGGGCAAGGACTTTTTATTGTGGTTAAATAAATATAAACAGAATTCGCCATGTTAACTATTCAGCGTACAGGGCAGTGGTACCCAGTATATTCCTGTTGTTGTGCAGTCATCACCACCGTCCATCTCCAGACATCTTTTCATCTTGCAAAATTTAAACACTGTACCCATTAAACTGTAACCCG